>NC_141604.1:28279041-28622375 GCF_047967505.1 Dipteris shenzhenensis
CAGTTGGATTATTGTGGAACCATACGCGAAATCTATGAAGTTGATTTCAGACGATTTAGTATTTTCATTCTTGATGTAAAATGGTTTAGAACTATTTACAATGGTCCCCATGCGACAGTGAGAAAAGATAGTAGCGATTTCTTTGCAATAGACTCCACCAAACTTTGGACCGATGAAAGTGATACTTTTGTTCTTCCCGAGCACTGTGAGCAGGTGCATACTAATGATTTAATTAATCGAAGCTTTCGTTTTTAAAGATCCATTGATACATGTACTTGAGCATAGTTTCATATATATAATTGACAACATCTAGCACCCATCTTCAATATAGGTAGTTTTCATTCGGATCATTCTAATCCAAGATGGTGGTACGTGATCCAAGTTGCACCACGAAGTAAGCAAATTTTTGAAGATAGAGATGTGGATATGGAGATGCCACTACCAATGCCGGATCCAATTGATCCCGATGAATCTAGCGAAGAAGATGAAGATCACAATATGAGCAAAGAGGAAGATGCCCATAATGACATCGCATGGGAGGAAGATGGAGATCACGATATTGAGGAAGAAGACAATGATCATCAAGAGTTACCACACTTTATTGAAGAAAATGATCAAATACTTTTAGGTGAACGTACGATGCTAGAGTATGATGATGATACAGGAGATCAACTCCGTATAAAGTTGGAGATAGACTTGTTTGGCGCCTTAGACTTGGCTCAAGATGAAATAGTTGATGTAAATGCTTTTTTCATCTCAAACTTGGACATGAATATATGAGCTTCAAAGGCTTGATGTACATGCTCTCATATTTTTCATCTCTATGAGATCAAACATGTATGAAAATTTATAAAAATTTGTCATTGGAAAAAACTAACTTTTAAGGCCTATATGAGTAAAAAACCTCTCTAGAAAACTTCACTATAAAATAGTATCTCAGTGTCACTATATAGCGATACTTAAAAGTCGCTATATAGCGACCTTTGTAATAGTTGCTATATAGCGACGTTTGCCTAAAGTCGCTATATAGTGATGCTTTACAAGATGCGCTTTTCATACCGTCAATTAGCACTCCGCGTGCACTAAACGTCGGTACATAAATGTCGCAATAGGATCAGTGTGTAGTAGTGATGTTTACATTGTATTATACCGAAAAATCCGATGAGATGAGGCAAAAAGACACACATATATATCTTGATATGGCAATTCTAGACACTCCTAGAGGCATATGTACAAGAGATCTGTGAGATGCAGGTTTGATCATCTGCACAAGGCTCACTTTCAGAATCATAGCATTGTAATGCTCTTGCCCTTAACATCAATAATCTGTTTAAAGCTCGGTTTAATCCGCTAGTTCCAAACTTGCATTGCGCAATATAGCAACAGATTTCTGCCACCAAATGGCTCGGTATTCTGTGGCGATAATCAGCACTCACAGATCAGTACAGCGTATTCTCATGCACAATGGCATCAGTACGTCCATATATTTCCCAGATCGCTGTGGGATAACTGATCTGTAATGCCGGATCGCCCTATTCGAGAATGAAGGTCCCCATTGACGCACGGTAATGGAGGTATATTGTGATTCACGAGCGGGCTGTTGATTGCAGCAGCAGCAGCTGCAGTGTGGGTTTGCGTGGCGAAATCAGATGCCTGGTAGTGTTGCACCAGATGCCCTCCTCCATTACTCGACCAGTGATCAGTGTTGCTCATGAGCTTGAAGTTGAGCGCAGGAGATGCTTCCGCAGCTGCATGAGGCTCCATCTTACACTGCCTTGTAGAGTATTGCTCCAACATTGCTTTGAGAAGGAAGTTGGACGGTGAATATCCCGTCGACATAGCCGCCTGTGGCATCGCCATGGGCATCGGCGAGGATTTACCTGCTATATTACGCTCCTGACCTCGCACATCTTGTGCGAGCTGAGCACCCATATTGTACGTGTTGCCCTTCTCAACAGACATCTCGGGATAATTTCTTGCTACAGCACTCCCATCCTTCCCTCTTGAAATCCACTGATCCATTTCAGTCGATGGCTTCATGCTTGAATATTGGTTCTGCAGATAGGAGAGCGTATCACGTTGCAAGCCGGCTCCCTCACTGTCGGTCACTCCACTGTCTTCTTGTGCAGTAGCGATTGTGCGAGGAGATTCAAGCAGTGCCGGAAGTGAGCACTGAGGTTCGGTGTCTGATGCGATCTTCTTCCCGCCGATGTTCTTTCGAAAGATGCGGCACACAACCCATTCATCCTGCGGAGACAACATCCGATTCATTGCATTCCGTTAGAAACAAGTACGATCAGCTTCTTTGGCTGTTGCAACAAAGACGCAAAGGATTCTACAAACCTTCATCGTTCTCGACAGATGAAGAAGCGATGCTTCTCCTTCTAGCCTATATTCGTGCATGATCCAGTTCGTCTTCTCTCCTTTCGGTGCTCTTCCCTTATAGAACACCAAGGTTTTCTTCATACCAACCAAACAGCCATGCCGGCTACTCATGACCTCTCGATCCTTGCCCGTCGCCTTCCAATAGCCTGCTTCTGTGGCTCTGTTTGTCCGCAAACCAGTGGGATACTTGCGATCCTTTAGGCTGAAAAAGTACCATTCCTTCTCTCCCATCTTGGCTATTGCTGCAAAAAGTCGTAAACAAGAAACATCGTAACTATTTCACGTCCCGTTTGTAGCAAGTCCGGTAGTTGCTTGCGAATTAGTACTTCACAACCAAGACACGCAGAATCGCACGTAAACGTTAGACCGTCAAAAGTCTCAGTTCGGTCCTTACCGGGGAGTTCCCATGGCTCGCACTTGTTGAGGTCAACCCCAGCGATAGCAGCCACAGAAAACCTAGAATCAGCAACCTTATTTGCCAGATAGAATATGACCAACTCCTCGTCTGTTGGATGAAAACGGTACCCAGGAGGTAGTAACGGCTCCACAATTTCCTGGAGGGCCCTTGGGACCGGCAGCATATCCATATACATGTTCATGATGATCACTTCAAGAAGGTTGATTCTCTCTCTTTCGCACTGTGTATCTCGCTCTCTCTGTCTCTCTTTTTGTGGGAGTTTTTGGAGACACAGATGACAGACGCCGGAAGGACTCGAGCTTCAAAGATTGACAGTCACAATCATTCTCATCACCGATAGTAGAAGCACTAGAGGCATGTCTTGAGTTACTACTTTTACTAATCTACGAGTCTTCCGTTGCCAGCAGCTTCCAAGCAGCCGGATGCTGGCAGAAAGACACGTACTTGTCGGAGGCGTGGGCTCGTAAAGGATCAGGAAACGCAGAATTGGAGGTATATGCTCCAGGGCGAAAACGTAACTGGCGAGTAGCTACTGTTGCTTCAGTATGCAGGCCGCTGAATGAGCGAAACCTGAACCACGTCCAAGCAAAGCCAAGCTGAGAAAGCCCAAAAGGCTCTGACACTTCAAAGGGAGAATTGCGAGCTGTTATAATGAGAGTGGTAGGGTGATTGTAGGAGGGGGGAAGAAAGACAAGCAGAAAGCACAAGAGGGGGACAGCAGGAGCGCGGCTGGGCCAGGAAGAAGAGACAAACTCAGGCACTGAAATGAGAAAGGAAAGGAGGGATGCACGAGTATATACGGAAAAAGACACTGGGTTGGATAGAATGTGGAGTGACAGGCTACAGCTTGTAGTCAAGCCAGCAAGAAGAAGCACACTAACAGGAAGTTGGAACTGGGAATTGCCTTAGTCAGGAGACTCGGGGAAAAGTGAGTTTCTCCAACCTATTTGGGATTCAACCAAAGGTGCAATTTTGCAGCCTGCTGCTGTGGTGGGGAATCTATCAAATCGCACAACGCGGTGTACTAAGCAATCACTCTTGAAGGCGCTCAGAAGGCCGCAGAGCTGAGAAAAGTGGCAGAAAAGAGTTTATTAGTCAGGTGTGATCAGAAGGTAGCAAGTCTCACAAGCTACAGAGACCGTAGAGATGGGGACATAGTCAAAATCGCACGAGCACTGGTGGTACTGGTAGCGAGCCGCTTGCGTTAAGCAGTACCGCCATAATTGTTAAAGCCGACCTCGAAACAGTCAATTGCATCAAGGGTACCTAAAACCCTTCAGATGATGTTTGCAATTAGAACCCAAATATCGCACAGAAATGTTTGCTTGATTCAAGGCGTGGGACCGGATCCGGATCTCGATCTAGTGAAGAAGCATCGAATGGTCCAGAAGTCGAAGGATGCCAGAGACCTAAGGATCAAGTTGGTAGCGTGAAGGTTTGCAAAAGGATAATGGAGGCCGTGAAGCAAACACAAAGTTCTGGTTATACTCCAAGAATTGTTGTCATCCTATAATTCTAAAAGACAAAGGAAAGAAGCGATGGATCAGAATGTTATTGGGTTGGAACTTGGAACAACAATACTAGCTCATAAGAAAATGATAAACGCTCCGTCGATCCTTCCTGATTCTCAGCAAGATTACAGCCGCATACGGCTCCCACTAGTAGTAGTATATGTAGAGAGGTTTGAAATCGACAGGATTTTAAGTAGCTGTAAGAGACGAATCCTTTGATTCGGAGTAAGATTTTGCAGCGCATGCGGCCAACCCACTACTACTACATCATCAGAAGGAGAGGTTTGGAAGGTGGAATCAACAGGATTGCAAAATTGCAGCCGCACGCGGCTACGGTCCACCCGCAGGCCACAACTACATGATCAGAAGGCAGTAGACGATTTGAATCGGCGAGAACAAAGTACTGGAGCCTGTAGACATTCGATGTTGGGGGGAGACTCTAGTTTGCAGCAGCGCACGGAGGCATCCCTGCTAGAACCTGTCTGGCGACTGTCTGTGTACACCACTCATCCGCAACTGCTGCACGCTTCTGCATCGGCTACTAAAAGAGATGGGGACAGGGTCAAATATGATCTCAGATATCCGGCAGTTTGCAGGCGAAGATGTGGGTGGGTTTTTGGAATGGGAGCAAACTCGGGCATCATTGAGGACTGCAGGGTGACACGGACTGACTGCGAGCTTGATGTTTGATGTGTAAGATTATTATGTCAAAGCCTTGATATAGGGGGCTGTGCGACTTGCGTGGTGCACAACTTGCAAGCACTGAAGTCTTGAGATATAGATTGATATACAGATAAACGATCGAAACCCAAAAACAAGGAAAATCGAAACAAACACGACTTGGAAATTGGACTGGAATCGCCAACTCCAAAGTTTTGCAAGCTTCACCCAAATTCCAATATCGGAAGAACCCCATAATATTTCGCTGAATATGGTTACTCAATCGTAATGATAAAGGGTGGAGAATAGAATTCAGATCGTGAATTGCAAGCAAGCGTGGAATCAGATGGGGTCAAGAGCCAATTTTCAGATAAGAAACGTGACTCATGAGACTCATCCGAAACATACTTTTTGCGAACTTTCCTCCAATCAAATGCTAAAAGTCATGCAATGAAGAGACAAATTACGAGGCCGAAAACATCGCCAAACATCCTAAAGTGTCAAAAAAAGCACAGTACTGATTCAATCACAAGACGCATCCAAACTTCCAAAACCAAAAGAGAAACTAAAATTAAAAATTCCGAACAAAAAAAAAAGGAGATGGACGCAGGTAACTAGGAAGTCGAAAGAGTAAGTAAGAAGGTAACTGAAGGTTCACTTTTCAAGTTTCAACTCTCTGTCAAGAGGGGAGGCAACTTGTTGAAGGATCACAAAATAATAATAAGAGGATAGGAGATGATAGATCACGATTCACGCTACAAAACACATGGGATGGCGGAGTCAACGGGGGCAGATCTTACTCGGGAAGAGTGTGTTGCATCAGTCAGTCTCTGAACTATACCATAAACTCTCAACCGCCTACTAATAATAACACCCTCCCTACTGTGTGTGTGTTTTCTTTTCAATTATTTATGCAGCTGCTGTCTGTTTGCCACACAACAACTTGCAAACTGAAAAAGTTGATTGCAGTTTGCAGAATGATCCCCGTCGTATATAAGTAGATCTAGCAGGCTCTTCCCAGTTTGTGGAGTCCTGCTGCCTGACTCCTGCAGTTGCAAGACTTCCGTTTCAATAACATTGAACATGCTAGCATATAAGTAGCAGATATAGCTCTTCAAATGGAATCTACGAGTGTCTCTAAGTTATCAATAGTCCTTAGCCTTTGGTGATGCGAAGTGGTCTCCCCCCAAATTTGGCAGTAGTGACCCTCCTACAACAGACCCCGCCAAATTTGGCAGCCCACGTGATCCATGGCTCGGTTGACCTTGCCTATTGCTTTTCATATCCTTGATTGACTATTTCTTTTCATTTTCTTCTTTAAAAATAACTATTTCTTTTCATTTCTCATATCCAATTACAATTAAACGCTTAGTGTATGAACCCACTCTCTCTTCTATTTTATTCTATCTGGTCTCTAATCCCAGACCTTATGACGTGGCCGGGATATAGAGGCTGGGAAGGTTTAAGGAGTTTTCAGGAGAGGTTCGTGGAGAGGAGGAGCATTGGGAGAAAGAGGAGAGAAAAATGCCACCAGACGATTGCATGTTTAGCTCCCAGTGAGCAGAGGGTAGAGATCTGGATGCGGAGTGCCACATGGCCAGGTTGGGCAATCACAAGTGCACCATGTGGCATCGTCAACGGGTAGCACGGGTCTAAGAGTAGGAGGGAAAGAGCACCACATGCCACATGGCGGTGCGAGAGAGACTGTCGTGAAAGTTCCACGTGGTGATCTTCAGAGACTATCGAAGATGGTGCGGGCAAATTTGCCACATGGTACATAGGGACTACCAACACACTGGCATCCTAACACCCTGACACAGTGCTGACACACATACAGCGAGAAATAGATTAGAGAGATAGGGAGGGGAGAGTAAGGGGGGGGGGGAGAGAGAGAGAGAGAGAGAGAGAGAGAGAGAGAGGGGGGGGGGGGTAAGGGGGGGAAAGAGAGAGAAAACACAGAGAGAGAGAGAGAGAGAGAGAGAGAGAGAGAGATGCCGAGATTCACAAAAGAAGTGTTTAAGAGCAGGGCTACTAGCGTGGGAAAAACTATGGCTAGGTTACCTAGCACAATCTCAACAAGCTACACACATGAGCAAAGAAACATTGCATGTAGTTTTCGATCTCGATATATTGCAAGTGAGTATGCTCTAGATAGAGACAAGGGGTTTCGTCCTTCTCTCTATAAAATCAAACAGGCCTTTTCATCATCACAATTGTGAACAAAAGGTAATTACTCAATTACTCAAAGAATGCATGCACCAATGTTTCCATGCTTATTACATGAGAAAACCTAGGTTGTGGATGATATGGTTTTAAAAACTTGAGTTCCATTAAGTTTGGGTTGTAATGTGTGATTCTAGGAGTTAATTTTGTGGCGTTTCCTATAAATTGTTTAAACTTTTTGTTTGTTTAGACATGCATTACAATAGTTTCATATAATTATTATTTAGAATCATGCCCTTACTTTCTCCATGCATGAGCACATGCAACGTCCCAAGCTATTTGCAAGGGTTTTATGTAGGTGATGGATGTCGTAGAGAACACAATAATAGATTCATGGTGGGCAACAAGTGAGGGAGATTGGAAATATGGTAGATTTTGCCAAGTATAGCATGAAGAGCGAATGGAGATGGGATTGACAATCTTTAAAGGCCTCCTCTATCTTTCAATTGATATTACATGTGTTGACCATAACCCCTATGAAGAACCTAAAGTCTTTATTTCTTAGCCTTGCAAGTTTTCCATAAACTCTCATGGCTTTGCCATGGGTGAGTATAGTGGACCCTACAACAACATCATGTTCATGAGCAGGCTATGGGTCTGTACCCTCAGGGGCCTCTCCAAGGTCATTTCTAATGTGGCTATCAGTCTTATGTGTTGATAACTCCGACACGAATGAAGGGATGAGAAATTACCTCCATGAATGGCTTCTCAACCTCGACCTCTCTATTTGAGGCCTCAATTTCAGACACAAATGGTCTCTTGAATCAAGTGGTGCCAGCCTTGAGAGGTCTCCAAATTGCCAAATAAGTATCCAATAAAAGACATGTCAATCAAAAGAATTGGAGACAATATGGTTGTATTAGATAGCGGAGCATCTATAAGTATGGAAATCTCGAGGGGTGCACCATTAAGAAATCCTAGGTATCACGTGCATTCAAGGAGTATTAAAAAAACGCCTCAACTAAAGCAAAAATCCCAATAAAAACACCCCTCTTTCCTAATGAGCTAACAGATTTCTTTCTAAAGTTGAGTAAGAAACCCCCTTGTTATTGTAAACCTTCCCAAAAGTGGAATTAAAATACCCCTCCTTTTGAATGCACGTGGTACTAGACTAAAATTTTCAGAGGTGAACCCCCCAAGATGGAAATGAGGATCATGACCTTTTTCATGGAGAGTAACAATCATCAACTTAACCACACCCATGTCCTATGAAAAGAGATGTTGATCTACAAACATAATCATAAGTAAATTTCATTGTTCCCCAATTCCATGTGAATGGAGATGGAATTCACGACGTAGAGACATTAGCTTATGTAAGATTTGCATAGCATAAAGATTTAAGGGATTTCCTTGCCCAATACGTGATCATTTGTGGTAGATTATAAAATTTTCCCTTCACTTTTTCTGAATGGTGTACTGGATTTGCAATATGTTGTATGGGTGCATTAGCAACAATAATGCATTTCTGATTGCATCATGTAGGGTGAAGAAGATAATAGAGATTGTCTGGCGATAAGATATCTTCCAAGAGAAGATAATGTGTTTCCCTCATGTTGTCTTTGAACAAATTTGGGAAAGCCTTTTGTCAAGATTTTGCACATATAGTAAGAATGTGTGGTTTTCTTGCATTGCAATAGTCATGTCTTCAAGTTCATGCCAATGGAGATGGGATTGACAATCTTTATAGTCCTCTATCTTTTGGCCATGACTCCAATTGAAGAACCTGAAATCTTCTCTCCCATCCATTTATGTCATCCCACATCAACACTTAAAACAAATGGAAACTTAAATAATGTCATGGAGAGGTCTTGAGGGTGTAGACCCATGAGAGACCTATAGCTTGCTGATCAACATGACAATGTTGTAGCGGCAAAGCCATAAGAGTCTATCAAAGACTTTCAAGACAAAGAAATGATCGTACCTGCATGAATGGCTTCACCAAGAATCTATGAGCAAGATTTTCCCTCAACCTTGACCTCTTTGATATTATCTTCTACAAGATCCTTGACTTTGTTGATTCCAACTCTTAGATTTGCATCCCCAATCTTAGCCATGAATGGTCCCCTTAACTAAGTGGTGCCAGCAGGCTTGAGAGGTCTCAAGGTGATGTTCAAGACCATGAATTGCCAAAGAAGTATCTAATTAGACACATGTCAACCGAAAGGATTGGAGATAATACATTTGTACTACATGGAAGAGCATCTGTGAGTAGGGAAATGAGGATCATGCCCTTCTTCAAGAAAAAGTAAAATCGTCAACTAAACCACACCCACACCCTATAGAAAGAGATTACTGTTTTGACAAAGTCGAATTGTTTTATTTTGTTTTATTTCCAAATCCTTGCAGCATGATCTGCAAACAAAAATTATAAAATAAAGCTCATCGTGCCCAATTCCATGTGAATGGAGTTAGCGATTCACTTCATTGACACATCAGCTTATGCAAGATTTATGTAGCTAAAAAATTCAAGGGATTTCCCTACCCAATACATGATGGGTTGTGGTGGATTATAAATCCTTCCCTTGACTTTTTTTGAATTGTGTAGTAGATTGCAATATGTTGTGTGGCACGGTCAGCAATAATGCATCTCTGATTGCATTATGTAGGGTGAAGAAGATAAAGGAGAGAAGCTATAGCTTTTAGTCCTAGAATTGGCAGGGCTAACTAATGTTTTTTTGCAAACTCCATCAAGCACGCGTGTGTGTGTATGTAGAGAGAGAGAGAGAGAGAGAGAGAGAGAGAGAGAGAGAATGCAGAACATATTTGCAACTACCATTTTTGTGACTTTTTCCATGGTAGTTTCAAAATGTGTGTTGCTTCAAATCTTTCTACTACACATTCTTCCATCTGATTTAGATTCTTCGTTCCTTCAAGTTTAAGATCCTAAAAAAGGCTCACAAGGGCTCCGTTCATGTGCGGCCAAGGGTAGAATCCTCAATCCATCTCCTATCTTACACAATTTATAGTTATGCAAAGCATGCATACAAGTAAGAGCTCATACCGGTTGTAATAGAGGGAACATTTCTATAGTTGATATTTTTGGAGGTTGAACTAAGGCATAGTGGTCATTGAGAGAGAGAAAGAGAGAGAGAGAGAGAGAGAGAGAGAGAGAGAGAGAGAGAGAGAGAGAGAGAGAGAGAGAGAGAGAGAGAATGAAAAATATATTTGCAGCTACCATTTTTGTGACTTTTTCCATGGTAGTTTCAGAATGTTTGTTGCTTCACATCTCTTCTCCTTCACTTTCTTTACATTCTCCCTTCCTTCAAATTTAAAATCCTCGAAAAGGTTCATAAGGGCTACGTCCATGTGTGGCCAAGGGTAGAATCCTCAATGAATGAGCAATCCATCTCTCATCTTACACGATTTATAGTCATGCAAAGCATGCATACAAGCAAGAGCTCATACCGGTGGTAATAGAGGAAGATTTTCTGCAATTGATATTTTTGGAAGTTGAACTAAGGCATAGTGGTCATTCAGGACACCCTGTGGTAGTGCCATCGCAATTCACTATGTGCTTTGCATAGAGTCTTGGTATTTTTGCTACATGTGCATCCTTTGGAGGTCAAGCTAAGGAGCATTCACAAGAATTGGAGGTTTGGACAACTCCCATTAGGCATATGTCTACCATCTTGGTCTATCTCAATGTGCCTTCTTGGTCTAACAAGCAAGATGAGGATGTGTTGCCAGTGGATTTGTATGTTTGGATGTCATGGTAAAGCATCCAACAGTATAGCCTTTCATGATGGAAGAGGGGAAGCAAGTTTAAAGGAAGTTTGGGAAACAACTCTAAAGTTTTAAAGATTGGTTTTGAGTTTCATTTCTCTATGGAACCACTTTGGTGGACATGTACACAAAATGTGGGAGCATTGCAAGTCTTTAATGTGCTTACATGGAGTACAATGACCTTGGGGTATGTCACACTAAAAGAAAACGAAGAGCCTTTGGATTTTATGAGCGAATGTAGGAGCAAGGTCTCACCAAGTACCTTTACCTTTGTTGCCATCTTGAAAGCATGTAGCAACACAACTTTGGATACCATTCTCAAAACCTTGCTTTTGAGATCTCACGTTGAGACCTAGCAGAGCGAGTCTCTAGCCCATTGTAGATGGGTCAGGTTACTCGTAGTGCATAAAGATACCTTATAGTTTTTATACAAGACATAAACATCTCCTCATGAAATAGCATCTTATACAAATAACATCTGCTCAAGAAATAACATCTTATACAAATGATAGGAGGGCTTTTAACATCTTATGCAAATAACATGAGGGCTTTCAGTTAAGACCCCTTCTTGGTACACCTCTATGATGTAGACACATTTGCAGAGTAAAGCAATGAAATAAGTTTTAATAGAGAAAAACAAAATTTGCACATACTAAATTCAATGAAACCACCTATTTGGATGCATTGAAAAACTCCCAATTCAAAATAATAAATGCTTTTACCACCATATAATATCACCAATCAAAGCTAATAAAGAAGGGCCTAATTTGGTACATAAACCACTAGAACCTTCTCTGTGTGTGTGTGTGTGTGTGTGTCCCTCTGTGCCTCTCTCTCTCTCACCTAGGCTCCTTGGTGTGTGTGTCTTCGATTCCTAGGAATCACCTTGGATTAGTCAATTTGGCTCCTTGGCATTGAACATGCTACAGCGGCAAAAAACCACTATCTGTGTGTATATAAGCCATCCTTTCCCACCAAGTTTTGTGAAACCCATGCAGGTCTTGGTGGTTAAGGCTCTCGTTCATGTCGTGTGTGTGTGTGTGTGATAAACTTTATAAGTTCAAGTATCCTCACCACTCCAAAGTCTTGCAACTCATCCAGAATAAACACACGAGAAACACACACATGCTTCTCCCCAAGCATCAACACTCATTGCCATGAAATGCTCTGTATCAATGCCATTCACACGTATAGATTTTGTATCCTCCTTCAATAAGAGGATGTCATACGAGAAGCTAAATACTAAACCAACTGCTGCTACTACTATACTTTGCAAGTTTAGCACTAAGGTATTCTTCTTGATCTTTGCATACTCTTTCTCTAGAATCTTTGCCATCTTTCCTCTTGCATCCTTTGTTGGAGTGCCATCCGCATCTAATGAACACACTGATTTTTTGGCTCACAACTTGTCAATCATTTGACCAAGACCTTGAGTACTTTTTTCTTATCCACACCAGCAACTTTTCCAGCCAACTATTGATTTGAATTCAGTAAAAAAAATAATGTCGATAAAGCAACTTCACTTCTTATCATTCTGGTGACTACTTCATGCAAGTGACTATGCTTGCTCTTCTTCCCAAAGAAGCAGTCACCATCAAGCAACTGTTGATATACATCCTTCATTATTTCATCTGGAATGTACAGTAATGGTCTCCACCAAACAATAGATAGTTGCTTTATTATTACTTTTTTCCAACCTACCACATGCTCTGGTGTTTCATAGGATATCTTTCCCGGTTCATATGCTTTATAGACATCCAAGAAAATCTGAAAGATTGACTCCTCACAAAAAACTGTGCAAGTAAAGTCCCTATATCTTGCAGCTGCAATCTTCAAGTCCTACACACTTGACTTTGTACCGCCCTTCAAGCACCTGTAAAAACGAGTCTGCTTCATATTGTATTCAGTGGTAGGTCTCCTTCCCTTTATTGTTTGTGGTGAGCCACATCCAATCCATAACTGCTTTGCCTTTGTCAGGATCTCAGAAAGAGTTGAGTTTTTACTCCTAGTCAATGGAATCAGATTCAACCTTTCGAATTCAAGAATATATTTTTGAGTCATCGCTTCGCATGAGTCAATTTGGCTCCTTGGCATTAATCCTATGAAGTAAAAAACTCTCTCTCTCTCTCTCTCTGTGTGTGTATAAGACATCCTTACCCACCAAGTGTTATAAAATCTATGTGGGTCTTGGTGGTCGAGGCTCTGGTTCATGTCGCACGTGGTGTGTATATGCATTCTATTCGAAGGAATTGCTTCAGATGAGTCAACATGGCTCCTTGGCTTTGTTGTAACAATGCAAAAAAGCTCTCTCTCTCTCTCTCTCTTTCAGACCTCAGACTAGTCTTGGCTAAAGGATCTCAATTATTGAGCAATTAACTAAGCCTCTAGGCATAGCTAGATCTCTGAAAATGGTTAGAACTGGAATCACCATGTTCGCCATCTCCATTTCATCTTTGCGGGAGACCATGGTACTCACACAATGCTTGAACAACAAAGGAGCTATAATTTCCCTTGGCTACAAAGACCCAAGAGTTATTCTTCGACTATTTTGCTAAGATCATCCCTCAAGCTAGCCGCTAAGCTACGCCCTTGATTCTCGATCATCTCGATCGATTCACATCACTTGTACCGAGGAGGGGCTCGAAACTAGCTATACTAAAGCAACACCGCAGAGATGAAGAGACAATCTAGAGGGGAGCAAAGCCCGACCCAAAACATGAATTTATCCCCAGAATGTAGTAGTAGTGAAGAAGGCGAGATAGAGTGTAGGCGGTGGAATATACAGACATGCTAGCGATGTGAGATTAAAAAATGGCAAAAAACATCAACATTCCTATCAGTGTAAGACTCCATAAGAGGTCCTGCCAATGAAATGAAATTGAGAAACAAGTCCTTTACGTAGTCCCAAACCCTAATTATAAAAAAAATTTGTTTACAGCCTAACTCCAAAAATATGGAATTGATTTAATCCTTGAATTGAAAACTTATAATTAACATGCATGAACTCAAATTTTTCCTTTTGTATTACAATTCATATCCTCAATATATTGACTTTACCACATATCACATATCTAAAATTACAAATAAATTCTAAAACTTGTGCATCAGCATCCACATTGGAAAATTCTACACCATCAATTTCATCTGACTCCAGTCATATGCACCCTTCTCTGTGATAGGTTGAATGCCATCTTGCATGATTCTACCTCGCATTTGATGAATTATATATTGTTATTCTTTGTTAGATAAGCATGTGGAGGATAAGATCAATGAGGTGGATTGGGGATAAGGACCCCAATATAAGTACACAAACATTTGCAAGATGTGATAGAGAATCAATATCCAATATTGTATTTCGATAATTGTTGTGTCTCCTCTCCACATTTGAGCACTATCTTGTTCACTCTCCCTCTATGTGGTAGGATCCATAGCCCTCAAACTCATAGCTCACCATTGTTATGACCTTTCATCATACTTGGGATATTGGTTTGTCCAAAGAACACTTCAAAATTGAATGTGACTCCTTTGGTTCCTACAAAACCAACTCAAATTCTATTTCATAATATTCTAAGCATTTTTCCATTCCCAAATCCTTGTTACCTCAAATGCAACTACCCACCAAATCTTATGTTTTGATTGTGCCATGCTAAATTGCCTTGCTAAACACTCAACTTGAAGGTCCACTATTCTATTCATCAATGTCAAACTGACTCTTTCTAATTTTTGAATTTTGACCACCTTTCATCAAGCTTTAGTACAATCTTTACTTGACCATTACATTCTGCCACACAAGCATATCGTTAAACTTCACCATGGCTTGCAAAGCTCTTTTCACAAAGTTGTTGTTGACTTGGAGTTCTCATTCTTTAGACTCCCAAACCTTCCATTTCAAAGTTAGTGTACTACATACATGTTTATTCTCACTAACTAAATCAAGTACACCCAGATTGAGAGCATGCCTTGCCTTATCTACATCAGTTCATTTTGGAAGTAGGGCGTTAACTTTCATTCCCACATAAAGGCATGCTTTTTTAAGATCTAAAACATGAGTAGAAATATTCTTGTACTTATCCTAAGGCATCACTGACCTCGGGGGGGTCACTGATTATCTGTGACCCTATCACGTGAGTTCAACAGAAGGATGTTTTTAATATCTAAATTTAACAAAAGTTAATTTACATAAGGGAGTATTTAAAACAATTTTAAAAAAATTTACAGATTTGTATAGAAAAAGGGTACATTTTATTAATGAAAAATTTACAAATAAGGGATTTTAGAAATATGCCTTGAACGCACGTGATATAGACGGTTTATACATAATGACCCCCCCGAGTCACTGACTCCCTATGGATGGAGTTCCTTTAAAATAGGCTCAAGTCATCAACGAGTACGATCTTATTGATTGTTGGATTGATGGGAGCACCAAAGTCAATGACATCCTCATATGTGTCATTTGAGAGCTAGCACATCATCTCATCCTCTCGAAGATTGGTTTCTTCCAACACTTCATTAAGGGTGAGGTATTCCTCACCCTTAATAGTGATTGGATAAAGTGTGTCTTGGTTGCAAGGTCTGTCTCATCTGGATCATAGGTCGATGTTGTGTCTACATGATTTGGATATGTCGATAGGATGACATGACTCTCAGCTTACTCTAGGGCTAGGTTTATAGCATGTTCCTTAGCTTCTATGTCTAGGTTTATCTCATTTGCTCCACCACTTATGGATGCAAAAGGACCCGCTCCACCACTGTGGATGTAGAAGGACCCTTGGGATATTGTTCAACATCAACAAGTTGCAAGGAGAACGGCAAGGGCTCCATCTCTCTCAATCAATTGAAGGGGGAAGATGAAGGGTACTCGAGGGAAATAATGTACTCACTGAGAGAGATATGGACATAATCCATGGCCCTACCTAGAGTCTTCTTGAAGTTTTCACTTTGGTCAAGAGAGCCAGAAATATCCAATGGGGCCCATGGCTGAGGGGAGGTAGCAATTGCGATAGATTGGCATTGGGTAGAGAGATCATCGGTAGGAAGGAAAGGTCTCAAGGTTGACTCAAGATGCATTGGCTTGTAGAAGATAGGGTAACCTGGTCTGCTAAGGCATCAAAATTAGTGGATGCAATACAATAGTCAAAAGCTACACTAGGGGAAGACATGAAGGATACTAGGGAAGATGTTCAGGAGAAGGTTGTAGAAAGTAGGATTTTGAATTTCCCCTAGGTTTGGGGAGCTCTGTTATAGAGAAGTCCACATGGCATAATCTCCTTGATGGATTCTATATTCCCTTATCTAGACCTCTTATATTTTTCTAATTCTCTCCTTTTTTAGTCCAAATTTTTTGTAATGGAAGGTTTGAATTTTTCAAAGGGAATCCCCCACCCCTTGCTCGCTATAAGTAAGTGATGTGCTAGTTTGGACTCAGGGGGCTTATAATCTAATTTTGCAAATCCCCATATAAATTTTGTAAAAGACATGGTACTCTTAGCATGTTGAGAATATGTCATTGGTAAAGTCACATGTGGTGTACGTATATGTATATATATGGGTCATAGTGTTAGAAAATGTAGGGAACTATTGGTGTGACCGAAGTTAATGTAAATAGACCTTAAGGGAACTAAAATGGCATGAATAGTCCGTTTATACTTGGGAAAACCTTTCTAGGTTTTATTATATTATTGGAATAATAAGTATAAATTTTTATAGTGCTCAAGGTATCTTCACATATGTTTACTACATCCCATAATCCAAACACAATACTAGAGGTGAAGGCTTAGTCATGGTGTGGATATCCTGGTGAGCTTGCGTAGCCTCCCTTTCCATGTGAGTTGTGTACTATCAATTGAGAGATCAAAAATTTTCTTTTTATCTTATGTGTAATCTGGTGTCAATCTTTGTCTCTCTTGTATCTTGAAATCTCATATTTCTTTTTTAGCTTGTGTTAGTTCTTCTCTCCAATTCTTATGTATTCTTAGGTTTCTAGCCTATTCTAACTCCTCATGGAGAATGTGAAATAAATATCTTGTGAAGGAGATTCCTAAAGCATAGTGTAGATGTATAAGAGGGCTAGGAAATCCCCTCCCCCTACTTTTATTTTGAGCTTATGGACTATTAGAAAATTAGATAATGTAAAAAGTTTAAAAGGGGTGGAAAATCCCTCCCATATTCTTTTATTTTGAGCTAGTGGAATACTACTTTCTCCATAAGTTTTTAGGAGTTGTAAGTCTATGAGCTCGGATGCAAATAAGGTAATGGATCTTAGTGAAGAAGCTTCAAATGCTTTTGAAGCATTGTTATCAAAGCCATATATATATGTGTGTGTGTGTGTATGTGTGTGTGTGTGTGTGTGTGAAAGAAGTCATCCCCCTCTTTCCCTACTCGTAAAAGGCCCGGGGTTGACAATTTAACATTGAGGTGAAATTTTCTCTAGGTCTACCAAATGAGATGTAACAACCTTACTCTCAGATTATGACAACCCTTAAAGCCCCTTCTCGTGTTACCCTTCTATTATAGCATTCTTTTAAGGCCCTTGCACAATTTCCATAATAAGAGAACCCAAAACAAACTCTAATGCTTTGCCTTTGGCATGCCGAAAAACAAAAGGGGTGAGCCTCAGGGCTTTCACTCGCAGGTGGATGTGTGATAACGGCTAGGAGTGGCCCTCATGGTCTGCAGTTCGTAAGAGCCAATGCACACAAGCCACCAAAATGCGCAACTGGGTTATGCACTGGCTGCACACTGTTCAATGGTTGCAAATGGACTTTGATGGAGTATTTTCATTCATGCGGGAGGACTCCATCGCTATTCGCGACGACCGGTTGCTCTTGTTTGCCTCCCCTCTGCACCCTTTGCCCCACTTTGCATAGGTCATTTGTGAGGGATGACCTGCTACACCTACTGGACACGAAATGGCACTTCCGATGCACGATTTGGCACCTTCAAATTTTGAGTTGCAAAATTGAGCACTAAGGGTGCTGTCCGCCCTCTCCATTTATTTGGCGTGGCCCAAAATGGAGCGCATCCACCTGCGCACTTTGGGCTACATGTGCACTGGCCCTAAAGTCTGCGCCCCTTCAAAATTTGAGGTATTCTGCTTTGTGCACCAACTCCACGTCACCACTCGTGTCATCCGCAGTTCAAACGTGTGCATGAAACCATTCTGAGTCAAGATGCCCTCGCATTTTGTCGTAGGCGAGTGCAGCCACTGGATTTTGCATTGGGCTAGTGAATGAGAGTCGAGACTGGTTTTTGGTTGAGGCTGGTTCTGGTTTCCCTGCCAGACACCGCTGGGAATGGAGGAATTCTGTGCGCCTAACTGACACAGAATATCGCCCACACAGCCCAAAGTGGATATCCATAGCCCATGGGATCCAATTTCAACTCCACCTCAATCTCATCGACAGTTCCCGACCACTTGCCGCACGCTCACCGCGGCGTTTGCTTGCAGCTTTCAGACCAATTGCTTATCTCAAGTGTATATAGAATACCATTCCTATTATACAATAAGCATCACACGCGCGGTGCACAGGTTCTATACTAGCCAGTCGCCAGCGAGATCAGGCCTGTAAAGAAAGCCAACACACTTGTATTTGATATCCAATTGTACATCTTGTAGTTGATAGATCGGGTTCGTCTGTCTTGATCCGTGCGTGAATCATCTTCCTGCTTAGGCTATTCTGAAAGGGAACGGTGGCCTGATGGAGGCACATCAGCCAGCGCACATTTCAGAGAGAGATTTTGGGCGATGGAGGAGGGATCTTCTTACAGGATCTGCAAGGCTGCAAACCACATTGTCACACCCAGGACGTCTGTAAAGCCTCAATGGAGTTACAAACAGTACAATTTTACGTGTCTCAGTCGTGCACAGTGGGTAGATGTTTCAGCACTAGGCTGTAAGCCTATATCTCTCCACCGTCCTGACCGGTGACTCCTGCTCCCAACTTCCAAGGCCTTCTCGTAAGATCAAGGACCCAGAATCGAGATCTCCCTCAGCGCAGACAGCGTTGCTCCTAGTAGTTATATTCTTAAATTTTGACGTCTTGTTTGAGCCATCAGACCCTCGTAAAAGGCTCATGTCACGTTATCGTCCTCATTTTTATTCTTTAAAAGGGGTCGGAAGAAAAAAGACCATAGATACAAATGTAGCCAACAAAGCTAGAGGGTAACGCCCAAGGGACTGGCCTCATGGTAGAACGTGTGTGTGAGTGCGGTATATTAGAGCAGTAGTAGTTGAAGATGTGCCATCCAAATTTTAGGCATCTATTGGCTTGATCTCCCAAGTTCTTTGGCTACCCCAAATTGAGAATGACGCTTGTTGTATCTGTTGGAATGTGCACAATCATGAGTGAGTGCATGAGAAGACAACACGTGGCAAACCTGTGTAAGGGCTTTCCATAAGTAAAATGGGTGCCCAAATGTCATGGATGGAGGAGACCTCCAATACCTTGGATCAACCTTTTAGGGAGAGGTCTCCATGGAGTGCTAGGTGATTCAAGATTGGGGCCTTGAGCACACATCTCCACCCAATTGTCACATGTCAAAATTCTTGACATGGTATCAGAGCCTACCTCTAATTGTACATGGACAAAGGAGTTGGTGAAGAATCTACCACGTGACAATAGAGGAGTGGGTCCTTCCAATGAAGAAATAGCACTACACGTCGTGGCATATGACGTGTGCCATAAGAGAGAGAACTCAACATGAACTTTGTTCAAAGCCTAGAGCCAAGAAAAACCATGTGGAAAAATGCTACAACCAATCGAATGGCAAACAGGATGGCAACTATCAACACGAAAGCCGATGCATCCGTAAGTGGTGTGCTCACACAAAGCTGGCATCATGGAAAGCACGGGATGGGAAGTAGAAAGCTTACAACAATAGCTCGTGGAACAAAAACCAAGAGTAGATTAGACCGACATGGGCAACAGGATAGGTGGCAACAGACTAGTGGTAGCAGAGCAAAGGTACTCCAATCAAAGCAGCATTGCAAATCTTGGGAAGCCTGTAGAGGCTTGGATTAGAAGAAGCTCCCACGAATCATCTGTGATGCAACACATGGTAGCATGTGCAGCCAGGATAGAACTCAGGGTATAGATAGTAGGATGACAACTCGTGAATGAAGACGTGGCAAAAAGTGCCAATGAACCTATGGCAATTACATGGTAATTTGCATGGATTAATTTAGAGGGAAATATATGGCCCCTTGAAGTCCTCTCCCTCCTAAGGTATAAAAATCAAGTGTGCAAAAATAGCACCAAATAAGGTCCTCCAAAGAGAATACCATGCAATTAAAAAGTGAGCTCCTAGCAAAAATAGATTAATACACTCAAGCAACAGGAAAAGATTAGCATAGTGAAAGTTAATAGACAACAATTTAAGTCACAGCAAGAAGACGATGACAAGATAGAGCCCATGAATCATAAATAGAGCACATGAGAATGAGAAGTCGAGGACAGGTAAAACCCAACTCATGATTATGGGGGGCTATTGGAATGTGCACAATCATGAGTGAGTGCATGAGAAGATGGCACATGGCAAATCTGTGTACGGGATAATCCCAAAAGTAAAATGGATGCCCAAATGTCAAGGCATGTATGCCTTGGATGGAGGAGACCTACAACACCCTAGATCCATGTTTCGAGGAGAGGTCTCCATGGAGCGGTTAGGTGACTCAAGGTTGGGGCTCTGAGCACACTGTTGCACCCAATTACCACATCTCAAAATTCTTGATAGTACCCATAGCCTTATGAGAAATAGTTGATATGGTGCTATGGTTTGAGGCAAATTCAACATAAGAAGTTGGAATGTAGTTCTTAAACTTGCCACTTTCACTAGTACAACATGAAGGATACCAAAACAACTTCTTTTGTAAGTAATATGCAAGACACGTGTGGAATGGCACTAGCCTCATCAAATGCAATATCCATCTATTACACATGCATTTGGATAATTAACTTTGCCATTGGTAGGAATATTCTTATTTTTTATGAATATTGCCACTTTCTTATAGATGAATTTGCCACTCTTTATTTGATGAGCTCCTAGCAATGATCACCTTGGTCATCTTGATGTTGCTAATATGTTGGAGCTGATGTCTTATTTTGGAGATACTACCTCCTTAAATCTCTACTTGCCTAATGCATATATGTGCTCATTAGGCTTATTGATGTTGAATGCCACTAGTTGGCCCTTAGTACTTCTTTGATTATTTGCATTCACCCATTCACTTTCCACTTGTGTTCACCATCCTCGCAGTTTCTTCTTTACTTATGGTCGGGGGTGCCTTCCACGACTTCGTTTGAAGCCTCATACATTGCATATATACATACATACATACATACATATACATATACATATACAGATATACATATATAGGATCTAAGTTGTACTCATTGTACAAACATCTCTGCATAGTCACTTTGCTCACACATGCACATACTACTCTAATATTTATAATTTTCTTTTTTTGATTTTGGTTGTCATTTACCCCTCTAAATATATAGATCATCTTTTGGCTTGGAGAACAAAAGCCAAAAAATATGCTAAAGGGAAGAGAGAAGTATGCCAAAAATAGGAAAGGCCTCTAAGATAAAAAAGTAGTTGATCAATCAATGATTGCATGTATTATTGCATGCTTAGATGGCTAAGTCAAGGCTGAACATGCCAAAGATAAACATGTCATGAACTATGAATTTTATCTAATATCAAAGATACATCTAGTTATAAAGCTTTTCAATGCATCCAACAAAAGGTTGTGATATAAACAATGTCACTAACCCAAGAGAATACCTAGCATTGCCTGAACTATGTTGTAGTACAGTAGTATCTATCATAGAATGGAAAGTCATACAAGAGTACATAGTCTCTATGGACATAGTGATCCAAGAGATGCATAAAAGTAGGAGTTGAGAGTACTGTGCTTTACTAAAGGGACCTAAAATCCTCACAAGGAATAATAGCCTATCAAAACCTATATGCTCAACTATCATAAGCTGGAGGTGGTCTATTGTGTATATGGCTAAACATCCATTTGCATGATATGCAACATTGTCATAGGTTCATCAAGGAGCTAATAGTAAGAAGGCTTAAAATCCTTAATTTATCCTCTAGGCATGTGATCTACCAAACAAACCTGAAGTCTTGGACCCTACATCAAGTACGAACTATATACTCTAGCCATAAGTGCATGTTGGAACATTGAGATTCCCTAGGTCATTCTATGGCCAAACTTAACAATGTTCATTTTTCTAGGGTATGTAAGGGCACGATTACATTCATGTATAAATATCCTCAGGCTGAGGATTGATCTACTAATCTCAAGTAGTGGTTATATAGCTAAATCTAGTAATGATGCACCATGGCATAACTAAGATAATGCTGAGATATCTTGATGACTGGCTTATTTGATCATACATGGTGGAAATTGAGTCCAAGGATATTATATGCTCCATGTCAAAGGTGAAACCGTTACTGACAGATACTAAAATGAATCAGCAAAGGAGTTGAATGCTTAGGTCATGTATCTCTACATGCTACTAGAGATCCCCTAGAGGGGTGCGCCAATTTTACGAGCAAAAACCTATGAGTAGGTTTATCTGAGCGTGTTTTTCAAGAGATTTGAAAAATTGTATTCCTTCATGAAACATTGTTTTATTTTCACTAGAACTAGATCCCTTTAACATAAAATATATATAGACTAGTCACTCATTCATTTTTACATAACGCAATATTTCTTATTCATAGACATCCCTTTGTACCCTTGTTATTACCTAAAAAAGGTGTTGAAAAATAATTCCATTAAGAAACATCCCTCATAATCACTGTCCATGTAATATTATACATATATAATTACTTATTAAACACATTTATATCATATGACAAGAGATTTCTAGTGTTTTTATAACATAAATAACAATATATTTTTAGATATGTTTCTAAAGAAGTTTAAATTACTATAAATAAGAATTAACTTGAGCTTCTATGTCACTCTCATAAAATACATGTAATATTTAATACTATATATGCAAGATTTTTCAAAATATAACCCCATTGATGTGCTCAAATGGGGTTTTCCAATCAATTTGAGTGGTTGAAAGAATATATTTGGACATTAGATGTGAAAGTTATGTCACTTTTACAAGTGTTGTTTAACCAAACTACCTTGGAAGACTTACTTCAAAGGGGTTTTGCTGGAGAAACTACCTTGATGGCTTGCTTCAATGAGGTTTCTTTGGAGAAACCCTTTCATGAAGATAGGTTGAGAGAGGGTTTCCAATGTCATCCCCTATTAAGTAAAAGTTGTAAGAAGGATCATAAGAGAATTTTCATAAAGATGCCTACTCTATATGTGGGTTTCTTCAAAAGCCATCCCATTATGTTACTCACCATTCCCAAAGATTCATGTAAAAATTTGTGTATAAAATAGAAATTGCTATAATACTTTGCATATTTCTAAGTGAAACTATGTTTTCTTCTGATCCATTTTTGCCATAGTTTTACATAGTTAGAGGTTTTTTTTTCCCCTTTGCTCAGATGTGTGGAAAATTTCGCTCAGAAAATGGTCATCCCATGGAGATACTCATACTAAGAACTTATGTGCAATCTACATCGTCACTCTATTGACTCCTAAATTTGTATCTACATCATCTGATGTGGAAGTAGGTGGAGATAGATCCATAAATACATGTGCTGGTTGTACATCACTAAAACCAATCTGTGTTGAATGGAGATAGAAGGGCCTCATACTGAGGGCTTTACTTGCAAATGTGCATGATCAAAACATGGAATGTGATTCTTGCAACCATGTGATAGATATGTTTCCTATTTCTCCATACCAATGAGATTTGAACTAGCATTATAATTTGGTACATATCACTTGGAAAAAAAAGGTCAAAATAGATAATCTCCCTACTCACGTATCTCATTCAAATTCATGACTGGAATATTTTCATTATGATGTGAATGTGAATAGCTCCATGTTGGAGACTATCTGGTACTCTATGCTGGAGGCTAAAGAAGTGGAAGAGATTTTGTGTACATGTATTATGGCGTAGCAAGATGCACAACTAATGAAATTGTTATTGTAAAGACTTAGTATATGAAACACACTCAAGAACTTTTGGTGCTAAATTGCAACATGTAAAGGCCTACGGGTCAACTAATGTGAAGAGTTGTATGTTGAGACAAGGGACATCTAGCTAGCTAGAGTGTATGACAGATTGTGCATGCTAGTGTAGCATGTAAACAATATAGTGGCAAAAAGGTAGAAGATTGTAAACAAGCTACTTCAATGTATGTGATTAATGGATATTTGATCGTACAAACTTAAAGTGAGGTGCTAAACCTATATGAGTTTGTAATGGTTCATTGGTACCCAGATTTTGGGTTGAAGCATCCAAGTGGGATAAAGCTCAACTATACTAAGGGTTCACCTAGCCTAAATGTGAACATGCAGTTCGTAAGTCACCTTTTGTGTGCACATGCCCTGCCTGCTAGTCTTCTCTTGGTCTTGCACATATAATGGATGATGATTTGTTGGCACTTCCATGCTTCATGGCTAACCTTCTTCCTTCAATTGTTCAGTCCTTTGGTCTTCAATATTTTGACCTTCAGTCTTCCGTCTTTCGTCTTCGGTCTTAGATTTCTCCCATGAACATGTGGTCGTCGTGAAGTTGCCTTTCATGTGCATCCTTACTAATACTAGCGTCTCGCTTCATATCAGCACCTTTTGGCCATTCTATGTGACCCAATAGTCACCTTTTGGCTGTTCTATGTGTCTTTGGCTTGTCAAATTTGTCATTCAATTTGGCCTATCAAGTTCATCCTATGGTCCCTTTAGTCGATTTGGTCACTTTGGTCTCTTCAATCCTTGGGTCTATCATTCAATCCTTTCATATCCCTGGTCCTCTGGTCTCTTTGGTCTTGCAGTCTATTTTATCGTTTGGTGTCTTTGATCCTTTGATCTTTATGGGCCTTTGGTCTCTTAGGTCCTCAATCGGTTTGTCATTCGCCCTATGGTCTTTTGGTCTATCATTTGCCCTTCGATCCTTCGGTCTATCATTTGTTCTTTTGGTCTATCATTCAACTCTTTAATCCTTCAGTCATTTGATCATTCGGTCATCCAGTCATTCCTTCAGATGTTGTTTGGTCCTTCAGTCATTCTTTGGTGTCAACATCAAGGTGGTGGAGAAGGTGAGGGCTCTTATATATGCCAAGACATGAATCCCAACATCACACACTATTGATTATTCCTAGCTAGCTTCTACAAGTTCCTTTGGACTAATCCCCCACTTTCACTCATCATTTGCTAAGCTTGGTAGCATTGAGAAGTTAGTATTCATGGTAGCATGTGAGGACCAACTAGAACTTGGCATATTTATTTGTTAATCATATCATTCTTTGGCCTATGTACCTAGTTCACTAGGGGTTGCTAAGATGGCATATATTACTCAAGGCCCAATTCTAGGCAGGTTGGTTTTTTGGATTAATTTTGTAGTCCATTGTGTCATGGTTACCATGCTTGACTAATGCATGATTGGCCTAGGTCCATGCTTGGGAGATTTTCATTATCCATTGGACACTATATCAAGTCCCTACTTGAATATTAAAATTTTGGAGCTAGGGTAGGAAGTGGTGATTGTGCCACACCCTTTTAACTCTCTAAGGAAAAAGACTAAGTCCATTTTTGGTCCAAGTTTGGGCTTCTCTCTCACGCTCATCTTTCCTCTTAGAGGAACCTCATTTCTAAATCTCTCTTTTAGGCTAAATTATGTACTTACTTTTTTTATTGACTTTGGAAATACACTTACATTCCTTTTTTTTGACTTTGGAAATAAACTTACGTTCCTTATTCTAGGCTTAATCTATGCTTGTGCATGTTTGGTTGATGCTTGCTCTTGAAGTCACCTACTTTTAGAGAAACTCATTAGTTCTTTTAGCTTGATTTTGTACTTTTAGACGTCTAGAGCTAGATCTAAGGGATATGGAGAGCCTCCTTCAGATTCTTCCCTCAAGTGAGGAGCTTATGATACCCAAGTTTTGGCATACATTGTGTGTTTTGACACAAGGTAATACTCAAAAGTTTAATAGTGATTCAAGTTTGTTAGGTGAAAAGTTTATGAGATTTTAAGAGTAGATTCAGAGTGGTATACTTGAGTTTGTTAGGTGAAAAGTTTATGAGACATTAAGAGTAGATTTGAATAAAGAACTAAAGCATTAGTGCCCCAACAATTGAATATTTGAGTTAGTGCATTAGGTAGGACCAAATCTACACGTAGCGACTTTCTTGTGAGATCACACTTAGGAAGTAGCAGGTAAGTGTGTACTATAATAAGAGTGTGCTAAGTACTACTAGGATATCACTAGGAAAAGGTTATGTAGTAGATCTTATAAAAGAGTTTGAAAGCACATGCTTGTTTAACACTTGCAAAGACATAGCTACTTTTGTTTAGGACGGGTCATCAACTTTTAGGCTTTATTGGTAGAAATTAATCAAGTCGAGGACTAAAAGCACTTCTCTCATAGAAGCATGTTACATTAAAGCATGAGGCGTGTCCTTTGAAGAGGCGAGTGTGATTAGTACCTATAAAGATGTGTGCCAAGAGTAGATTAGTAGGGAGCACAAAGGGAATTTGATTGTCATTTAGTTGTTTAATTGTTTTGTTTTTTAGTAGCTTGATTAGTTTGATTAGTAGTGTAATTGTCCTAAACCAGCCCGATATGATTTAGCATCTCCTTTGTTTTCTTTATTCCAATTCCACCACATCAGTAACCCCCTAAGAGATTATAACAAAGAACAATCTTCAAAGCATTTTCTCTCGAGCCTGGATTGCTGTCTCTTGAAAAAGGTATCTTAGAAGGCTCAAGACAACTAGAGGGAACAATGGCAATGAATATTTGAATTATATAGATTACTTGGAAGAACTTCAAGTGTCGAGCAAGGAGAACTTCCAAGTGTCGAGCCCTTGCCAAGTTGAGATACTTGCCATTGCCAAGCCTTGATATACTCCAAGCAACATAAAGCCACCAAACCAATGAGTTGGACTTGTGAGCTCCTTGAAAAGACTATTTAAGATACACACAATAGCATCTGAGATACTTGTGCATTCTTGGCCAGAGCGTGTTTTTTAATGGAAGATAGACTTCATTTTGCACTAGCCTTAACCACAGCAATCCTCATATGATCTCCACCCCAATAGCATCATCTAATTCACTTAATCTAATCTTGATGAATCAACCTTGAGAGAATTTGAAAAGGCCCGTAGTGAATGAACATGAGGTCAAACAAAACTTTGTCTAGCAATGGCTTACAATGGAAATACATAAGAGCTACATCTCTCAATTACTTTGACAAATTTCAAAGTTAATGCATGTTCATATACTTACACAATCTCTTATTTCATGATTTGAAACTCAGAAGAGTTATAAGCCCAATACTAGGCTCCATTCTAGAATCTCAAAATCAATTAGTTTTGATTAGAGAAGACATGACAAAACAAGAGGCTTATGGATACAATGCATGATATAGTTGACAACAAGATGATTATGAGAGGGGTTTTAGTCAAAATGCAACACCCCAATGGTTCCTCGACCCAGACCCTCGGCTACTCTCCACCAGGTCTTGGAGGCTTTGGCTCTATGGGGGAGTTCCCAATAGGTATTTGCAGTGGGACCCTGGGGAGTGGGAGTGGATTGACACAGGGCATCGAGAGAAGAGCATCCCCTTCTTTCGTTACACGGTCTGTAATGCCAGGAGATTTCAGCTCAGTAGTAGAGGTTGGAGACCTTCCAAAGTTCCTCATTGGGAGACATTTGATATCACTGCGGATCTGTAGAGGTGCTTCTGGAGGAGACTCTGGAAATCCCACAAGAATAGAAAGATCACTCTATTCTTTTGGCTTTCTATCCATGGTGGGATTGCAATGAGCCTTTAGAGATCCAGGTTCGGAGCCGACCCTACTTGCCCTCGTTGCCTCTCTGCTTTGGAGACTACTCAGCATTGTTTATGGGATTGCAAACAGGCGAGGATGATTTGGATGGGAGTAGCCAGGATTTTCAGTCACTTTGCCCACTCCCCATTCTTTATGACATGGGGCTCTATGGCTTGGCTTTCTCTTACAAGGCCTCAGGTATTTTATGAAAGACTTGACTCCTCTCGGGCCATTTTGGTTCGACGTCATCAGATTGAGTCCTATTCGTTGGATGTGGTACCACACCTTCCTTTTACAGATGTGCATGCCTCTGTGGATACTTCTTGGGAGATTTTAGCGACCATAGCATCCTAGCATATCTAGAGAGCCAGATGCACAGAGGCTATGGAGGGTACTCAGGTTCATCCCTCGCACACTTTAGCTAGTATCTGGACAGACACCGTACATACTTTGATGGCTATTTGGATGAGTATGCAAGGAGACTCCCGTGCAGCCTCAACTAGGAGGGCTTCTTTCTTCAGGGAATGGAAGGATTCTCCTTTCTTCTCTGAGACTCCTACAAGATTGAGGTGGCACTTTCAACCTCAGCCTTGGTTGTTTTCCATCTCACTTTGAGGGGGTTTTATTTTTCCTCATGATTTCATGATGTTGTATTTCTGCTTAGAGCTTGCTCTAGCGAGTTTCTTTCTTACTTAATAGAAGTTCTTTTTTGAAAAAAAAAATTGCAATACCCCCAAAGCTAAACTATGATTGGATGAGTGATGGCACACCAAGGGAAGTATGAGAACTTCCCAATCAAGAAAATAGAGCTGCAAAGCTAGCAACATAGGAAAGTTGGCACCAAAATACTCAAGCATAGGTAATTCACTCCATACCTTGCCTTTGTTTCTCAATGCATTAGATAAATTTCATGCTAATGATAATGTATATAAATCTTCAAAATTGCATTCAAGCATTCTTTTCGGTACACTCAATACAATGATTCTTGCAATCGAACTTGGCATCGCAACAGTAGAAAAACAAATTGCATGACTTCACCACTTCATGAAAACATACAATGTGGAACAATATATGAAAAAGCGGACAACAATTTACTGATTGACCCTTAACCATATAAAGAACTTCAATCAAACAACAAAGACACATGCACAATTTAACTACAACTATATTGGTTTGACCACTCCTTGATGTATATAGAATAAACTAATACACAACATCAACCTTACCAATCAACAAAATTCATGCCAAGCTTGTTTAATGTAATTCACCTTGTTTTATTGTTCCAAGAGAAATGGATTCAAATGGTTGCATGGACAACACATGTGAGAATGACCCTAGTTGCATCATTAAATACACTTTTGAATAGCGTTGTTTGTATATGTTTTTGTATTTGGCATGCACATTAGAATCATTGGGTATCATGTACATGTCAAAAAGATTCAAAAAGATAAGAAACTTAAGCTACAAGAGGTAGAAAGTTCTACGTCAATTTGGGTTGATATGCATAGATGGATCAGGGCATTGTGATTAGCCAATGTCTTGCATTTGCACATGAGAAAATTTACAGCATCGTTAGCTCATTCTTTGCTTAATCTTATCTTTAATCGTTAGCACTACCTTCCAAGCAGAGCTATCGTTACAATTTTCTTAAAAAAGTGTCCCACACCATTTTTCAACACGTGGCCCCCTTCTATTTGGTTATTTCTCTCTCACTCACACACACACTTCTTTTCTCAAGAACTCTCTCTCTCTCTCTCTCTCTCTCTCAAAGTTTGCAAATCATTCGAACTTTCCTATGGGCTTCGATCACAAGTGTTGCAAATTAATCATTCATTCATCTTGACAATTGTTTTCCTTTGACAGAACCAATTGAAGGCAGTGCTCACGAGTACTTGTACTCACTTGTTTTTCTATGAATTCCTCAATGTTGAAGGGAAAGTATCATAAGTTGGGTTCTTGTTTGTTGTCGAGATGTATCTCTTGGAGTGAAACATTGTTACTCAACCAAGGAGGAGTATACTGCAAAGTCCCCAAGCTCAAGAACTAGCATCGATGAAAGAGTTCTTTTATAAAGCCCATAACCAAGTACACCCTGCCTTAACAAAAAACACCGGATGGTAAGAAGTGGATCACAGTCATGAATTCGACGATTGTTTGGCAGAAGAATCTCTGCCAAAGTCCACAACTTTGCAGAACATAACAGCTGCCATGAATGAAGGAAACGGCACTCTAACTGCTTCAATCGCATCGGGAAACGTGAACCTACACGCTTCATCTACGAATTCCCAGACGGGACATGCTCCAAAAGGGTTGGATTACAGAGAAAGCTTTGTCTCTGTAAAGAACATTTTTCCACAAGAGATATACAAAGGCGTTGGCTTAATCCCTCTTCTGAAGTGGAAAGGCTTTATTATATCTTGCTCGTTTGCAAGATGCATCTCTAGATACATGTATACTGCCTACTTACTAGGTAAACAAAATAAACCAGACTATTTACATTCCTGTGAATTGAATTGTGCATGTTGAGCATCCAATCAGCTTCTTCTTTAGGGGGCAGTATGCCTCCACTTTTCATGCGTTCACGAGCCTCAGCAAACATTCTTTTTTGCTCTGCAACTGCTTCCTCCTCAGTAATTTCTACTCCATCTTTGCCCCATCTCCCACTACCTTTGGGAGAATCCTGCAAGAAAATATGAACATTTCAGCTCAAGAAAGACAAATGCTTCATGAAATTTTCAAATAAAGACACATGCAAGAAAATATAACTTACTAAAGTCTCCCTTTTGTGCTCCTCATAGGCAGCATGGACCTCCTCTATATAATCTCCAAAACCCAGAATCAGATTCACAATCCATGCACCTTTAAAAACAAGAGTTGAATAGTAAAAGGAGCCAAACAATCACCTCAACTTTGAGAGTTTGAAACAAGTGGCGATGAGGGTTTTATTCTGAACCAGAAACCTTCCATTGAACACCTGAATCAGTATAAAGGTCCAGTTGTTTCTTCTCTTGTGTGCTTCATAAAACTCTTTAATTGCCCATAAGGAAAATTTTCCCAGATCACAGGCTATATAAATGCATGCAGGCAAGAGAGAGAGAAAGAGAGAGAGAGAGAGAGAGATTTTCCAAAGGTCATGATCGAAACCATTTTCCATCGTACTGTACATGCACACATAGATATGCATACCCCTCCCCCTCCCCTCGCACGCACACATGAGATTTTCAGATCAGATAAGCATAAACATAGAAAAGCTCAAATGTTTCTCTTTTCAGTTTCCTACAGTTCACAACCCCAAGTCGTGACACCAAGCCTAGACACCTTCCCTTGATATTCATTATTTGACAAGATCCTTACCTCCAATGCACTGATAACATGTTCAGGTGCTATTGTTCGCTTCTCCTCCTTGCTACAGATTTCATTTGATTCGGATGAAATGAGATTTATGAACTCTGGCAAATGCATCCGGTAACAATATATAAGTTCTCCAGTGTGTTGATATACAGGTTTCCTCTTTTCTGAGAAATTAGTCCTCAGAGAATTCAGCACTAGAATTTAAAAATGGCATTGATAGGGGTGCCTCCATTCTTTTCGACAACACCCCCCCCCCAAAAAAAAAAAAAACCTAAAAAGTGACTTTGTTTCATACCGACACAGCATTCGACAAGGAGGTCCTGTGCATCTCTTGCCACTCGTACATCTCGAGGAAGCATTTCCTTGATTATCTTTGTCATAGTTGCTGTGAATGCCAATTCAAACTCCTGCACAGTGCACTGAATCAGCATTGACAATACACATGCTTGTGTACTAGACACATGGAAATCAACATAACCAGATCGCTAAAAATTATGGAAATCCATTTTTAAACCTAACAGACTAGATTGTACACCAAAAATTCATGCGGTTTCCTTATCCAAAGTGAGTTTCCTTGGTGCCCGCACTTATCTCCAGGGACTCCCTGAATAAACCACCAGAAGTTGTTGTTGGAATTATATCTATAATTCAGCAGTGACCAATGTAATATAATAAGTTAGTTAGGGGCACTTTTCCCTCTTTTAGAGGTTTTTCCCCCTAACTGCAGTTAGTTCACTAACTATGGTTAGTGACTACTAAGGTTTTGTCACTATGACAAAACCTTATCTACACTACTTTGTGTTGTACTCTTTTTTACATACTCTATAGAGCAACTACTGCTTCCAAGCTTACGACTCTCTCACACTCTCTTGCTCTCTATCTCTCTCTGTTCCTTCATTTGGTATCAGAGCAGGTCCAAGAGTCAGGTGCTCCTTGCTCCCTCAAGCTTCAACCATTGCCTCGACTTTCAGCCTCAGCAAATCTGCCCGTACAGTCCGTACGACTGTACGGATTTCTAACGCCTGCCGTACGAGTAAGCCTGCCGTACGATTTCGCCCGCCGTACCAGCGCCGAATCTGTTCGTCATCTGCTGCAGTACTGTTCCGTACAAATCCGTACCTGCAGTCGTACTTCGCCGTACCAGCGCCGAAAAGTTGCGTCATCTACGCCGTACTTCGCCGTACCTACGCGCCGTACACCGTACAGCGCCGTACATCGTGACTGTACCTGTCGTCGACGTATCTGCCGTACAGTGCCGTACAAACTGTACGGCATTTCCGTACAGTATTCAGTACAGTAAATCTGTACTGAATCTCAGTACAGCAGCAAGTATCTTCTTGGTTTTGGACAAGAGATTTGCAGGTGTTTCTTGGCAGGTCATCTTTGATTTGGCAGGTGATTTTTGGCAGGCTGAGTTTGCAGACAGCCATTGTTTGGCTAAGTATTCTGCAAGAACATTTGGGGCATTTTGCAGATTGCAGCCATTGCAATCATTGGGCAATTTTGAAGCTATCACAAGAGCAAAATTACAGATTTGTCTGAAATTTGGGGCTTTTGTATTAAAATTGCAGATTTGGGGCTTTTGACATTTTTACCCCTTTCTGGCTGCAATTTCTAGCCACAAATTGGGGCTTTTGTGTTTGGAGAGCATTTTTTGGAGTATTCAGTATATACTGCCTTTATTGGAGTGTTTGGAACACTTTTGGCAGATTTTGGAGAGTGTTTTATGCTTGGACAGATTTCTAACAGCTCAAGTGCAGAAATCTAAGTTACATATACAGCCCGTGCTTGGGTGTGGTTTTTGGGAGTTGTGCATTTTATTCCCAGTAAGGGAATTCAGCCTTGTATCTGCTTCAATTCCTTTTTCAGATATGGCCCATCAAAATCAGAATGATTTTCAGTTTGGTGGTCTTTCTCAAGAAGACAAATTAGATGGTACCAACTACTCCCTCTGGGGTTTCATGGTACGTAATATTCTGATTTCTCGCAATTTATGGGATTATGTCAATGGGGATGAAATCCGACCAGCAGATATTGCACCTGCTACCCCTCCTCACCAAGGAGGTGGAAGAGGTCGTGCACAAGGTGCAGCTGCAGGACAAGTTGTTGGTGCAGCTACAGTTAATACTCCTGAGCAAAAGAGATGGGATTCACGAGATGCCTTAGCCTTGTCTTGCATCTCTCTTTCAGTGAAAAGATCAATCATTCCGCATATCCGGTCGTGTAAGACCTCCAGGGCAGCGTGGGATATTTTGGAAAGCATGTATGCAGCACGGAATGATGCCAGGGTATCTTTTTTAAAAAGAGAGTTGAGCAATACACATATGGAGGAGGGTGACTCCATGTCAGCCCACCTCACTAAGCTACAGGATCTCAGAGAGCAGTTGTTAAATATAGATGAAATTATTCCTGATTCAGAGATGATTACAACCACTCTGAATTCTCTTCCTGAGTCTTATCTCAGCTTTCATACTTCGCTGAATTTATCATTGAGGGGGGGTGCAAATCCTCTTTCTTTTCATGAGCTGATAGGACTTCTGCTTCAGGAAGAGCAGACCAGGAAAAATTTGGCTTCACGTGCAGGTGAACAAGCCATGCTCTCAAAATTCAAATAAAAAACAAAGGGACAGGCAAAAACAGCAGCAAATCAGCCTTCCAGTGGGTCAGGACAGCCTTCACAAAAGGCTAAAAGTGATGCAAGCAAGCCCAAAAAGAAGGGTTTCTGTCACTACTGCAAAAAGCCAGGTCATCACATAGCAGAATGCAGGAAAAGGATTGCAAAGGAAAAGAAAAACAGCTCAGGAATGGCTGTTTCAGATTCAGCCCCTTGTGCATCTGACAGTGGGGATGCTGCAGCCAACTTTGTTGGTCAAGATTATGCCTTTTTATCTTGCATTTCTGATTCTAAGTTGGCTGTTCCAGATGCTCGGGATAGTACAGCTTCATGCAGTGATGATACATATGCATTTTTGACTTGCAGTTTTGACTCTCCTTCAGATGCATCTGCTTTCAGTGTTGATGAAACACTGAACACATGGTATTTTGACAGCGGTGCATCCAAGCACATCACTTCGAGGAAGTGTCTCTTTACTTCCTTGCATCCACCCCCTGTTGGTAAGAAAGTCACTTGTGCAAACAACTCCTCATATTCAGTACGTGGCACAGGAGAAGTTGAGCTCACTGCAATTGATGGCTCAATTTTCAGACTTTCTGATGTTTTATATGTGCCTGGCATAACCAAAAATCTCCTTTCAGTGTCCACTCTTAACAGAGATGGATTTCAGGTCATCTTTGAGGATGACAAATGTGCTGTCCGGGACAGGGAAGCTAACTATGCCTTAATGTTATCTGGTACTCTGCTGCGTGGGCTTTTTCAGCTTGATATTTTTCAGAAAAGAGCAGCTCATGCTTTGGCAATTTCTTCCCCTACAGTTGCCATGCAAAATGCAGAATTATGGCATGCCAGATATGGCCACATGAATTACAACAGCTTGATGACACTTCAGAAATTTTCAATGGTTGATGCATTGCCCCCTCTTGAGATACCTCCTCCACATGCCTGTGAAGGGTGCATTTTAGGTAAAATGCATAGATTTCCCTTCAAGAAGGATGGTTCAGTTAAAGCTGTTCGCAAATTGCAGCTTATACACAGTGATGTCTGTGGTCCCATGAGGACTCCTTCATTGGGTGGTCATCTCTACTTTGTCACATTTATTGATGACTACTCCAATTTTACTTGGGTTTATGGGCTGAAAAAGAAATCTGAAGTGTTCACAGTGTTTAAACACTTTTCAGCCATGGTTGAAAATGAAACCGGGCTCAAGATACAGATATTACGCACGGATAGAGGTGGGGAATACCTATCTGCAGAATTTGATGCTTTCCTCAAACAAAAGGGTATTGTGCATCAGCTCACAGTCAAGCTGACCCCTCAGCAAAATGGCAAAGCTGAGAGGAAAAATAGAACCCTCATGGAGATGGACAGATGTATGCTGAAAAGCAAACACATGCCTCATAAATTCTGGTTAGAGGGTTTGATGTGTGCCAATTACATTTTGAACAGGGCTCCCACTAAGGCTTTAAAAACAAAAACTCCTTTTGAGGTCTGGAATGACAGGAAGCCTTCAGTGGATCACTTCCGAGTCTTTGGATGCCTTGCCTATGCACATGTGCCAGTTGAATTTAGGCACAAATTGTCAGATAAAGCCATCAAATGCATATTTGTTGGATACAGTGCAGAAAGCAAGGGGTATCGTCTCTACAATCCTGCTACACGCAAAATCATTGTAAGTAGAGATGTGATATTTTCTGAAAATTCAGCTTACACTCAGGCTGATTTTCAAATGCCTTCACCTTCAGAAGATGTATTTCAAGGGTTGCTACCCATTGCATTGGGTTCCCCTGCTGATTTTTCTGATCCAAATCAGAATTTACAGCAACCTTCAAATGCTTCAGTTCCGCCACGGGATGTCATGCCTCCTCCACAGGAAGTGGAACAAGTGGTACAGCAAGAAATTGTAGACATACATGCAGCAAAAACAGTCCCAAACTGGCTGTTACAGACTCTCCGGGAGAGTAAACTTGATGCCCCGTTACCTGGCAGGACTCGCAGTGCAGCAAGGCACATGGAAGGTGCTAATTCAGTGGAATCAGCATATGCAGGTACTCTCCTTGATGAAGAGGAGCCTGCCACATTTGAAGAGGCACAAGGTAATGTGCATTGGATGAATGCCATGCACGATGAGTTGCAGTCCATTGCCAAAAATCAGACTTGGGATGTTGTGGACTTGCCACAGGGTAAACATGCTATTGGCACACGATGGGTATTTAAAGTCAAACGGAAGCCCGATGGCTCCATTGACAGATATAAAGCCAGGCTGGTTGCTAAAGGCTATGCTCAGAAAAAGGGCATAGATTATGAGGAGACTTTTGCTCCTACATCCCGGATGACCACCATCCGATCGGTAATTGCAATGGCTGCACATTTTGAGTGGAATGTTCATCAGTTGGACATCAAAACAGCCTTCTTAAATGGGGACTTGCTGGAAGAGGTGTATGTCAAACCACCTCCGGGTTTTGACATTACAGCAAATGCACTTCAAGTCTGCAAGCTTAATAAAGCTTTATATGGGCTGAAACAGGCCCCTCGTGCATGGTATGCCAAGATACATGCCTTTTTGACCAGCAAGGGGCTGCACAATAGTCCTACTGAGAGCACCCTCTACATCAAGATGGATGGGGGGGAAATATTAGTCATCCTTCTTTATGTTGATGACTTACTGCTCACAGGGTCCAATGACGACAAAATTGCAGATTTCAAAACTGATTTGCAGACCCACTTTGATATGTCAGATTTGGGGCTGCTTCATTTTTATTTGGGGATCCAGTTCTCTCATGAGAGACGTGGCACTGTTATGTCTCAGTCAAAGTATGTTCAGAAACTTTTGGACAGATTTAACATGCAAGAGTGTAAGCCCATATCTACTCCTATGGAACCGGGGCTGAAACTCACAATGCATGATGCAGGAGAATCAGTTGATGCCACACTTTACAGTCAAGCTGTTGGATGCCTCATATATCTCTGCAATACTAGGCCTGATATTCAGTTTGCAGTATCTCAGGTGAGCAGGTATATGCACAGCCCTAAAACTATGCATTGGCAGGCAGTTAAGCGCATCTTCCGTTATTTGCAAGGCACCAAGTCTTTTGGCTTACTATTTCCCAGGGGGGGTGACTTGCAGATGCATGCCTACAGTGATTCAGATTGGGCTGGTGATTATGACACTAGGCAGTCCACTAGTGGCAATTGTTTCTTTTTGGGAAAATCTTGCATTTCATGGCTAAGCAAGAAACAATCTACAGTGGCTACCTCATCATGTGAAGCTGAGTACAGGGCAGCTTTCACAGCAACAGTGGAATGTGTCTGGCTGAGACGTTTATTTGCTGATCTTCATCTGTCTTTGGAGGGTCCTTCTCCAATTCTCACTGATAGTCAAAGTGCCATTGCAGTGGCAAAGAATCCAGTGTTTCATGCTCGCACGAAGCACATTGAGGTTCACTATCACTACGTCAGAGAGAAGTTACATGCAGGAGAGATCAGTATGATCTTTGTGTCCACACATGACAACGTTGCAGATATCTTCACCAAAGCACTACCACGTGAGAAGTTCGAGGCATTTCGCAGTGCCCTGAACTTATATCCGTTTGGTGATTGATCAGCCTTGTACATGACATTGGCACTGCAGGGGGGTGTTGGAATTACATCTATAATTCAGCAGTGACCAATGTAATATAATAAGTTAGTTAGGGGCACTTTTCCCTCTTTTAGAGGTTTTTCCCCCTAACTGCAGTTAGTTCACTAACTATGGTTAGTGACTACTAAGGTTTTGTCACTATGACAAAACCTTATCTACACTACTTTGTGTTGTACTCTTTTTTACATACTCTATAGAGCAACTACTGCTTCCAAGCTTACGACTCTCTCACACTCTCTTGCTCTCTATCTCTCTCTGTTCCTTCAGTTGTGGGAACACTACTATAGATATTGCAACTGCATTATGCAGTCCTGAACAGAAGAAGAAGATTCCTGCTGGCAGGAGACTAAAGTATCACTATAAAACAAGTGATCGTGTGATGGAGATGACACTATGGCAGATGGAGCAGCATCAAGAATACAAATCCTTTTGCATAAGACTCCATTGTCAGGTATTATCAGAACTTAAGGGAGACGACTGCCATTTTTGAAATGTGCTGCTCAGTCAGAACTACGCAAATGGCTCAGCACAGTTGACTAAATTTTTGATCTCTCAAAAAAACAAATAAATTTACAACACCAACTAAGAAAAGCTCTCCTCAGGCCCTATTGCAAAAGGAAGGCCATGGACACCTGAGTATACCCCAGAAGTTGAACGCCAAGGCGCAAAACCCCGGGAAGGATTAATTTTCCATCCATGCATAGTTAAACGAATGGCAATCGAGGAGGACCATATGTCTTATACCAGGATATACCGCACTCATACAGCCACAACACTGATGTTGTCTTTATGGGTACTGATACATACTTTAATCTTAAAAGTAAATACTCCATGTCATACCTCAGAATCTTTCCATTTGAGTCCTTTGTACATTAGGTACCTCACAAGTAATGAGGTGAAATTTTCTCAAAGGATTTAGTCCAATCAGTTACGTTATATGATATACTACAAGCACTCCAGAATAAACAATAAAGCACACTACTTTTCAATGTTTTTGTAAGCTAATGTTCATGCATGCTAGCCCATCCCTTACTTTCTTGTCCCTGTTGCCCGCAATACTTCAGGTTCACTCCTTTTGCTGTAGTGAAACTCAGCACGAGGCTGAGGCCACTCCCAGCTATTGGACATCTGCTTCCATGATCCGACAAAAAGCTAGCATTCTTACCTTCTTGGATATCTTCAAATAATTAGTCCCTGTGATCCTTATGAGTAGGCTTCGCATTTCCCTATGGCATTTGCTATATGTGTAATAACATGAGCATCGTAGTTAGTTCAAAATAATGAGCTAAAGTCACTTACATTAGGTAATGTACAACTTACACAAATGACTCATACTACTTAGTGGATACTACACCAACATTACTCCCGCATTCAATTAGGTCCTTTCTTTATTCAATGTGGGCACATCTTTACTGTTCAAGATAAGTACAACTCAATTTGATCACAGGCATCCAAGGGCATGAACTATCACAAATGTAATTCCTTCTTGATTGAACTCAAAATTCCTGTAATACCTAAGCTTGTGAGTTTGAACAATTAAACAATCAGTTCATACAAGAATGGTTGGTGAAAACTTTCACAAAATAAACTACAAATAGTTGGCTTACATAAGACTTACCTTGGCCACCTGAGTCATATTGGTCTACTTAGTCCTTTAGGATGTAATGACTAGCAATATGCCACTTGTAGTGGCCATGCAAAACTGTAGGAGGATGGTGATGAGCGGTACTCCTAAGTCCATAACACGATGTCAACGTCTATCAAGTGTATGTTGGGTTTCATTTTGTGTATACGCTGCAATCTACTCTCTTTCTGTGAATTCTATTGAATCCTATGAGATTAGTTTGAGATAGCTTTCCCATCGATATCAAAACCGATGGTTCATGGAGTAATAGTTAGAAAATAATAGACTACATGTTGCAATGTAATTGACTATACGAGTTTCAAGACGATTTGCACAAATCACTTGCAACAGATATCATAGGTGTTAAGAATTACATCGTCAGCGGCAGAACACTGAATTGCATCTGAGATTTAATTGTAGACGTCTGCAAGCCTTGAATCATCTGCCACCTATGTTTTCTAAATTATAGATTATGTGCAGGGTATGAGCAAAGCCCTGCAAAATGAAACTACGACCCACGGTGGGTGATGATTTTAAGAGGCAGACTCTTGGAACAATGAAGGAGAAGGCAATGCAATGGCAGATGAAGTATTGGATATTGTGGGGACCTATAAATATCAACACATGAAAAGATTAAAGACACGTAGAATAGTGAATCTACACAATCGGCAATCATTATGAAATAACAATCAACACAACTCCCTACAACCTTACATCCATCAATCTCAGGCACCATAGACTCCACTCTCCTTTGCCTCCAGCTAATTACCGTATTTTTTTTTTAATTCTTCATTAGTTTGCCCATCTATATCTACCCATTCTAAAGTTATTTAATCTCAAGAATTATTCCATACATATGACTCAATCTAAGAAGAAACATAATTGAAAATGCATTTATTTTCAATCGAGCTAAGCTCAAAGGGATAGCGTCAAATTTCATGAAAAGGATCCATTACCCACTCGGTCTTTCCACTCTTCGTGTTGTTTTGAAAGACATATAGTAAAAAGGTTTTGAATCCTTACCTCATAAATAGAAGAACATTCTCATTGCCTTTCCCACCTCTCCCCTCCTCCCTTTTCACTAATTCATACATTTTTTAATTCTTTTCAATTGGGGGGACCTATTCAAATCATCAACGTAAAGATCATAATCATCTTCCTGCCTATCTAAAGAAAGGTACATGTTGGCACCTAAAAGACTACCAAATAGGCCAATCTCATAAAAGTAGTCGTAACTCAGTTGGACCTCCTCCTGTAAATCCCCAATTAAAAATAAAAACTTTATGTGCATCTGAAGATTGGGTTACTGACCCTCCAGTGTCCGCAAGCAAAGCTTCACCAAGCTGCTTATACTATTAAAAGCCACTGCGTACGTCAGTTCAAGATTAAGGTTTTGTAGTCTCATGGACAATATAGATGGTTGCCTATACAAAAAACTTACTATTTAAATACTTTCATAACCATTTTTAATACAAATATCATGATCTGAAGGAGCCTCCCACCATGGCAGCATGCATCATCATATCAAGTCCATGATGTAAAATCCAAGGCCTCTTTGCAGCTCTAAATCTCCAATTTGGTTCTATATATTGTCATGTCCCTGAATCATAGAAGGGGGTTGTTTGCTGTATCCAACACTCCGCAACAAAAGAATATGCCCAAGATTCTGCTAGAAATGATCTCAACAGAGGGTTGGTGTCCCACAGCAGAAGACTGATAGAGCATCCCAGGAATTCACGCAGGAGAGTTAACTATGGAATCCAAAACTTCTTTCCTTATGTGTACATCACAAACATGTGTGTGCAAGCCAATCAATAGACAATGATCCAACAGAGGTCCTATACAAAAGATATATTTCCGTCCTCAAATGGACATGATACAAAAGAGAGATATAGAGCCCACCAAACCGTGGTCCTCTGATCTTACCAAAAATTGCCCTACTATCTCCTTGCACCTCTAGATCCCTGAGCCTGTGTGCGCCTTCCTGAGCTTCTATAGACTTGATCTCCGTGCCGTGATCTTTCCACCTTGCTGCCTTGGATTTCAGCCTAGGTGATCCGCCCTAAGTCAGCTTTGTCTACAGCTCCTCAACACTTCTTTCTCATTGGATGTAGGCTCAAAGAAGGCTGTCCTGCTGCTCCAATCTGCTTCTTGGAAGCTGCTCCAGATGATAAGAAGTGAGGCCCCAATGGCCTCCTTTTATAGGGGCTGGTAGCTCCCCGTTTAGGCCGACCTGGTAGGGTGATTTCAGCCGACCCAAACAGTCCCCCCCACCAACCTGCTGGTCTGTAAAGTACCCCTGGTGGGGGGCACGCCTCTTGAGCTAGGGCTGGCCCTGCCTTGCCACGTGGCAAGCAGCCACTGGAAGGCCCTTTTCAGCCCAACCTGTTTTAGGCCCTTTTCAGCCCAAAAACTGTCCAGAAACAGGAACCTCTTTGCTGTACACATTCCGCCTCTGTTCCAGGCTGTTTCTGGCCCTTGGAAGCCTGTTCCAGGTCCATACAACTGCCTGCAAAGCCATCTGTACAGATCTGTACTGGCACGTACACCTGCTGATGTCATCCACGCGTGGATGCCCTGCTCCAGCCTGTTCTCTGTGTGCAGATCTGCCCTCTCCAGTCGCAGACAGCCACATGGCACCGCTGTACCAGTTCTATCCACCACAGTGGCTCCCAACTGCCAGGTAAGTCTCTGGACTTGCTACACGCATGGAAGCCCATGTGTTGCCCATGTGGCAGTCCCATTACTGTGAGTTTTTCTGTGAGCATGCTGCCCACATGCCAGTCAACGTTCTGCCCCTGTGGCAGCTATGTCATCTTATGGTCCAGCCCCCCTTTGCTCTCCTCATATGGGGGCTTATTGATGGGAAGGTGACCAACCCTATTCCAACACCTCCTCTCACCAACACATCTGACCCGATACCAACCCATCAATGAAGATGCTCCAGTTGCTCCCATGTTGTATCCCTCTGGTTCATTGCGGTGTCAATGTCGTTTCTTGGCTTTTCATCCAGTGACTCATAGGCCACCAAGTCTGGTTCCACATAGCACACCTCTCTGTTGCACAGGTCCATCTTTGGTAGCACCAGATGGTATCACCTCCTTCAGTCAAGTACCTGCCTTTGAACTTAAGCACTCGAGGTACAACATCCTCCAACTATCTCCCTGATGATGGGTGGACAGCTTGAAGCCCTCCAGGCTGCTCTCAGGGTCTATTTCAACCCGTCCTCCATCTGGCAAGGTCTGCAACCAAATAACATACTCGAGAAATTAAATCCCAAGCACAAATCCAGATTACCTGGAACATCAGTATCCATGTGTAGTACTATGACATCCCCCTCTAAGTCACAGTATCCTTCTGACTCTGAGTCCACATGGTTAGAAACATTTATATTTCCTAAGGCAGTGGCCAATGTTATGTAATAAGGGGCTAGGGGCATGTTTTCCCTTTATTAATATTTTTTACCCCTAACCTCAATTAGAGGTTGAGTTTGTGGGTGAGTTAGTTATCACACATCTTTTGACCCTAGTTAGAGTTCATTCTAGGGTTTTATCTCTATGAATCTAGAGCATGCTCATGAAGTAGATCTGCCCACTTGGCAGCCTTTCTAGCTCCCCACGTCTGTCTGACTGAAACCGGCCTCCTTCAATTAATTAAAGTGCAATAGGACTAACAAATAACCAGCCAACATTGTTACATCAACAATTGAGCAAATATACGACTAGCAGATTGGGAGCTAGAGTGCCCCTACACCAAATAAAGACACAGATTGGCTCCAAACCTTGGCAACCCTTTCGGCATTTCTTTACTAAATGGAGAGACCTGCAGATAGATATACAGTGGGATCAAATTCATTTGCATCCAGTGCATTTCCCACTCTCATAAGGCATCAGAGTCCAACGCATTAGCCTTGCTGGGCACTACTCTCACACCCCAATGGCAATAGGCATCTATCTCAGTGCAAACACCTGCATAAACTTGGCGTTGTTCCTAGCAGCCCAAACGGGGTCACACAACTCCCCAGACTACCACCGGTGTCAACCGATTCACTGAAATACCCAAGCAATGGGTAGGAGCATAGCTAGCCTGCCTGCAATCTAACTTGAACTGCAAACATCCACTGTGGACCACTCTGCCAACTAAGCTTCCCCAAACATAGCTCACAACAAGGCACAAACTCTGAGTGAGCAACCAACCAATCTTTGGCATCAAGGGCATTACACAGACCGCTAGGCGTCCATAACCAATGCGTGCTCTCTGTTGAGAATGGCTCCCACCAAACATGGCAAACAAGCATCCATTTCTATTCCAGATGGCTTGTACTCAGCCTAGGATTGTACCTAGCAACCAATAGTTGGTCACACAATCCCCTACAACTGCCTCAAGTGCCCTTTCAACTTCCAGCTAGCATCCATGGAACCTTGACCCAGGAGAAGGACTTCACACTGAGAGTTCTTCTGCTCAGCAAAAGCATTTAAACATCTAGCCAGCTCTTCAAACTTCATCCCGCAAGTAAGAAGAGGCATCCTGTATTTCCAACCAGCTCTCCAGAGAAGCTCACAGCTAGCTGAAGTAGCTCCTTGTGACTAGGCGAGCTCCGAGTACTAATTCACAATATGTGAGCAGACTCAACTGTGTCATCAAAACGACATCAGCTGACCAGGCAGGTCTCCAAAAACAGATCTTGACTAGGGTCCAACAGACTCTGCGCAGCTAGGCCCATCTCAGAGCAGCTCATGGCAAATGAATGTAGCCCTGTGGCCAGCCAGGCCCTCTCACAGAGCTCTTGACCATCAAGGAAGGCCCTAACTATTGCTTTGGGCAAGCTTTGCAGAGCAACTTCACAAGAAGTGGACGCCATATGTGACCTAGCAGCCCCTCACAGCCATAATTAGATATGGCTCAGTCCTTTGGGCCAGCCAGAGTCCCACCAACTGGTCGCGATGCAAAATAGATAGGCCGTGCTGACCATCTCAGAGGTAACCTTTCCTTGCCTTTCTTATTTTTCAGCCTTGCCTTCTGAAAACGCAGCAAGACCCAATCACCTTCTGTGAATACCAATTCCCTGCGGTGCTTATCTGCTGCTCTTTTCTGCTTGTCTTGACTTCTTTGCAAGGCATATTTGATCTTCTTGTAAGCCTCTTCAAGGCTTTCCACAAAACGATCAGCTTCGAAGATTTTCTCTTTTGTATGCAAAATGGGAGGTATCTTCCTGACACCTTCCACTATTTCAAAAGGTGCTTTACCTGTGGATGTGTGCACCGTATTATTGTAAGCATATTCCAGCAAAGGCAAATAATGCTCCCATTTGCTTTTGTGGTCTGAGACATAGCATTTAAACATATCCAAGATGGTAGAGTTTTCCTGCTCCGATTGTCCATCAAACTGAGGGTGAAAAGATGACGAAAAATTCAGCGTAGTGCCCATATTTTCAAACAGTCCTCTCCAAAAGAGGCTGGTCATCCTCGGATCTCTATCACTGATTATGGATTCAGGCATCCCATGATACTTGAAGACATGCTGCAAAAACAATTTGGCCATTTGATCTGCTGTAATTTTCTTTCTTACTGGCACAAAGTGGGCTTGTTTGCTAAACCTGCAAATTATTGTCCACAATCCATCATGTCCAGTAGGAGTACGTGGAAGATCAAACACAAAATCCATAGCTATGCTTTGCCATGGTCTGTCTGGAATTGGCAAAGGGTGTAACAACCCAGGTGCCTTCTGCCTGTCAAACTTTACTTTCTGACAAACCATGCATGTTCTCACATATTCTTCCACATCTTTCCTCAAAGATGGCCAATAAAAGTATTGCTCCACTGCTGTAATTGTTACTGTAATTCCCCTATGTCCTGCATATGGAGGAGCATGACTTTCCATTATGACTTTCTGTCGCATCTGATCAATGACACAGAGTTGTCCATGCATCAAAATGAAACCCTCTTTCAACATATAGTGATCATGCCTTTGACCATCAGAAAGCTGATCATAAATAGTTGAAAAATCAGCATCATTAACATACTGATCTTTCATCACATTAACACATTGTTGTAAGCAATGCTCACTGGTGAAACACTGGGTTTCTTGGAGACTGCTTCAGGCTGTGGTTTCCTGGAAAGTGCATCAGCCACGACATTTTTGTTATCCGGCACATGTACAATTTGAAAATGAAACATTGAGAGGAAGTTAGCCCATCTCATGTGCTTTTCAGATAATTTTCTCTGCGTGAGAAAATATCTAAGTGACTGATGATCAGTTTGCACATAAAAATCAGCTCCAAGAAGGTAATGTTTCCATGTGGTCAAAGCATGTATCACTGCTAACATTTCCTTCTCGTATGTCTGCAAGTACAATTCAGCATCTTTGAGAACTCTACTCTCATATGCAACCACTCTGCCATCTTGCATCAAAGTGCCTCCTATGCTGTTTCCACATGCATCACAAGTTACAGCAAAGGGTTTTGCAAGATCTGGCAAGATAATAACGGGTTCAGAACACAACTTTTGCTTCAGCTCTTCAAAAGCTGCATTTTCCTTTGGTCCCCACTGAAATGGTACAGCTTTCTTTTGTAAAGCATGCAAGGGAGAAGCAATTTCTGCAAAGTACTTTATAAACCTCTGATAGTATGAACACAACCCAAGAAAGCTTCTGACTTCATGCAGATTTTTCAAAATTGGCCAACTCCTTATGGCCTCAACTTTTGCAGGATCCATCTTGACTCCATCCTTTGACACTATATGACCGAGAAAATGAATCTCATGCATAAAGAACTCACTTTTCTTGGTGTTTATTAATAGCTTGTGTCTTTTCAACTCTTGAAACACAATAGTGAGGTGCTTCCTGTGCTCCTGCTCATTTTTAGAGAACACAATGATGTCATCGAAGAAAGTGTCCACAAACTTTCTGTGTGCTCTAAAAATTCTGTCCATCATTCTATTGAAAGTGGCAGGTGCATTAGTCAAACCAAAAGGCATCACAAGGAACTCATATAAGCCAAATGAAGTGCGGAAGGCAGTCTTGTAGACATCTTCAGGCTGTATTCTTATCTGATGGTATCCACTTTTAAGGTCAATACGACTGAACATTGAGGAACCTTCCAACCGATCCAATATATCATCAATGCGTGGAATTGGAAAACGGTTCTTAATTGTGACTTTATTCAAAGCCCTATAATCAATACACATTCTCCACTGCCATCCTTCTTTTGCACAAGCAACACAGGGGAACAGTAAGGAGAATTACTTGGCTGTATTAATTCCTTTTCCAAGAGTTCCTTCACTTGTGACATTATCTCTTCCTGTTGTGCCTTACTGACATGATAGGGAGGTATATTAGGCGGTGAGCTTCCTGGAATTATATCAATTTGATGATCCTCGGGCCTCTTGGGAGGTAATTCTTGAGGAAGTGCATCTGAGAAACAATCCTGAAAATCTGAAATAAAAGCAACCCTTTCTCTATCTAAAGCAGAAAGAGTAGAGCCTTCCTGAACTGGTTGGCTGTCCTCTTTGACAAAAATTAAGTACGCTGAAATATGACGCTTTATTACATTGGAAATACAAGAAGCTGAAACTACAGGGATGGACTCCCCTTTCAACTTTACATCAAGTACATGATTTTTGCCTCTATGAGTTAAAGAAATCTTCTTGTTTCTCATTTGCACATCAGCCCCCACCCTGTACATCCAAGGCATCCCAAGCAAAGCATCACACTCTGGCAAAGGCATAATGTAGAAGTCCTCTGCATCCTGATATCCTTGGATATGCATCCTCAACTTGCCAATGATAGGAGTGACAGGTGTGTTGAGTTCAGGGTTGGCCATATCACACATGCCGCATGGCCCCATTTCCTCAGGCTCGATGCCAAGCCTTCCTGCCATATCAGGAGTTATGAAATTTGCCTTTGCCCCAGAATCAAAGAAAAACAAACAATTCTGATTTCTGATTTTTCCCCATGCTCTGCACATCTCAGTTTTTTTCATTTCCTCTTCATCATGTGCATGTGGCAAACTCCCAATCACATCTGGAAGAAGTCCTGCGGAAGGTTTAGGCTTTTTGCCCTTCCGATCAGCCTGTTTATCACCATTCTTATCATCATCTGACCTGTCTCTTTTCTTGAATGGGCAATCATAAGAGCGGTGTCCCTCTCCTTTGCATATAAAACATTTGTTTTGCTCCATGAGTGACTTTTTCTCTTCATCAGATAACTTGGTACGGGGCCGTTTATTAGGCTATCCACGCCTTTGTTTGAATTGGGCTTTTCCTCCCTTTTGAAATGGTCGTTTGCCATAATTTTTATTTTCAGATTTAATGTCCTTATCCTGCTGTTTGGCAGCCCGTTGTTGTCTTCTTTCTTGCTGTCCATAAAGCCCAAATTCTTTTCCTGCATCCATGCATATGCTGTCCTTGCATTCTCAATTAATTGAGTCATAGAACCCACCTTGGTTTTGATGCAATAATCGCGTAGCTCACTAGGCAATCCACAACAGTACCTCTCTATTTGCTCTTTCAAAGAAACATGCCCGTAAGAGCTCAATGGCAGCAAAACATCCCAAAACCTCTGGTGTAATCATCAAGATTCTTGCAAAGTTTGTATGACAAGTCATGCCAGTGTGAAAGTACTTCAACTTCAAAAGTTGGAGTAAGCCAAGTAGAAGAGAACACTTGCTTGAATTCCAGCCAAGTAGCAGGTGCATCTCCATGAAGCATAAGGTTGGTGTACCACTTCAGTGCATTGCCTTTCAAAAATGTGGCAACCTTCCTCATCTTGGATGCTTCTGTAAACAAACCCCCAAGAAATGCAGCATCAAACTGTTGAAGGAATGTGAGGGCTTTGTACCTGTCTTGTACTCCATTATATGTGTCAAACTTGACATGAGAACCACCATCCTTAAATTCTTTATATACATTTGATATTGGCTGTCCCAAAGATGGCTGTATATTTGCAGCATTCCCTTCACTAGGGAGAGCCATGCTTGGCTGAACATTAGGCATGGGAGCATATGCTGTGGCTTGGATGCCTGGCTGCATTCCCACATTGTCATACATGGCTTGTTTTCTATGCCCAATTGGCGGTGAAATCAACATAGCATCAAAGATAGAATCTGTACCGAAATATTCAGGTTGCTGCCTCAATATGGCTGAGGTGGTTGAGCCACATTTATGGACTGCACATTATTATTTTGAGGAGTAGAAATACCCAAACCAAGGCCTTGTGCTGGCTGCTCATACTGTTGCACTAGATATACTTTTTGTACCTCTTTCTCAAGTGCTCTTTTGGGCGATTCCTCTCTCTTGGAAGTCACATTCTGAGTCATTTTTTATGGCTGTCCCTCATGGGAAACTGATGCATGAGTGTGCGGTCCGCCATGAGAAGCTGATGCATGTGTGTAATCACTCTTTCCGTGCTTGTGCTTTCTTGATTTCTTCTTCTTCTTGGCATTTGTTTGCACAATTTGAGCCAAATTTTGAGCCAGCTGAGTCAAAGCAGTCACTGCACTTGCAAGCTGTGCATTCAACATAGTAGCATCATCTGACTCACTGCTAGAACTAGTATCACCGTTGAGCTCAGTTGTAGCTTCATGTGTGGCCTGCTCAAAAGGCATTTGTTGTGCTCCCTGCAGCTGTACACTAGCTGGACCATTAAGGCTTTCGTGCCTTCTCCTTTGAGGAGTTGTGAAGCTCTCTTGCTCATGGGTACTCACCATGTTTATGGTTGTAATATTCAGCTGTCAAAAAGTGCAGCAAAGATATCCTCCACCAAACTACCGAGGCCCACCTCTTGAGAAAGAGTGTGTGGTATCCCGGCAATGGAACCAATGAAACCGGCCTCTAATCACTCAGAGGGCAGTGGAACTAAACCTTTAATCACTTCAGCACTTATTTACAGCTCACAAAGCATATATCACAACCATTAACCATTGGATGATCACCATTTGGCATTTACCCATTTGTTCACAAACAAAACCACTGAAAAAGGGATGGAGGCTAGAATGCCCCTGCTCAACAGACATAGACAAGTGCACCCGATTGGCCCCAAACACCGTGGCGCCCCTTTCAGTATTTCTTTATATTTCACAGTGAAATGATTACAAGTTGCATATGGGAGACCTTCCCTGCAACTGAGCACGCAGCCCCGATTCACTAAGCCTTCGCAAGGCTTTCAAGCATAGAACACCATCACATAAGTGCACTTAACCCATAGGCTCAACCCAAAGGCATTCTCTTTTCCGAGTGCAATTCCATTGGCTGTCCAGATGCAATCACACTGTACCCCAGCTGCACTCTCTTTGAGTGGTTTCCAAATGGCATTCACAAAGCTTTTCAAAGCTCCAAAATAAAATCAGCAAAGTACCCAACCAAAGAATGACTCATGTAGCACTGCCTGGGCACCTGTGAGCCAAGAAAGAGGCAGCACACGAGGCCAACCAATAGCTTATGGCAAAAAGAAATTGAAGTAGCAAAATCACAACTCACCAAGCCCTGAAAACTCGAACCAAGTCCTCAATCGCCAAGAGGACATAGTAGCCAATGCCCAATTGCATTCTCAGCCAAAGAGGAGTGCAAAGGCATGAAGAAAGAGCATTTACAAGAGCCGACCAGCAAGAATTCCATTGAAAAATGCGAAAAGAAGCACTTCTGTCGCGAAGAAGTGGGAGTTCTTGGGCTCAAAAGAAGCGTGCTTCAGAGAGGAATGCATTGAGAAGGTTTTGGAGAAGTTTCATCGCCGGAAAGTCCTCCAAAACTGAGAAAACCAGTCAACCAGCGCGTCGGACCACTCGAAATTCAACAGAAAGCTGTAGCTTTGCAAGAGGAGAGGCCCAGGAGGCGGTAGAAGAAAAAAGGTCCAGAAAAAGCCACTTTTGTAAATTCGACCAGCAAAAGAAGTGCTCAGCTCTGCCCGTTCTACCAAACAGGGAAAACCATATCACTACGAAGGGGAGGCAGAGGGGAAGCCATCGGGCCAAACGGAAGTCGAGGAATCCAAACGGGTGAGGAGTTATGAAGAAAAACATAATTCAGCTGAAGGAGGCTGAAAAACCAGTCCAAAATCTCAACAAAGGGAGAAGATGAGAGAGAAAACCACACATGTGAAGTTTAGAAGGCCCAGGAAGGTCTAGGAATGGCAAAGGAGCATGTAGAAGGCACTAGAGCCACCTGGAACTCTAGGGGGGCCACTGAAGGTACATGGCCCTCTAGGGGGCCCATTAAAAATGCCACATCATCATTTTCCAACAACCACTCTTTTAATTCCTTGGAATGCCTTTGGGCCTAGGGATTAATTACGCTTATGTGCTAGGCACCATGCCGCGTTTAATTACACATTATTAAGCCCACGCTTGGACTTTTAGAACCAAAGTTGTCATGGTCTTGTAGTACATTAAAGTACTTTGAATTTCACGCCCCCATGACATACCCCTCTCTTGAAACAGCAAACCACAGTTTGCTGCCCCAAAACACAGGAGCGAGCATGAAATATAGCATAAAAGAGTATACAAGAAGAAAAACGGAATTCAGCTGAAGGAGGCTGAAAAACCAGTCCAAAATCTCAACAAAGGGAGAAGATGAGAGAGAAAACCACACATGTGAAGTTTAGAAGGTCCAGGAATGGCAAAGGAGCATGTAGAAGGCACTAGAGCCACCTGGAACTCTAGGGGGCCACTGAAGGTACATGGCCCTCTGGGGGGCCCATTAAAAATGCCACATCATCATTTCCCAACAACCACTCTTTTAATTCCTTGGAATGCCTTTGGGCCTAGGGATTAATTACGCTTATGTGCTAGGCACCATGCCGCGTTTAATTACACATTATTACGCCCATGCTTGGACTTTTAAAATGTCACGGTCTTGTAGTACATTAAAGTACTTTGAATTTCATGCCCCCGTGACACACCCAGAGAGCAACGGATCTGCAGGTTATATAAGCACACTGGAGGCGGTGGAGACAACGGAGCATGTCCTATGCACTTACCCAATTTACTCTTTTAGGAGGACTTGGTTTTGACCACTCTCTTGACCAATCCATCTTCATGACCAAGTCTACGTTGGCCCCTATCTGATTGAGATGTGACAAGACCCTACTGAGACAGCAAGAGGTGACAGTGCCAAAGGGGCCAAAGATAGATCAAGCACAGTGACAAGCACCAATTTCTATGCACTTGAGTTGGCCTGAGCCACAGTGGAGTAGAGGAGGAGAAGATAGCTGACATGAGAGTAGAGTGGATCAATGAGAAGAGACGATGTGGATCGACGGAGCTAGAGACAGAGTCCACGCACAATGCAGAGGGTGACCAAAGCACGCACAATGGAGGTCCAGCTTATCTTAGCTCTCCTCAAAGCAGAGATCACAGAGACCAAGCCCCAAGCTACAACAAGAGACGACTCGACAGAGACAGATACAAGTCATCTTCGCATCCCACTGGAGAGCCACTATGGCACCTAGTTCTGCATTTTTAGTACTAGTCTTGACTTTAAGTTTTTTGAGCTTATTAGCATAGCACTCAGCAAGGGCCCTAGCGAGACCTTTGCCTCAGCCCATAGGTGGCTTGTATGAGTTAGTTTTTATGGTACTTTGTCTCATAGGGCCGCGAGGCCTCCCGAAGACATTAATACATCTTTCTTTCTTTCTTTCTTTCTTTCTCTGACTCTCAGAACCCATGGCTTGATGATGAGTGCTAAGAAATGCAATCTCACCTCAACTACGTGAGCAACCTTTGGGCGACGCTCGAGGCACAACAAATCTCACGCCGCTTGACACGTCGTAAGAGGCGGGCTCTCCTCTCACATAGGATCTTTCCAAGGAGGGGACATTGCACCAGCTTTACAACGGGTGGGTATTTTGGACATGGATAGGAGGTCTTGGCCCCGATCTTAGCACAGATGCTCAATCATGCTATATGTCATGGCTTCCCACCTACTTGGAGTACCACCACCCCATTGCCAATACACAAATCAAGGGACCCCATGGACACTGGGAACTAACACACTCTCATGATTGGCCACACATTGGCCAGGATTTATGAATCGGTTCTAGAGAGTGACAACAGCTCTTACACAGAGGCACAGGGGCAATGAGCTTTGGGCCAGGCTCGGTTTTGGAAATAGCACTCTACCCTTGACCACATTTTTTCCTTATGGGCCATCATCGAGGAGGTGAGGTCGAGATCTCAAAAAGTCTACGCGAAGGCCTTTGACACAGTTCCACGAGCCCGTATGATTATGACACTTCAAGAGATGCACAATGAGGAGATCAACATTACTTTAACAAAAGATCTCAGTATATGACAAGTGTACATTGTAATCAGCTAGATTTAGATGCTCGTTTGGGAGAACTCCTCAACAGGAGGCCTACTCAAACACCTAGATGCCTTTGAGGTGAGACAGACTTGATGGCAAAGCTAAGGTCATGATTTTCAACACCTCACTAGCAATATCATCAACACAGGTTCAATTACCCAAGGGATCCGGTGGAGATCGTACAGTCCTAGACTTATCTAAGAGTAGTCTTCACAAGACCGGTTTATTCATGCAATCAGGGCACGGCTTCACAAGGTTAGGGAGCTCTGGCGCGATTAGAGTAACAGTGCTTTCGGGCACACTGCCAAGGCCCTTGAAGAAGGGATGGCTATTTGATACACTCGTGAGGCCGACAACAATGCATCTACCACCCTTCTGGCGGAGAGATCTCTTAGCGACTGACTGAAGGAGATTTGAGCGATTACAAGTGATTACGGGATCCCGAGTGATTCAACGTAAGCCTTCAATTCCTCATCAGATAGTACAAGCAGAGTTTGCCATGACACCACTTCATATTGATGCTATCTTGAAGATGATGACACTTCTTCATAGGGTTTGGGCTTTGCCTAGCTGAAGATTACCGAGGTGGGCACCAGAATCATCTAGGAAGCAGATAGAGGGTTAGCACGGCATGGTATACATGGGTATTGAGATGGTTCACCAGTCAAAGCATTCAAATGCATCGACTCCCTTCTTTCAATACAACTTGGATGCACCTTCCCCCCTGATCCAAGGAGATGAGATCAACCGTATTATACAGTTGGATCTACTCCATTACGCACTAGGGGGGGGCCAAGAGTTCCCCACCAAGATCTAGTTCTACCACGACCATTTCTTGAGAGTATCAAAAAATGGAGTGATCATCAAACCCCAGTAACTAGAGGCCAGTGAAGTTTACATGCATAGAGGATTGCCATTAGGCGAATGCGGGTCTCATCCCATCAGTTGACAATCAAGGCAGCGAGAGCTGCAAGTACACCCAGAGAGCAGCAGATTTGTAGGCTGTGCACGTTGGAGGAGGTGGATCAAAAGAGTATTTCCTTTGTACCTTCCCAGTCTGTTATGAAATCCAAGGACGGATACCATTGCGTCTTTCAAGAGGGTAAAGCTTTGGACCACACTCTCAGCAAATCTACTTCCATGACCCTGTGTGTGTTGGCCTTTGATGCAACGACACAAAGAGACCCTATTGAGGCAGATTAGGCAGTAGCATGACGTGATGGCGATACAAGAGACTGGGATAGTAGACCGAGAACAACGACATGTCACAGACTTCTACGCATCAACTCCGGGACAGTGTGGGGTGGGAGGAGGGGGGATTAGCCAACATGATGGCAGAGTGGATCAACAAGGAGACACTATGCGAAGCTACGAAGCCAAGGCGCAAAGACCATGTACGATGCAAAGGCTGACCAGAGCACGCACAATGGAGGTCTAGCCTATCTCAGCTCTTCTCAGAGGGGATCGTTAGAGCCGAGGTGTCACTTTCGATATGGCTCATCGGATACAAATATCACGGAGACCACGCCCCCTGCCACAACGAGAGCGACTCGATAGACACAAATACGAGATATCGTTGCAGCTCACCAGATCCATCACAGCACCTGGTTCTATATTTTGAGTACTAGCTTTGAGTTTTGAGCTTGAGCTTTTGAGCTTCTTAGCTTAGCATAGCACTCAATAAGAGCCCTCGCGAGCCCTTTGCCTTTTCTTTATTTCTCTCTCTACAATTAGCGATCCACACTTTCGCCCTCAATACATAAGAATGAGTATTTCAAGCCCCTTGACCATTCCATTGGTATCAAAGCTTCCCTAAGATTGGGAGGAGCAACGGGTGGTAAGGAGTGGAAGGAAGCATCTCCATGTCTTCCCTCAACTGCATGGTGACGACCCACTCCGGCAAGATGACCATGAGTCCCAAATAACAATTGAACTCTGGCATGGAGGACAACAGACAATGAGTCCAGGATAATAGTCTAATTCCAGCATGGAGAGCGAGACGAATTCCACTCAAGCAAATCCTCCACAACCCAAGATCTCCACCAGTGGAGACACAAGTACCGCCTCTAGACATGGTTGCTATGATGCAACCATGATGCAGGTGCAGGCTCAGCAATCAAAGAATCTCTTCAGTCGCACTTACAAGTTCAAGAACTGAGGGAGGGTCATGACTAGGTGGCCCAAGAGGGCCAAGAAGAATGTCTCCTAGCTGACCAAGAGACCAAGGAAGAACGTCTGCACGCAGAATAGGAGGCTAGAGAAACCAGAGAATATCACCTTAGACTGGCACAAGCAAAACAAGAGAAACGGGATCAAGTTTTACTACCGTCATTGCCCTAAGCTAAAGCAATAGAGCCTGGCATACCAGTTCCACGTCCAATCAAGACGTCTTTTCCAAGGAAGCTGAACTTTGACAGATATGACGGAAAGACAGAACCATTAGTTCTGTTGCCTTGGCTCAACCAATTCAAAAGCCACTTTTCTGTTATGCAGACATAGGACAACGAGAAGTGCAACTTGGCTTCCATGCACTTAACAGGCGAAGCCATCAATTGGGGTGCACAGAAAACTATGATGATGTGTTAGAAGTCACTCACTACGATTGGGTGCGATTCGTCAAGGACACCTAATTCTTGCCACTAGTACATGTGCGCAGGCTGAGCATCCACACAACCTTATGTCCAAGTTGCCAGGTCCGTAACCTTTTTCATGAGCTCAAAATTCTAAGCGAGCTCGCCGGCGTTGTCGTACCCAACTTCCACAACCATTGTTTCCTTCTGCATAAATAGCTTGGCTAAGATGTGGCTATGTTCTAGTTGCTTAGGTGCTACAGCATTGTGACTTTGCTCCCGGGATGACTACCGAATTATCTCAGCCCTCGACACACCACCAAAGCAAATCAAAAAGTTTGAGACATCAAGATTCACCCCCAGTGGTATGCATGACGTCAGGGCCCTCACAACCACTCCATTACGGCATTGGAGTGCTCCTCCCTAGTGTTTCCAATGATCACGTTGCCGCTGTTCTAGGCGAGGCGCTTGATTTTTGGTGGTCCTGTGGATGAACGAGGGAGTAAGGGAAATTGTACGTGAGTCGTATTAGAGCAGATTGAAGCTGTGTTTGGAGGGGGCACAACCTCTCAAGCTTTTGACCAAATGTCTTCTGGGCACTGTTTACCTAGTCCAGTCTATTTTCAAGCCTTACTAGAAACTGTGCGCTGGCGAACGCTGCTAGATAAATAAGAAGCCAAGAAAATGTCCACTGACTGGATGGATGCACGGGGCGGCACTGTCTGCTGCATTTTGTAAGGGCCGAAGTCTGTCTGCACTGTGTGGGGCGAGGGGAAACGAAGAAGAAAAGGGGTAAAATTGATAAAGATACTACAATTCTGCAGCAGAATTCGATCAGTCCTATCTGGGCAGGACAGCAGCATAGCAAGAATACCTGGTGCCCATGGAAGGGCCTTTGGACTGTAAATGATAGTGTAGTGCGAGCTTATGTAGCAGAAGCTGGATCATGTTGCTCTCCTTTCGCTCTCCATGTCACACACAGCTCCGTTATGCCAAAACCAATATATTAAAGAGGAAAAAAAAGAGTATTATGATACTTTTCGCGGAAAAAAAAACACTTAGAGATGATTTGGTGTTGTTCGCTTACGTAGACAGTGTTTAATTGTTTGTGATCTACCGGGGTACCCGCAGTGCTAACAAATGTAAATCCATGGAAACTAGATTATCTTACATCTTAGTGCACCTGCCCAACTTTGTTTTGTTTTTGATTGCCGGGTTTTTGGCCTACCTCTAAGGTAGCCTCGTCTTAGAATAGCTTTTATTAGTAGTTAGCATCATTCTTTTTTTTTCATTCACTCTTCCTCGTTGGGTAGGCCCGTTGAATACGATTCACGTTGTTTTTGTCACGCTTAGCAGTTCACATATGCTTTAACCTGGGCACTAGGGACTTGCCAGATCCAAAACTGATAGACTAGGTCATGTAGAGGTCATGTAGAGACTGAGGCAATGTGAAAGTTTGTGTAGACAAAAAGCTGGGAGCTTGAAGCTGACATTACAAAAATCAAGATTGTCTACACAGAAAGGATGATAGTTTGAAGGCTTTGTGTAGTCTACAAGCTCAGAGTCCTCAGTTTAGGCACGACTCACAAGCAAAGAGCTATGCAGGCTTTCTTTCCATTAAAAAGAATACTATATAATAATAAGTCTTGGCTATTTATATAACCAAGCTATTTAACCTAAGCTCTTGAAACAACTTTTGGGTTCAACACAATAGAGGATTCATCAACAATTTTGCACTTAATGTTGATCTACAATGCTACCCTTATTCTTAGAGCAATCTTCAACATTGCAAAGTTTTGCTCATGTATACTATTGTTCCCCCTAACAAGACAACTTAATTACATGCCATAGTTATAGGGACATAGATGCTAGCTTGTATATAAGTTCTCAAGGAGTGGACTATGTGTAGACTCTCAGAAGGGCATCTTTTTTTGAATGAGATCTTAAGGTTTAAGTTTTGGTTGTTAAATCATCTTGTCTTAACCTCTAGCAAACAATATAGATATGGAGTAAGACAAACTTAAGGTTTAAGTTTTGGTTGTTAAATCATCTTGTCTTAACCTCTAGCAAACAATATAGATGTGGAGGAAGACATCCATTATACCAATAAATGTAGGCTCAAAGCATGTGACAACCTTGGATACTAGTATTCTTAAATCGACCAAGGATGTTGGTATGGAGGTCATAACGGGTTATAGTTTTTAAAATTTCTTAGTATTTTGAAACTTTTTTATAACTATGAATCCAACCACTCTACAGCACTAAAATGTAATACCTAATTTGGGAGGGGAGGGGGGGTGGGATGGATTTCAATTCATTGCATGATACCACAACTTGTGAAAGTTTTACATATAGGAATTGCGTGGTAGAGCAACATGTGAATCGGTTATTATCCTTAGAGCCATAAAATCAATTTTGGTACAAACTAAAGAAGAAACTTAAAGATTCTCAAAATTATGATTGTGCAAAGATCTACTAGAATTGAGGCCATTCAATTAGTTGACCCAACCCAACATTCTTTGGGAATGGATTTAAGAATTCTCTTTGTAGACGATGTTCATACAATCACTAATTGAGAAATTGAGTGAGAGTATTTTCTTTTTGAGTTCTTGAATCAAGAATTTTAAAAGTGCTTTGCTAAGAGAAATTACACATAGAATATTTCACCTATGTTACTCCAAAAGAAAATGAAATTATGGCTATCTAGTTAACCAAGTAATTTGATATTCATGCACATAAGACTTGGTAAGCCCCTCTTTGAGGATCACTATACTTATTTGAGTAAAAAGAATTGGAATAAAAATGGATTCTTACTACAATTTCTAAAGATCCTATTTAAAAGTTGAGTCATCTTCTTGATCAATAATTTTTTTTAACTAGATGATAGCATGAATACCTTATGGACATGTTATGACCATATCCTTGTTGATGGAGGCTATATTTCAATCTTTGTGGTCCACTATGGTCTCCTAACAATTTCTCTTTGTCAAATCATCTAGCAAACATGAAGGGAAGACCTCCAAGACTCATCCGTGAATTGGCACATTGACAACTCTACCATGTCTCTAGCTTCAGGTCTCAACTAGCTATCTTCGGCTTGTTGGTCCATGCTATCCAAATGGAAAAACTAAAGATGACCATGCTCTGAGTGGAGTGTGGCTAAGCCCCCTAACTCATTTCTATGCCTTGAGTTGCTGGCCTCTCTATCATACGACCTATAAAAGAAGATCACTAAACATCTCTAATCTAGATGAACCAAGAGGCTAGAGAGAGAGAGAGAGATTAAAGTCTACAAAAGGCCCCATGAGTCTATGAGACAAAGTACAAACACCAAAACGTGACTACATCTGGATAGCGAGAGAATCAAGGGAGTACACAAGGCTAGCTCCTCTTGAGTTATTACAGGGCATAGGTATATTCTAATACTACCATAAGGTGGCCTTTGTAACACCAATTTAATATTGAGAGTCATTAGGTTTGGATTTGAAGTCCCTAATCAACCTAGATAAACTGCCCATTTGCCTACCTTGCGTACTTCCTTTACTTTGATGAGTTCACTATCTCTTTGTTTGAGCCAGATCAGAGTGAGCTCTTCAGATATCCATATGTCAATCCCTTCATATTATGTGTTTGTTTGAGGACCTTAACACTTGCTACCCTCCCTCTGAAGTAGACCTATGCTTGTGCTTGTCTGAGGATCTTAACTCTTGCTATCCCCCCTCTAAAGTAGGCCTATGCTTGTTTACTATTTTGATTGATATTGCATATATCCATTCAACTTGTGGTACTTCCTTCTTAAGACATATTATTATGTCATTCGGTCTTTCTCCTCATCATCATGAAGGCAGCCATCTTTCAGTCCCCCAATGCGCAAGATCTCTTATTTCATACTTTGGTTTCGTACCATGTAAAGATCCACTCTACTGACTTTGTTGTTGACATCAATAATCATTTCTTGCTTGATTGAGCTCACTTAATTGGTAATCATATGGTTAACCACGAAAACAAGTACCGACGCTGATGAAAATGCATTGCATTTGTGTATGACTTCTATAATAATTTCATGCTTTTCATTACTCTCCATATCCTGCATTTTCCTCCCGAGGGCTGTAAGCTGAAGTCTTGAACTCTCTAAGCTCTTGTTGCAAATAGTTCATCTGCTCCTATGGGTCTGAAATGATCCTTCGTCTATATGCCTTTGCATAGGGGTCGGCGTCTATAGGGTTGCAATGGCTTCCTCATAGGGTAGATGTTGTGAAGATAGTGGGAGAGAAGGAAGGAGTCTCACTTGCGGCTTTCTCACATACACAATGGGGGAATACACACAAAGGTGGAGGTTGAAAATAGTTTTCCTCTTCTTAGTTGTGAAAGCCAAAGGAATTCTAGTACAAAGAACTAGAAGAACCCTATATGTGGGTCTCAAACCAAACTCAACTAACTAAGGTGGCATACTAACTGAGCCACGAACTAGAGTACATAAGGATAGCTGTCATCCAGCTATTATTCATGGGCAGTGTACCAACCACATCTGCAGCTAACAAGTCGGTGACATACATGCACAATGGTCACCCTGGCATATCACGAGTGGAACTCGATATCTCAACACTCCCCCTCGAGCTCAATCCCAATTCCTGCACACCAAGCAGGTCTCTGAACTTGCGCAGCTTCTCTGCGCCTAATGCCTTCGTGAATATGTCAACTACCTGATCCTCTGTGCTGACATAAACTAGATCAATAAGACCTAGTAAAACCTTCTCCCGCACATAGTGATAATGCACCTCAATGTGCATTGTTCTAGCATGATAGACTAGGTTATTTGCCAAGTGTATACTGCTCATGTTCTCACAATAAATGACAACCGGCCCATCTGTAGACTGATGCATATCATAGAGTAGCTTATGCAACCAAGCTACCTCACATACAGCCATTGCTGCACCCCTATACTCAGCCTCTATGCTTGACAAGGCAACTGTAGGTTGTTTTTTGCTGCTCCAAGTGACTGCAGCACTCCCAAAAGAGAACACATATCCACTAGTAGATCGTCTATCTGAAATACTACCAGCCCAATCAGCATCAGTGTATCCATGCAACTGTATCTGAATGGACTTCACATACCTGAGTATGCATCTAGCCGCATCCAAATGCGATTTCCTTGGAGCCTGCATAAATTGACTTACCAATCCAACAGCATAGCTCAAATCTGGCCTGGTAATAGTATATAAATCAAACTTCCTACTATGCATCTATACATAGTAGGGTCTTCCAGAAGCTCACTTGCATCTGCGCTCAACTTCACATACTGCTCCAAAGAAACTGAAATAGGCTTACAGCCTGTCATCCCATATTTGGACAGCATGTCCAATCCATATTGCCTCTGCAAGAGTCGTATCCCACTTGGTGATCTAATCACCTCAATGCCCAAGAAATAACGCAGCTCTCCCAAATCCTTCATCTCAAACTTTTGCTTCAACAGCATTTTCACATGAATAATATCTTCATCACTATCACCTGTGATGATCAAATCATCAACATAAATGACAAGCAGCATAATACCTTTCTTTGTTTTTCTCACATAAAGTGAGAAATCTACCTTGGAAATCTAAAAGCCAATAGTGACAAGATATTGTCCTATCTTGTTAGACCATGCTCTAGGTGCTTGCTTCAAGCCATACAAGGCTTTCTTTAACCTGCAAACAAACTCAGGATGAACAGCATGAACATAACCTTGTGGCTACTCCATAAAGACCTCTTCTTGCAAATCACCATGCAAGAAGGCATTCTTTACATCCATCTGATGTAAAGACCATCCCTTTGATGTAGCCATAGCTGCTCTTTCGGGTACCATCCTTGCAACCGGACTGAATGTTTCTTCATAATCAATGCCATATGTCTGTGCATACCCCTTGACAACTAATCTTGCCTTGTATCTGTTCATAGAACCATCTGCATTGTGCTTCACCTTATAAACCCACTTACAGCCAATTGCATTCTTGTCTTTAGGCAAAGGCACCAATTCCCATGTAGCATTTGCTTCCAAAGCATCCATTTCTTCATCCATGGCTTTCTCCCATTTTTCTTTTCCTATGGCTTGCTCATAAGAAGTAGGTTCTGTTTCCTGTGTCACTTTGACCATATAGGCATAGTGAATGGCTGTAAATCCATCATATTTCAGCCTATCCATAGGATACCTAGCTCTGGTAGACCTGCACAAAATAGGCCCACTTCCATGTGCTCTCAAAACAACCCTAGTCTTCCTTACTCCAGGTGTAACAACAGAAGGAATACCCAACTCATCATCAATGCTCTATTCTGAGCCACTGGATTCACCATCCACATAAGAGTGACCTGCATTCACATCAAACATGGGCTGATCTACCTTCTCTTTTCCTTTTCATGATACCTGCTTACCACTATCTGCATTGCTTTGAGGAGATTCTCATGATCTCAATCTACCTGTCCATGGCGAAGTATGTGAACGACTGCTAGAGGACACTACAGGTCCACTAATATTTTGTGATTGCTACTGTGAATTTTGTGCAGCATCACCATTTTGTGTATCTACATCATCAATCACATTTACTGGTTTACGGGGCAGTGCTAACAAATGTAAATCCATGGAAACTACATTATCTTAAATCTTAGTGCACCTGCCCAACTTTGTTTTGTTTTTGATGGCCGGTTTTTGGCCTACTTCTAAGGTAGCCTTAGTAATGAAACTCGTCTTAGAAGTGAAATTACACATTTTTTAATTGTTGTACTACAATTTTGTGATTGGCTAGCTTTTATTAGTAGTTAGCATCATTCTTTTTTTTTCATTCACTCTTCCTTGTCTCGCTCCTCCTCGTTGGGCAGGCCCGTTGAATACGATTCATGTTGTTTTTGTCACGCTTAGCAGTTCACATATGCTTTAACCTGGGCAATAGGGACTTGCCAGATCCAAAACTAATAGACTAGGTCATGTAGAGACTGAGGCAATGTGAAAGTTTGTGCAGACAAAAAGCTGGGAACTTGAAGCTGACATTACAAAAATCAAGATTGTCTACACAGAAAGGATGATAGTTTGAAGGCTTTGTGTAGTCTACAAGCTCAGAGTCCTCAGTTTAGGCACGACTCACGAGTAAAGAGCTATGCAGGCTTTCTTTCCATTAAAAAGAATTCTATATAATAATAAGTCTTGGCTATTTATATAACCAAGCTATTCAACCTAAGCTCTTGAAACAACTTTTGGGTTGCACACAATAGAGGATTCATCGACAATTTTGCACTTAATGTTGATCTACAATGCTACCCTTATTCTTAGAGCAATCTTCAAGATTGCAAAGTTTTGCTCATGTATACTACTATTCCCCCTAACAAGACAAATTAATTACATGCCATGGTTATAGAGACATAGATGCTAGCTTGTATATAAGTTCTCAAGGAGTGGACTATGTGTAGACTCTTAGAAGGGCATCTTTTTTTGAATGAGATCTTAAAGTTTAAGTTTTGGTTGTTAAATCATCTTGTCTTAACCTCTAGCAAACAATATAGATATGGAGGAAGACAAACTTAAGGTTTAAGTTTTGGTTGTTAAATCATCTTGTCTTAGCCTCTAGCAAACAATATAGATGTGGAGGAAGACATCCGTTATACCAATAAATGTAGGCTCAAAGCATGTGACAACCTTGGATACTAGTATTCTTAAATCGACCAAGGATGTTGGTATGGAGGTCATAAAGGGTTATAGTTTTTAAAATTTCTTAGTATTTTGAAACTTTTTTATAACTATGAATCCAACCACTCTACAGCACTAAAATGTAATACCTAATTTGGGAGGGGAGGGGGGGTGGGATGGATTTCAATTCATTGCATGATACCACAACTTGTGAAAGTTTTACATATAGGAATTGAGTGGTAGAGCAACATGTGAATCGGTTCTTATCCTTAGAGCCATAAAATCAATTTTGGTACAGACTAAAGAAGAAACTTAAAGATTCTCAAAATTATAATTGTGCAAAGACCTACTAGAATTGAGGCCATTCAATTAGTTGACCCAACCCAACATTCTTTGGGAATGGATTTAAGAATTCTCTTTGTAGACGATGTTCATACAATCACTAATTGAGAAATTGAGTGAGAGTATTTTCTTTTTGAGTTCTTGAATCAAGAATTTTAAAAGTGCTTTGCTAAGAGAAATTACACATAGAATATTTCACCTATGTTACTCCAAAAGAAAATGAAATTATGGCTATCTAGTTAACCAAGTAATTTGATATTCATGCACATAAGACTTGGTAAGCCCCTCTTTGAGGATCAGTATACTTATTTGAGTAAAAAGAATTCGATTAAAAATGGATTCTTACTACAATTTCCAAAGATCCTATTTAAAAGTTGAGTCATCTTCTTGATCAAGAATTTTTTTTAACTAGATGGTAGCATGAATACCTTATGGACATGTTATGACCATATCCTTGTTGATGGAGGCTATATTGGAAGATATCTAGTCATAGCTAAGGAGGGTAAAAGTTAAAATTAATCATATAACATGAACTTAGGTATTTTTAATTGTTCCTATTTGGCTGGACCCCTTCGAAAATTCTCAGATCGACGAGAACCAATGGAAGTTCCAAAGAACAAGTGGACTAAGGCATGGTAGTAACTTTTCACCAAACTTGTTTTTATCTATTATACCATTCTCAAATTGAGCCATGGAAAAAGTAATTTGGTCACATGAGCCTACCTTAGTCATTTATGGAAAGACATTGAGGATGGGAGCTCTAATGATATTGAGAATGTGACTTTTGAGAATGGTAACATGATGTCCAATCTGTAAGGATTAGTTGATGTTGGGGTGATCTAGACTCTGAACCCATGGATAGAAGAAAGATCTATAGTGTGATTTCACTGAACTAAGTCCAGCATGCGGCTAAGGATAGATAAGAGGATCTCGACACAAGAGGATACAACACAGATTGGTGCGACGAGAGCATGAAAACCATAATAGGATGCTGGCCCCAGTATATCTTTGTGGTCCACTATGGTCTCCTAACAAATTCTCTCTGTCAAATCATCTAGCAAACATGAAGGGAAGACCTCCAAGACTCATCCGTGAATTGGCACATTCACAACTCTACCATGTCTCTAGCTTTAGGTCTCAACTAGCTATCTTCGGCTTGTTGGTCCATGCTATCCAAATGGAAAAACTAAAGATGACCATGCTCTGAGTGGAGTGTGGCTAAGCCCCCTAACTCATTTCTATGCCTTGAGTTGCTGGCCTCTCTATCATACGACCTATAAAAGAAGATCACTAAACATCTCTAATCTAGATGAACCAAGAGGCTAGAGAGAGAGAGAGAGATTAAAGTCTACAAAAGGCCCCATGGGTCTATGAGACAAAGTACAAACACCAAAATGTGGCTACATCTGGATAGCGAGAGAATCAGGGGAGTACACAAGGCTAGCTCCTCCTGAGTTATTACAGGGCATAGGTATATTTCTAATACTACCATAAGGTGGCCTTTGTAACACCAATTTAATACTGAGAGTTATTAGGTTTGGATTTGAAGTCCCTAATCAACCTGGATAAACTGCCCATTTGCCTACCTTGCGTACTTCCTTTACTTTGATGAGTTCACTATCTCTTTGTTTGAGCCAGATCGGAGTGAGCTCTTCAGATATCCATATGCCAATCCCTTCATATTATGTGTTTGCTTGAGGAGCTTAACACTTGCTACCCTCCCTCTGAAGTGGACCTATGCTTGTGCTTGTTTGAGGATCTTAACTCTTGTTATCCCCCCTCTAAAGTAGACCTTTGCTTGTTTACTATTTTGATTGATATTGCATATATCCATTCAACTTGTGGTACTTCCTTCTTAAGACATATTTTTATGTCATCAGGTCTTTCTCCTCATCATCATGAAGGTAGCCATCTTTCAGTCCCCCAATGCACAAGATCTCTTATTTCGTACTTTGGTTTCCTGCTCTTTTACTTACCATGTAGAGGTCCACTCTATTGACTTTGTTGTTGACATCAATAATCATTTCTTGCTTGATTGAGCTCACTTGATTGGTAATCATATGGTTAACCAGGGAAACAAGTACCGACGCTGATGAAAATGCATTGCATTTGTGTATGACTTCTATAATAATTTCATGCTTTTCATTACTCTCCATATCCTACACTTTCCTCCCGAGGGCTTCAAGCTGAAGTCTTGAACTCTCTAAGTTCTTGTTGCAAATAGTTGATCTGCTCCTATGGGCCTGAAATGATCCTTTGTCTATATGCCTTTGCATAGGGGTCGGCGTCTATAGGGTTGCAATGGCTAAGTACGATGGCTTCCTCATAGGGTAGATGTTGTGAAGATAGTGGGAGAGAAGGAGTCTCACTTGCGGCTTTCTCACATACACAATGGGGGAATACACACAAAGGTGGAGTCTGAAAACAGTTTTCCTCTTCTTAGTTGTGAAAGCCAAAGGAACTTTAGTACAAAGAAATAGAAGAACCCTATATGTTGGTCTCAAATCAAACTCAGCTAACTAAGGTGGCATACTAACTGAGCCACGAACTAGAGTACATAAGGATAGCTGTCATCCAGTTATTATTCATGGGCGGTGTACCAACCGCATCTGCAGCTAACAAGTCAGTGACGTAAATGCACAACGGTCACCCTGGCATATCACGAGTGGAGCTCGATATCTCAACACTCCCCCTCGAGCTCAATCCCAATTCCTGCACACCAAACAGGTCTCTGAACTTGCGCAGCTTCTCTGCGCCCAATGCCTTCATGAATATGTCAGCTACCTGATCCTCTGTGCTGACATAAACTAGATCAATAAGACCTAGTAAAACCTTCTCCCGCACATAGTGATAATGCACCTCAATGTGCATTATTCTAGCATGATAGACTAGGTTATTTGCCAAGTATATACTGCTCATGTTCTCACAATAAATGACAACCGGCCCATCTGTAGGCTGATGCATATCATAAAGTAGCTTATGCAACCAAGCTACCTCACATGCAGCCATTGCTACACCCCTATACTCAGCCTCTATGCTTGACAAGGCAATTGTAGGCTATTTCTTGCTGCTCCAAGTGACTGCAGCACTCCCAAAAGAGAACACATATCCACTGGTAGATCGTCTATCTGAAATACTACGAGCCCAATCAGCATCAGGTATCCATGCAACTGTATCTGAACCCTAGCCTCATAAAATAGTCCATATGGCAATGTGGACTTCACATACCTGAGTATGCGTCTAGCCGCATCCAAATGTGGTTTCCTTAGAGCCTCCATAAATTGACTTACCAATCCAACAGCATAGCTCAAATCTGGCTTGGTAATAGTCATATAAATCAAACTTCCTACTATGCATCTGTACATAGTAGGGTCTTCCAAAAGCTCACCTGCATCTGCGCTCAGCTTCACATACTGCTCCAAAGGAATTGAAATAGGTTTACAGCCTGTCATCCCATATTTGGATAACATGTCCAATCCATATTGCCTCTACAAGAGCCGTATCCCACTTGGTGATCTAATCACCTCAATGCCCAAGAAATAACGCAGCTCTCCCAAATCCTTCATCTCAAACTTCTGCTTCAATAGCATTTTCACATGAAGGGTATCTTCATCACTATCACCTGTGATGATCAAATCACCAACATAAATGACAAGCAGCATAATACCTTTCTCTGTTTTTCTCACATAAAGTGAGGAATCTGCCTTGGAAATCTGAAAGCCAATAGTGACAAGATACTGTCCTATCTTGTCAGACCATGCTCTAGGTGCTTGCTTCAAGCCATACAAGGCTTTCTTCAACCTGCAAACAAACTCAGGATGAACAGCATGAACATAACCTGGTGGCTACTCCATAAAGACCTCTTCTTGCAAATCACCATGCAAGAAGGCATTCTTTACAATCTGATGTAAAGACCATCCCTTTGATGCAGCCATAGCAATGACTGCTCTTACGGTTGCCATGCTTGCAACCGAACTGAATGTTTCTTCATAATCAATGCCATATGTCTGTGCATAGCCCTTGACAACTAATCTTGCCTTGTATCTGTTCACAGAACCATCTGCATTGTGCTTCACCTTATAAACCTACTTATAGCCAATTGCATTCTTGTCTTTAGGCAAAGGCACCAATTCCCATGTAGCATTTTAATGTATGGTTTTCTTTTTTATTGTACCCTGTCTCTTAGGCCCGTGATGCCTCTTGAAGAGGTAAATATACCCAAGGCATCCATTTCTTCATCCATGGCTTTCTCCCATTTTTCTTTTCCCATTGCTTGCTCAAAAGAAGTGGGTTTTGGTTCCTGTATCACTTTGAACATATAGGCATAGTGAATGGCTGTAAATCCATCATATTTCAGCCTATCCATAGGATACCTAGCTCTGGTATACCTCCGCAAAATAGGCTCACTTCCAGGTGCTCTCAAAACATCCCTAGTCTTCCTTACTCCAGGTGTAACAACAGAAGGAATACCCAACTCATCATCAATGCTCTATTCTGAGCCACTGGATTCACCATCCACATAAGAGTGACCTGCATTCACATCAAACATGGGCTGATCTACCTTCTCTTTTCCTTTTTGTGATACCTGCATACCACTATCTGCATTGCTTTGAGGAGATTCTCATGATCTCAATCTGCTTGTCCATGGCGAAGTATGTGAACCACTGCTAGAGGACACTACAGGTCCACTAATATTTTGTGATTATTACTGTGAATTATGTGCAGCATTACCATTTTGTGTATCTACATCATCAATCACATTTACTGATTTATACCAGCTGCTCATCTCATAAAAAACAACATCTCTGCTTACTGTAAACTTACGAGTAGAAGGGTTATAGCATCTATACCCTTTCTGCTGCAGAGAATAACCAATAAAGACGCACTTCTCAGCTTTTGGATCCAACTTGGACCTCAACTTATCTGGTACATGAACATAGGCAATGCAACCAAAAATTTTCAAATGAGAAATATCTGATTTCCTACCAGTATACATATCCTTTGGCATCATTCCATGTATTGCTGCAGTGGGAGTCTTGTTCATTATGTGAACTGCTGTAGCAACTGCTTTAGGCCAATAATAATTTGGTAGGTCTTTTTCATTTAGCATGGCCCGAGATACCTCTCCAATATGCCTATTTTTCCTTTCTGCAAGTCCATTTTGCTGTGGGGTATGACTGCATGAATATTGTTGCTTTATGCCATGCTCCTGCAGGAACCTTGCAAACTCATTTGAGAGGTACTCTCCCCCTCCATCTGACCTTAGGCATTTTATTTGTAGGCCTGTTTCTTTTTCAACCATAGCTTTAGCAGCTTTGAAATGCCCAAACACTTCACTTTTATTTTTCATAAAATACACCCAAACTTTTTTGCTATAGTCATCAATAAAAGTGACAAAATAATGACAGCCTCCAATAGATGTAGCTTTAGTAGTCCACACATCAGAGTCGATTAATTCCAATGGCTTCTTACTCTCTTGAACATGTCTAGGAAATGGTTTCCTGGCCTGTTTTCCAAATTGACAAGCTTCACATACCTTATGCATTTCTGCAACCTTGAATTTAGGCAATCCTGCAACAATGTTTTAGGCCTGCATTGATTTAAGTCACTGTACATTAACATGACCAATGCGTTTATGCCAGATACCAATATCTGCAACTACACCGGTCCCATGTGCAAACATTGCTACACTCAATTCTGGCATGTCCGCATCCAATGTAAACATCCTGCCCTTCTTCTTTCCTTTTGCTATCAAGCGACCGTTATTTTTCATATCCTCAACAAAGCATCCATGAGGATTAAATCTGACCTGCAAGCCCTGCTCAACCATTTGACCAACAGAAACCAGGTTCTTTGTGATAATTCGGGACATGAAATACATCAGACAAGTATTTCTTTTTCCCATCCTGCATAGACAAAGGAATTTTACTAATCTGCACAATAGGATGTGTAGTATCATCACCAGTCTCCACAAATCCTGGTCTTTCCATTTTCCTTGCATCCTGCATCCATTCTGCATGACCTGTCATGTGGTTTGATGCACCTGAGTCAACATACCACACATCATTACTTTCTTTTGCACTTATCACAGAATTGGTCATGTGCTGCACCATAAACAAATGCTCATTTCTGTCATCACCCTGTCTACTAGAGGATGCATAATTGCCTTGCTCCAATTTTCCATTCATAATGTCATTCTGCTTTTTGTAGCAGTCTTTAGCCATATGACCCATTTTACCACAATAGTAGCATTCAACATTGCTATTTGCATTTTGGCCTCTCTGCCATCCACCACGACCTCTTTGGCTCCCCCTGCCTCTAGAGTTATCACGTCCAAAGGACTGGTTTTCTTGAGTTTGCTGCATATTCTGATTTCTACCACGGCCTCCAGATCGGCCTCCTCTACCTCTGCCTCTACCTCTTCCAGCATTTGAGTAGAAGACATTTACTTTTGAAGTTCCTCCTGAAGAAGATGCACCACCATTTCTCTGCTCTTCAGAAATTAGAAGAGCAAACAACTCCTCAAAATCAACAAATTTTTCACGGACGGCAATGGATGTCCGAAACTGTGCATAATCCTTTCCTGGACCATTCAAGGTCACAGAAACTAGATCATCATCTTCCACTGGCAACCCAATGGAAGCAAGTGCATCTGCAATTTTCTTCACCTTCATGTGGTAGTCATTGATGCTCATATTTTCTCTCTGCACATTATGCAACTCCTACTTGAGCTGCATTTTCCTAGCTTGCGTATTTGTGCTGTACATTTTTGCCAAAGTATCCCATGCCTCCTTTGGCGTACTTGCATCCTGAATATGCACAATAATAGAATCTGAAATACAAATAGACAGCCAGTACATAACTTTTCTGGCTCTCTCATGCCATCCTTTAAATGCCTGCATTTCCTGTTGATTGGGAACATTAGGAAGAACTGGTTCTTCTTCATTTCCTGTAATGAACTCCCAATAGCCTTTTCCCATAAGGAAATTCGTCATTCTAAACTTCCATGCTTGGAACTTGTTCTTGTCAAGCTTTTCAGTGACAATCTGTGAAAGAGAATCAAACGCCATTACAGAACACTACAAAATATTCTGTCACTGCAAAAAACACAGCTTCTGCCTCACACGGGCAAATCTGCAAAACTGACGAAAGTGGTATTTGACCACACAGTCACTTCCTAGTGACGATTTTGCATCAACAGGCAATAAGGATGATTCTGTAACTCCCAGTATCTCTGCACACAGGCATACGATGCGATTTCTGCGGTAACTTTTCACCGACCTGTAGAGCAGTGGTCGCATAGCAAAAACAGGGCCTTTTTGTCAGTGCTTCGGAGAACTTCCGTCTCCAAAACGGCCCCAAAATGGCCTCGAATCAAAAAAATAAAGTCACCGAAGGCTTCGCCCACGCCCGCAGCATATATTGCCCTCTCGCCACACCGCGAAGGGCGTCTCAATTTGAGACAATACACTCTTGCACTTTCCGGCTGTGCTACCTACAGAGATTTGCTCCCAAACTCGAAAAAGAAAAGCAACACTGGTCCTCTTACCAAGACACTGCGAACTTGGTTTGCTTTCTTGAGCTCCTTACCACGAACCAAGCTCTAATACCATGTGAAGATAGTGGGAGAGAAGGAAGGAGTCTCACTTGCGGCTTTCTCACGTACACAATGGGAGGAATACACACAAAGGTGGAGGCTGAAAACAGTTTTCCTCTTCTTAGTTGTGAAAGCCAAAGGAACTCTAGTACAAAGAAATAGAAGAACCCTATATGTGGGTCTCAAACCAAACTCGGCTAACTAAGGTGGCATACTAACTGAGCCACGAACTAGAGTACATAAGGATAGCTGTCATCCAGCTATTATTCATGGGCGGTGTACCAACTGCATCTATAGCTAATAAGTCAGTCACATAAATGCACAACGGTCACCCTGGCATATCACGAGTGGAGCTCGATATCTCAACAAATGTAGCAAACAACATCGTCTTGAGAAGCTTGGGAGGCCCATGGTAGCTTGCGTGGACCTAAACCCCCAAGCTAGGCCGAGGGTTTAGGCCAACTTGGCGTTTGAACCAAACTAAAATGTGGACTGAAGTTTGAGCTGAACTGAAGTAACTGAAGTCAATGAAGTGAAAGAAGACCTATGAGCTGTGAACTAAGGTGAAGAGATAAAACAATGGACTTGCTGGTGATGCGAACTCAGGATGAAGGCAGCTCGTAGATTTACCTGGTGACTATGGCGACCTGTGTTTTGTGGCAACCTGTGTTTTTTTGTTGTTACATTTTGCTATTCGCTGGCGGAGGAAAACCTTGTGGACTAGACAGGGAGGGAGAGACTATACAAGGAGGGAGAATGGCTAGACGGGGAGTGGAAGGGAGGACACCTGAACACAGAGAGAGAGAGAGAGAGAGAGAGAGAGAGTTTATTAAAAGGCCTTGAAAGATTGAAGGGTCTATGAGACTTGAAGAGCCTAATAAAACAAACAGAAGGAGTGGAGCTAACCAACATTAACACCCATGACAAATACAAAAAGAGCCATAATCATAATAATGCGAATACTTAAAGATAAATCTATGTGCTCATGGAGAAGATGGGGGCTAGCGATAGTGTGATGGTTGTCTCGAAGCTGGTGGAGACGTCAAGCCTAAGAGGGTGTCCAGTGATGTATGAGTCTAAGATAGCATAAGCCTGTGATAGAGCGCTAACGGCTTTTGATATGTGTGGCCCGTAGTGGTCTCCTAACTATTGCCCTATGACAAACAAGTGCCACTGTCACTCCCGTCAGTCGTGCCTCCGATCTATCAAGCATGAAGGGAAGGCCCAATGAGAGGTGAGTACCCTTTCTTTCTTGTGACCACATGGGCTAGCCACATATCACATGCAAGGATATTCTTATTGTTGTTGCTGCTGCTGACCTCTCTTTGAATGCACAACCTTGTGTTGTGCACGGGGTCTACGAATTTGCCACAAGTCACAAGCATGCACATTGACATTGTTATATATTTTACAAACACCACCTCACAAAAACTACTATCATGAATTTTGAGAGCATACAACTACTATCTTTGTGCTACTATTTGCAATGCAATTCTCATTGAGACGTGTGGCAAACATTGCCAATGTGCACATGCCACCATATGTCACCACTCTCTACCCACCGTTGCCACATGCATACCACCACTTCTCTTTCCTAAGACTTGCTTTTCTACCACACAAGCCCCACTCTAATGCCATGATGAAACAAGCCCATGTATGCACAAGTATATGCACAACACATATCTTAGCAAGCTGCCTATGGGATCTCATCCCCATTGCCTAGCCACCCCATGAGACTACCCAATCACAAAATTGATCCAAGGATATGGGCCTCCTCTTCTCCTAATGTGATATATGTTATCTACCCATATTTGCCCTTCTACATAAACGACTATTGTCCTTTAGGCTTGTCAGATGTCATCTACATGTGCATTTGACCTCCCTTTAAATTTTATTATACAAAATTGGCTTTTTTAATTTGATGCCAAGGTCTAAAATCTAGAAGACCTTCCAAAATCCAAGAATCAAATTCCAATCTCCAAAAAGAAACCCCATCTTGAACATTGTAAGCAAGTACTCATCCTCAGTGTAAGCAAACCATTCAATTGAACCAACATACTCTCAAAAACAATGCATCACAATGCCTCATCTTCTTGGACTTCTCAACGATTGAAATCTCCTTATATAAAGTAATAGTTAGGGAAGCCATAGCTTTCCACATGTAAACCTAATGAAACTGGTGTTCATGCAACGTGTAGTATTTTTTCATGAAACAGAAACATAAGATAACATCCATCTAAACTTGATAGAGACAAGCATCCACACAGAAATAACAAATTTGGTTAATGTTCAAAAGCATTCGTCTATGGGACATCCCTCAGATGTATGTCTATAAGATGGCCAATCAAAGGGGTTTGGGGATATGCATGTGCGTGTGTGCACACGTATTGTTGCACATGCATGTAGGGTACGAGGGGGAGTGGGAAGGGGGCAGTGGAAAGCAGGGGGGAAGAGAGCAACCCACCCCCTGCAAAACTAAGTAAAAAAGCCGGAAAGTAGATCTCGTTAGTTGAACGTCTATAACCACAAGGTCTGAAATCTATTCAAAAGGGTGATTAAACAGCTTGACTTTGCTATTCATGCACTTTCTAAGTAGTGGGTTCGATCATTCAAGGACATGCGGTCAGCCTTCTTATTGCTCGACTCTAGCATCCATCTTTGTGTATGGATGGCATGCAAGAGAAAACATTGGCATTAATAGAGAGAGTCCAAGAAAGCCATATGGGCTGAGTTTAAATCTCATATGGGCTGAGATAGACTATGTCATCCTAGCCCCACCTAGGAATCCTACTTTCTCAACGCTCATGGATGTCCACAACAAAATTCTTCCAATGTAACATTGCAAGGTACTAAAGAATCTCTCCTTTTCTATTCCTTCTAGTTGATATAGATCAAGAGGCTGCAGATCAAATGCAAAGGCTGCTCAGGCTGTTCCACACTAAGAATAGGGTAGCAAAGGCAATGCTTGAACGTGTTTGCCAGTCTGTAATGATTATGCAACAAAATAACCCAGGAAACCAGGAATTACTGTGTTGTTTGTACAATGCCAGGATAATTCTTTTTTAGGAATCTGTGGGTATACAAAAGAAGCAAATATAAACAATGCATGTATTTGCTTATGTTAACGTGACTTCCAGTTAGAAAATAAAAGAGGGGGAAGCATAAAAGCATTCCAGATTGGTCCAATGTTCAATCAGGCATGCAGGATAGAATTGCTCAAAAAAATTTGAAGATGTGGCGCATCCAACGATATTTCAAGGACATGTCCAAACTGTGCAGGGCAATATACATGTGATCCATCAAAGTAAGCATTCCCTTGTCTGCCCGTGAACTTTATCTGGAGCACCTCATCTGCTTTAATAAATCCGTGCATAAATGCCTGATGTGAAAGATACGGTGTAACAGGCTCTCTAACCATGTACTGTAATTCTGTAGATGATGGTGGCATAATGTGTCCTCCTGCAGATCGCATAGCAGCTGTTGAGCCAATTCCTGTACATATTCGCAATCCACTTGAGCGTGAATGAACCAGAGGCGATAAACGCTCTGCAGTATTTAATTTGCAAATGCTGTCACACACAAGAAAGAGTCTATTAGGATGGAGAAATGAACTAGGTAAGTTTTCCAAACCCCCACCCTGCAGGGGCACAGGGGCATGTCTTGGAGAAAAAAATCCCATTTTTGAATGAGCAAGCAGATACTATAATTCCAAGAGCACAAAGTTGAATAAGGCAATGGCCTGACCTGAACGTACAGCGTGTAACTGCGGCAGGATTAGGATGAGCAACTAAGATATCATTCAAAGCATATGTCCTCAGAACAGTACCATTCAGTCGTGCTGATATCCTAGGCACATCACTTGGACACCTCGTTCCTTCCATAATTTCTTCCAAAACCTTCAGGACAAATACAATCAGCCGAAAATAATCTACTTCCAGAAACTTGAAGTTACATGAGAGCTTGGAAATTACAGTTATAGAATATATGTCCAGTTATTACAGATTGGTATTGCTGCATACTTGTCAAAACCTTAGTTTTCCATGTCTACTTTTTCCAGGAGCTTCTAATGTCGTGCAAACAAATCAATGCTGAGAAAACTGAATGTTAAGATAGAAGCAGCTTTTTATAAGGAGAAACTTACAAAAAGCCCAAGCCAATCCATAAAACGCAAGAATAAAATGTTATTGTAAACACGATTGCAAAATGTTAGATTATGTCATAGCACCTCTCACAGCCTGGGAATCTGCCTGGACACCAGATCATAATAACCAAGGACTAGGATTGGACCACAAACCTCAGATTCCAGGAACATTTTGCAATGAAGAATGGCTTACAAGAGCACCAAGGCATACATACATCGGCATCCATGTCATAAAGATAACATGCCTTGTGCAAAACCTTCATGGTCTCTTTTAAGTTTCTGCTTCGTGGCTGTAGTAAAACATAAGGCTAGAAAATGCAGAAGATTTTTTTTGGGAGCAGGGGGGGCGGGGGTCCTGAGGTTCCCTTTGTTGAAGATATGAAAAAGCCAACAATTCATCTAAAAACGGTGGCTGCAATCTTATTTGAAATGCAACCACTACCACCAAGTACTTTGTGTTAGATAATCCTAAGTGTGCAGTTCTGCATAGCATCTAGTCTTTCGATTTGCAGAAATGTCATAAATATTGTAGCACGTCGAGTTGAACATCTAAATACCTTGGCACACGAGGACTTCAAGATCTTTCTCTAAACTAATTGCAGCAGAGAAACTGAGAGCAGCGTTGTTTCATTGTTGATCAGGAAACTAGAACATGCAAACATCAGATCTCCTTCTCTATTTGTTGCTTGCAATTCATGCCTTTGTTGAATAAATGTGAGGGAGAGCAAGGTGAGCCTCTTGTTCCATAAGTGTAACATGCAATGGTAATCTGATCGTGTAATCACAGCAAGACCTTCTTTAAACCTTTAGCGAGTCTTTAGAATTATGCACCATAGAGAGAGAGAAAGGAGATAAGGGTAGAGAGAGAATGGAGTCGACAACCGATTGGGTCCATGTACCCACACTGAGGGCCCCCTCCCCCAATCAAGGGAGCACTTGGAGAACTGAGAAATACAAATAACACTCTTCCAGAGAATACGGAAATGCGCTTCTGAAGAGTACAATGTGCACACGGATAGCAGACTTAAAGACCTGAGACGCAACGCCGACCAATACCGAGACCGTGATGCTATCCACACTGACAATGTAGGGCACTTCTGCAAGAATAGACTTGTGCTGTCCACCGGAATGCAAGGTTACTGCGTGAATGAGAGAGTGAAAGCTAGGAGTAATAGATTCTAAAAGAGAGCTGAGAGATGACTGAAATATAGAGCTGAGAAGTCAGCTGTGCAAACTGTAAAAGATAACTGAAAAGAGCTGCTGAAACAGTACCCCAAATCTTACTCCGTTTGCTGATCCGAATCCCCGACTGATGCGCTGCGTAAACACCTTCCAGGAGGGCTGAACTGAGGCCAAGAGCTGAGGCTGGTCAGACGCCAACTTCTGGAAGTGTTAGGCTGCTCAAGAGGGGCTGGAGTGGAGCTGTAGGAGTGCTGAAGGTAGGAGGGCTTGATGAGAAATGAGAGGGCAGCAAGGGCCCTATTTATAGGGGCTGGGGAGCCAGCCAACAGCCTGGCTGAGCCAACTGGTTGCTGGGCCCTTGGCCTATAAAAGCCCTTCCCTGGCTCATTTGCTAGGGAGCTTTGTGGGCAGCCTTTGCAGGCTGCCTTGCTTGCTTACCTCTGGTCCAACTGGTCAGCTTTTGGGGGCCCCTCTGGGGCTCCTATCCTAGCCTATGACCTATACCTAACCTAACCTAAGATGGAAACAGTAACTACCTACTGTTCTCCAATGGGTACCAGTGAACAAGACTGACTGTCTGACTTGACCTAAGGCTTAGAGACTGACTTAGGTAGCTTATGCTTGACTGTCCTTGGACAAGGGAGCAAAAAGGGGTCACAGCATGCGACAAAATCTCCTACTAGGGAATTATTACCCACTTGTCAATGTAGCTAGTGTCACATTGCACCCAAGAGTAGGGGTGCATGTGACATTCCCTCCTTAACTTGGTGGTAGGTTCATTGCTTCCAAGTAGTCCGCCAAAATCTGTGGGAACTCCTGGAAAAAATCTTCATCCATTCACTCTACTTCATGGGTACCTCGATCACGGAACTTGTTGTCTCGGATCTTGCGTCCTGACCCATGCTTGAATTTATGAAGAAGGATGTACTCTGGATGCAAAACTTCAGCTTCATCAAGAACTTCAGGTTGCTACTCGTCGTCAACCAAGCTACATGGAACACATTGCGTATAGTCCAACTGTTCGGAAGGTGTAACTTCATTGTGACATCATTGATCTTTTGAATGATAGGGAATGGTCCGAAGCTCCTGAAGGATAGCTTAGGGCATTGCTTGCCCACCTACTTCAATCTTTGCTCGATAAAGCTCATGAGACACCAAAGTACACCCCACTGTCTTGGCCAGCTAAGGGGAGATGGCATCTTCTGAACTCCCCATATCGAACATGACAATGAGCTGATGCTCATTAGCTATGCCGTATGCTCGAATGAGCACCTTCTTTTGATCTGAGAGGTCGCCCTTCTTCTTACCTTGAAAGACCACCGTGGGAACGGCGTTCAAAGTAAGAAAGACGGCATTCGTAGCTGAGGATGGTGACGTGGCTGGAAGAGCCAATACATCAGCAATGGACGAAGTAGACGCTTTCACAACCTTTTCGGCAAGCCACTTCGTACAATCCTTCTTGCCATGCCCAGCAATGTGGTAGCAATGAAAGCAATGATGTTCTCGGTGGCACCAATTCTGCTTGTCGGGCTGTGGATAGCCACTCATAATGCCCGCTTTAGCCTTCTCATCCGAAGTCATCTTTGGCTTGGATTCCTTTTGACCATAAGCCTGGCCGTCTTTCTTTTGGTACTGGTTGTCCTTTTAATTCTTACACGCAATGTTGTTTGACTACTGTGGGGCTTTGGATCTGCTTGGGCTTTCCCCCCGTTCAACATCATCTCTTGATTCTGGGTGAGAGACAACGCCTGCTCATAATCAGGAGGGTCGAAGTTCCGGATGGTAAAATGGATGTTTGTGTCCAATCCTCGAATGAATCGCTTCATCTTGTCGCTCTTAGACACGCCTAACTACTGCACCAGAGTTATGACCTTGTAACTGTACGTCAACACAAGCAAACCATTTTAGGAGGGACAAGAAAACTCATTCTCCAAGTTAAGCATATACTGTGGCGGAAGAAAACGGGCTTTGAGGTCGATAACAAACGTTGCCCAAACAAAATTCGTCTTAACAGTTATTGGGTTCGTATGCTTCCTAGCCCAATGTTGCCACCAGAGAACGGCCTGACAATGTAGGACACTTTTGCAAGGCGAGGAAAATGCCGTCTACCAGAATGCAAGGTTACTGCGTGAGTGAGAGAGTATAGATTCTAAAAGAGAGAGAAAAAAAGAAATATAGTTTATTAAAGTCTTTGGAAGACCCATGGGTCTATGAGACTGTGAAAAATCTTCTACAAACAAGCCGTGGTAGTGGAGCTACTAAACGAGCATCCACACCAATGCAAAATGCAAAAAATGTAGAATGGCAGTATTAAGTCCTAAGTGCAACATATGGTTCACTATATATCAATCTCAACACCATCATCAACATCATCATCATCATTGGCATGTCTCCTGGTCATAGCTCTGCGTCTAACCAGGGGTACTTTGACCCCCATCGGTCGGGCTCAGACTCTAAACAAGGCGGGGATGTCCCCAAGTGTAATCTGTGTGTCAACCCTCTGTCTGAGCTATCGGGTCACAAGCTCCGAGTCACGGTCACGTCGAGGCCTCGTCTCATTGGGGTCCATGTGATCTGGTTGAAAGAACTCCGTGATATAGCTCTGAGAGGAATCAGCCGAGGAAGAAGTCTACTCCTGTCTCCGTGCTCGGAGTATCCTCTCGCGGTGTCTAACTACCTCATGAATGAGACCTGCCAAACACCACTGGTCTGGGTAGGAGAAGAAACATCCCAAAATCCCATAACTATCTCTGAAGAGGCAATAGAAACGCCCTCAGATATCATAGTAAACAAGACACCTGAAGATGAAATGCTCCTCTGTCTCAACCTCCTACATGTCACACAATGTGCATATGCGTCTCTCCCTGGGTAGTCGCTCTGCTATGCCGCTCTCGATACGAAGTCTGTGTGAAGAGACCCGGAACTGCCTAAGAGAGATCCTCAGCGAGTGGGGTAGGTGCATCTACGAGTATCTTGGTGAGTCAATGAAACCCTCCATTGTGATATGTAAGAAGTGATACAGAGAAGCTAAGCTTCACTCGGAGTTCAATCGGTCCCTACCAGGTCCAAAATGTGTGTAGCTGTTATAGATCCTCACGAATAACCTGGTTGACCTCGTGTGATAGGAGGGGAGAAAATGGAGTATCCATGTTGTACTGGAAGGGAGGTAGTCTATCCATGTGGAGCCCCAATCGCTCAAACCATCTCTCTGTGCATGCATACCAGCACCTCTGGTCCCCTCGTAAGTGTGATAGAAGAGGACAGAGCTATCCATGGTAGCCTGCTACACCCAAAGATGACTGAAATATAGAGCTGAGAAGTGAGCTGTGCAAACTGTAAAAGATAACAGGAGGGCTGAACTAAAGCCAAGAGCTGAGGCTGGTCAAAGGCCAACTTCTAAGAGGGGCTGGAGTGGAGCTGTAGGAGTGCTGAAGGTAGGAGGGCTGGATGAGAAATGAGAGGGCAGCAAGGGCCCTATTTATAGGGGGATGGGGAGCCAGCCAAAAGCCTGGCTGAGCCGACTGGTTGCTGGCCTCTTGGCCTATAAAAGCCCTTCCCTGACTCATTTGCCAGGGAGCTTTGTGGGCAGCCTTGCTTGCTTACCTCTGGTCCAACTGGTCAGCCTTTGGCGGCCTCTCTGGGGCTCCTATCCTAGGCTGTGACCTAGACCTAACCTAACCTAAGATGGAAACACGAACTACCTACTGTTCTCCAGTGGATACCAGCCAGTGGATACCAATGAACAAGACTGACTGTCTGACTTGACCTAAGGCTTAGAGACTGACTTCCATAGCTTGTGTCTGACTGTCCCTAGACAAGGGCTCACAAAGGGGTCACAGCATATGACAAAATCTCCTACTAGGGAACTATTACGCACTTGTCGATGTAGCCAGTGTGTCACACCCAAGTGCAGGGGTGCATGTGACAATAAGAGGGCGTCAAAAGCTTGAAACCTGGTGTTTGGGTCATCTTGAGGTGATCATCAAGGCGTGACAGGGTTACATATACAGAGATGGACAGTAGCAGATCCATGCAGCGGAAGTCTAAACACACATGATCTCTCACAATGCAACTACTAGATAAATGAACCCATGAACTGAAAATTACAACAGAAGTAGAAGAGCAAAATAATTTAGTATAAACTCACCTGCGAGCGTGGGAAGAATTGCTCAAAGTGAGCTACAAATCATCAACACATGGGCTGGAATCACTACAGCTAAATAGAACTGTTGAATCTCAAAAATATAGAAAAGGCACTGCGCTGCTCCTCACTCTTCCTACACACCTGCTGTAAAACGCTTCAGTGGGACTGGAAGAGTAGGGCTATGGCCCTCCTCTTATAGGCCAAGAGAGGCCCTAAAATGAACCAACCAGGTCTATGGGCCAACCTGATGGCTAACCAGATGCTGACCATTTATTGAGTCTGTTGAGCCCACATCTATCTGCCATGCATGCCCCTTTACAGCCTATATATAAGCATCCTGCCTGGCTCATAAAGACAAAGAAGGCCAGCTCTAATTGGAATCAATTGCAAAGTGATTCTAAATTTGTAAACAAAATTCCCATGACCCCTCCGAGTGAGATTTCCTGAGAGGCAGGGCTGCTGCGAGAGAGGGATGCAGAGAGGGAGAGAGAACAGATTGGCTCTAATACTTGCCCATTGATTCACCTAATCAATCGAGGGCATCCATCAAAAATTAATCACAGAGAAGGAGGGCTGCGGAGGGGAGAGCTGTCTGCAGCTAGCAGGTCGACGGCAGCAAGGAAAAGGGGGGGGGGAGAGAGAGAGAGAGAGAGAGCAACAGCACTGAGAGGGAGGCAGGTGAGAGGCATACATTAATCAGGTGCCCTTCGCTTAGGTTAATTGGGCACAGAGCTCCTTCCACTCATACTAATGCCCATTTTTCAACATCGTGGGCACCTACTCACGTGAAAGGATTGCAAGGCACTACAGGAGCTTTCAGGCCTAAATATAGGGGAAACATCAACAGAAGCACTATGCGCACAGCACACCAAGCAAAGGCAAGAAGTTTCAGTGCATTGGACAAAGTAGATGCAGCACAGATGTGTTGTGCACTGGCACATCGGCAGATTGAGTTTAAAGTGCCAGTTAGAGTCAATGGCACATTGCTCATATAAGTAATGGCAAAGAATGCGATGGACCCAACATAATGACATCTGCTCTCATTTCTTCTGACATCTAGTAGATTTCGGACTGTTCAGCTGGTGATATATAAGAATATCTAGATTATCTGTGATGCTCGCTCCCATGCCTCTTCCCTCGACAACATCCAAAAGTTTCTGAGCTCAGAAATAGCTGTTTAATGTCTCTTGCTATAAATTTTAGCCATACATGCTTTTTTGAAGAGTTTGGAGGTCTCCAGCCAAAGACAGCTATTGATTGCAGCCAGAAACTGAAAGATAGCGTTCAGAAAATCAGTAAAATTACAAGGCTTGAAACCTCAAATTGAAAGTTATTTTGCAAGCATATACCTCATTTAAAGGGCTACACTCCATTTAACAAGATGGCAGGATTGACCTAGCATTTTCAGAGAAAGGCGAACAAACCAGAGAAAAGAAACTTTCTCTATGATGTCATTTATGTGCCTTTAAATGTTTCAAAACAAACACGTTAATTATAATCAGAGCCACATAGAGGAAATATTTAAAAACAACAATAAGAAACCCTTCATTTCACCTCCTCAAAAGTTTCCTTTGTTGCTGCACATAGGTGACCTGCACTACGAGTTGCATCAAAATCTTCCAGCTTCTCCTGCACCTGTAATATGAATTGAAGCACACATATTTCATAGACTGAAGTCACGTCATTTTGTATAAAACACTGACACTGTTGTTGTTCATGTCTACCAGCGCAGCACCAAAGCAACATTGTGAATTGAAGATATACATATGGTAGTTAATATTGTCTGCAAGGAAAAAGCAAGATAGAATGTAGCATGTATTATAATTCTTTGATAGATTTGCTTGGTTCATACAGAGAGGCACACAGTATACATATAGATGTTTACATATTCTAAAATATTATGCAGGAATATTTTTTTCCCTGGAAAAAAGTACCTTCTATTAAAACATTTGAAAACAATACAAAGAGTTGAGGTGCTGAGAGCAAAAGCGTGCTGTTATGCAGGAGTATTGTCTAACAAGGGATGAGATCAGACACTGTGCTGGAGCAATGACCTCCATAACTTAATAGGACAGGAAAGTCCCTGCTGTGAACAGCCTTACGAAGCCAACCGCATCTCCCTGCCGGATGAAATTTGACCCAAATTTTGATTTTCCCAACAATTAACCCACTAGGTCTATGCCATCACTAAGATAAACGTAAAGGCAATGTAGGCTCTGGATGCATGCTTACTTTTTGTAACCCTGTCCTGAAGTCCATACCCTAAATCTATAAAGAAACCGTGTCGTTGGTAATATCCTGCAAAAATACCTCATTAATTTGGGTCGGATCTGAGTTGACACCAAGAACAGGTATAGAGCTGTCCACAAAATGACTAGCTTGCAGAAGGGTCCCATCACCCCCAACCGTGACGACTAGATCCACATCATTAATTGGCTCTGTCAGCTCATCTCGGTAAAGGGACTTCCAATGGATCTTCCTGCTGTCAAGGACGTCCTTACAACATTTAACTGTAACCTCATGTACCCTATGCCGATCTTGTAGATTACCAGTCACCTGTCCAACAATCAGGAAGACGTTGCTAATGAGATACGCGAATTAATCTTTATCTCAAGAGACGCAATAAATACAAGCAGCTGTAAAATATTAAGGGAAATTACATAATAGCACAAATCTCATTCTGCATAAGCTGTTGCATACCATTAACTCTTGCAGTTGACTAGCATTCAGTTTTCTATGTGACGAGTCACGACTCGCAGGTTTCAAGGGAGAAGGAAACTGCTGGGGATCGTCGAGCCAATATTAAATTATATACCTGAACTGTGTATCATCTTTGCGTATCGTACTCATGGCATGCCCTCTTGTGACTTCGCACCTGCCTACGAGTTAAAAAAAGACGCGTACAGTATCGTTCGTGAAGTAGTATGCGTTCTGGTAATGCCAAAACTGGAATGAAGTACCCCTTTCGTGATTCCATGGATGGACGTGGGCACCATTTAGAAAGGAAAGTCGACGATACAGGTCGTATACTTACTCACCCATAATGTCCAAACTCGCATTTCTAACGAGTATGTACGCAATTAGATACTGTCAGGGGTCCTTTCCTCAACGCTCACAGGAAGACGAAACGTTTGTAAGCGCAGTCGTATGTTAGATTTTGTAAGATTATTGAGGCCACTACTGTATCCATGAAGACATGCACATTCAAATATTCACAAGAACCGGAAGAATTCACGGACCTGATGCAAAGCGGTGATGGAGGCTTCTTGGTGCTGTTGAACGTAAAGCTGGAAAGCGCTACGCTTGAGCAAGAGAAGAGCCCGACGCATTCTGAGCGAGCTCCAAGCTAAGAAACATTCTCATTCGTGAGTAAAAAGCAGCTTAGATGCCAAAGTTCCACGCTATACATAAAAGACCCATGTAGTGTTTACAGTCCTAAGTTCAAATCCTCAAAGTTTGAATTTCAAAGTCTCCTGCCCTTTGCCATCGTAGCCCGTCCTCGTTGGCCCAATAAGGCTCGGTTCACACCGCCACGAACGAGGTTGGTCGCCAAGCTTGGTCGTTCAAACTTCACACCAACCGGCTGTCATCAGCCTGACACCAACTTGTGATTGATGTAGCAGTTGGAGGAGACGAAATGAGCCAGTCACACCACCCACCCGCCCATTGCGAAGCAAATAGAATTGGAGGATGGTCACCATTCACACCAGCCACCAGCAGTCATCAGGCTGCAAATTTATGACACCAACTTGTGATTGGTGTAGCAATTGGAGGAGACGAAATGGGCCAATCATGTAGCAATTGGAGGAGTTGGCCATGGAGTGGGCCTTCATGGGCCGAACACAAATATTTTGTGTCAATGTCCAGGCCCATCCCTCCTACTGGGCCACCTAGGACAAGAGCCCTTCACACCACCTTTTGGAGGATGGTGACCGCGTGATGTGAACACAACCTAAGAGGGACAAGCACCAACATTGATAGAAAAGATTTGGCTACATGATTCGCCCATTCCCTCTCCTCCAACTGCTACACCAATCCCACGTTGGTGACATAAATTAGTAGGCTAATAACCACCAACTAGTGTGAAGCACCACACCTAGCCATCCTCCAATTCTCTTTTCTCTTCCATGGGCGACTGGGTGGTCTAAACCCACCCTAAGGGGGACCAATACCATGGGCAAAATGGCGTTCAGAATTCGAGTTCGAAGTTACGGAGGTCATCAACTAGGAATAAGGGGGCTAATCTTTGTTTTTTAACTTTTCAAAAATGTTGTGAAACATAGAAAACTATGAGAGCCAATGCTTAGGTCAAGGGAGGGCCAGTACTAAGGCATTGTTCATCCAAAAAATAGTGAAAGGAGAGCTTGGTACATCATCTTTTTCTATGCAGAATATTGGGTAGTACATGCCTCCCTATTGAAGGGACTGGAGACATTTTAAAGGCACCACCTCTTTACTAGCCCCTTTACCCTAGAGGGAAGTAATCCCCTCTCTCATCAAGTTATGTCTTCGCCTGGGAGCTTTACATTAAGGCCAGTTTCACAAGGCACCTAGTAAAGAATCCCCTACCAAGAGTGAGTGCAAGCATACTAAGTTAAGAAATCATATACAAGAGCGTGTGTGACCTTTGGCCTGGTTCCAGATTAACAAAAAGGATTCACAAAGGGCTCAAGTGGAAAATCTCATGCCTGGGCCTTGAGGGTCCAATGTTCAATTCATTCTCAATCCCCCATTAGCCCACAGACATCGGACATGTAGTTGGGAAGGGTTCCATCGGGCATGTCGCTCACCTGTCGGCACTTTTTGTTGTGCATGGAGGGCAGATGCTTATGAAACGATGAGAAGGTTGACATGGATTTTCATTGGCTACTGCCTACATCCACTACCATTTTGCGGGCAAATATTTGTGAAAGCTAACTATCACAGAGACTGAACTTGACCAAGCACTTGACTTGGATTTTAAGCTGACCAAGAAATGGACACTTCATGTTGTAGCTTAAGATCAGTTACCGTAGACTTAAGATAATCTAGGTGTGCATGCTACTACATAGGGTCATAGTTTCCACTAATAAGGTTTAAAGTTTCTAAACTTACAATGGAAGCATTAACTCAAAGTGCACAGTATGCTCATGTAAATTGGGATGAATAACATAGTTGAAGATGCATCCATTACTTATCCCATGTCATTACATAGAAGCAATTTGCAAATGAATGTCCAACCTTCTCACTGCATAGAAACATCTTAGTGTAGTACAATCTTGCATGATCAAGGCTAGATATAATTAGTCACATTTATATCTATGGAGCCAAGATGCATTATGTTCACTCAACCAAGATCATGGATGTTTGAATGCAATATCATTGACCAATGGTAACTAAAACAACAAAAAATAATACAACAAAGGGGGATACGCTACATTGAAGACTTGATATACCATTTGTCTACATCATTATCTAATAAAGCCAGCTTTCTATACCATTATTTGTCTACATCATTATCGAATAAAGCCAACTTTGAATTCGAAATGGAACGTCTTTATCACATAATTTGACATTATGGCGTATGGGCATGCTACAACTATGGAAATCATGACCTAATGGAGATGGAGCCAAAGTCTATTCATAAAATGTTCATAAAGTGGAGCAAACATTACCCTACACAAACAAAAGGAAGAAGATGGATGTGATGTGATGTTGAGACGACAATCAAAACTAGATAGGAAAAACTACACAAACCTATGGCTTTGCTTAATGTGTATGCAAAATCTACACAAACAAAAGGAAGAAGATGTATGTGATGTTGCGATGACAATCGCAACTAGGTGGGAATAACTACACAAGCCCTTCTATATGCCTCCATTTGCACTAAATCCAAAGTGTCACATGCTTCATATTGAAGTTCTTAGGGATTTTGCTTAATGTGTATGCAAAGCTTTACCACCCTAAGTCTAAACCCACCCTAAGGGGGACCAATACCATGGGGGAAATGGCGTTCATAGTTTAAGTTCAAAGTTACGGAGGTCATCAAGTAGGAATAAGGGGGCTAATCTTTGTTTTTTAACTTTTCAAAAATGTTCTAAAACGTAGAAAACTATGAGAGCCAATGCTTAGGTCAAGGGAGGGCCAGTACTAAGGCATTGTTCATCCAAAAAATAGTGAAAGGAGAGCTTGATACATTATCTTTTTCTATGCAGAATATTGGGTAGTACATGCCTCCCTATTGAAGGGGCTGGAGACATTTTAAAGGCACCACCTCTTTACTAGCCCCTTTACCCTAGAGGGAAGTAATCCCCTCTCTCATCAAGTTATGTCTTCGCCTGAGAACTTTACACTAAGGCTGTTTCACAAGGCACCTAGTAAAGAATCCCCTACCAAGAGTGAGTGCAAGCATACTAAGTTAAGAAATCATATACAAGAGCGGGTGTGACCTTTGGCCTGGGTTCCAGATTAACAAAAAGGATTCATAAAGGGCTCAAGTGAAAAAGCTCATGCTTGGGCCTTGAGCGTCCGATGTTCAATTTATTCCAGATCCCCCATTAACCCACAGGCATCCAACATGTAGTTGGGAAGGGTTCCATCGCGCATGTCGCTCACTTGTCGGCACTTTTTGTTGTGCATGGAGGGCAGATGCTTATGAAATGCTTATGAAATGATGAGAAGGCTGACATGGATTTTCATTGGCTATTGCCTACATCCGCTACCGTTTTGCGAGCAAATGTTTGTGAAAGCTAACTATCACAGACACTAAACCTTACCAAGCACTTGACTTGGATTTTAAGCTGACCAAGAAATGGACACTTCATGCTATAGCTTAAGATCAATTACCGTAGACGTAAGATAATCTAGGTGTGCACGCTACTACATAGGGTCATAGTTTCTAAACTTACAATGGAAGCATTAACTCAAAGTGCACAGTATGCTCATGTAAATTGGGATGAATAACATAGTTGAAGATGCATCCATTACTTATCCCATGTCATTACATAGAAGCAATTTGCAAATAAATGTCCAACCTTCTCAGTACATAGAAACATCTTAGTGTAGTACAATCTTGCATGATCAAGGCTAGATATAATTAGTCACATTTATATCTATGGAGCCAGGATGCATTGTGTTCACTCAACCAAGATCATGGATGTTTGAATGCAATATCATTGACCATTGGTAACTAAAATAACAAAAAAGAATACAACAAAGGGGGATATGCTACATTGAAGACTTGATATACCATTTGTCTACATCATTATCTAATAAAGCCAACTTTCTATACCATTATTTGTCTACATCATTATCTAATAAAGCCAACTTTAAATTCGAAATGGAACGTCTTATATCACATAATTTGAGATTATGGCATATGGGCATGCTACAACTATGGAAATCATGACCTAATGGAGATGGAGCCAAAGTCTATTCATAAAATGCTCATAAAGTGGAGCAAACATTACCCTACACAAACAAAAGGAAGAAGATGGATGTGATGCAATGTTGAGATGACAATCAAAACTAGATCGGAAAAACTACACATACACTATCATATGGCTTTGCTTAATGTGTATGCAAAACTACAATTATGTCGTTGCTCGTTGTAAAAAAGGTGTTCACAAGTGTAGTATAGGTGTTCACAAGTGTAGCATAGGTCCTCGGGTGTTGTGTAGGCTAAGCATGGAAAGCAAATCTCATGTGCACGTAGGTGAGAAAGAGGGCTTGATCACAATGATGGACAGAGGCTCTCACGTCCACAAGGGTTCAAGGGTTTAGAAGGGGGGAAAGGCTGAGAGATATATCTAGGAGTTTCAAGGTTCAGTGAGGGTTGTAGGGTTTAGGAGGAATCTAGGGCTGAGGAGTGGAGAGCAAGGTTAAGGGCATGCTAAAACACAATAGTGCAATGGAGATCAATCACATGAAGACAATAGTGAGCTTGGACATTGAATCCTAAAGAGTGGGAGCTTCATTCAATTGAGAGAGATTTATACATGTTGATCTCTATCAGATCCATAGGTACCTCTAGGGTGGGACCTCTTTTGTAGGAGACCTCTTGGTGGACAAGAGCCCCTCTGGGAACTCTTGGGTCTCTACACAAAGGGGGGGAACCTCATGAGTCCCTACACAAAGTGGAGGAACCTCTTGAGTCCCTGCACAAAGTGGGGGAACCTCTTCAGTCCCTCCACAAAGTGGAGGACCTCAAGAAGTTTTGAGTTGTAGTCTTTCTCTCTCTAGTTTTAGTATTTCTCTCTCTAAATCCTAATTTTACAAATATGATTGAATATTTTATAGAGAGGATTTTGGCTATCATCATCCTTTAAGATTCATCATACCATCTTTTAGGCTCAACATATTATAACCGGAGCTTTGCCTCTACTCTCTAAACACACAATGATCTCATCGTCATTGCTCTAGACTACACTTCTAGTCCTTGTGGCCATAGGGTTAACAACTCCCCTAGACCGATTTGATTACCTATCCTCGGGTTGTTAAGTCTACAAATGATGAATTGCTATGGTAGATTTTACCCAATGAGTATGGTAAATATGGTGTCGGTGATAGATGGATCGAGCTTGTTGTTGATCTTTTCCTTATAATCCGCAAACACCATAGATTGTATGCTTAGTTGCTTTTCCACTACTCTAGAAATACAATGATCATTGTCATTTCTCAAGATGCACTTCTAGACCTTGTTGCCACAGGGTTAAAAACTCCCCTAGACTGATTTGATTACCTATTCTTAGGTTATGGGGTTAAGTCTGCAGACGATGTGCTGCTGTTGTAGTTTTTACCCAATGAGTATAGTAAAAGATGGCATCGGTGATAGATGGATCACGCTTGTTGTCAATCTTTTCCTTGTAATCCATGAACATCATAGATTGTTTGGTCAGTTTTTAAGAAGCCAGTATCAACCATTTCTTCTTACAAACACACATACCACCCTTGAAGATATATGGCTCTTTGAAAGAGGCGACTGGTTGTTTGAGCATCTATCTATCAATTTGTGTTGAAACTAAGATTGGGTAAATGGTCACCAATGGTGAGGGACACCTCTAGGATTACTACTAAGCTTCAATATATTTGGCACTCTCCTTGAGTGTTTTGTCATAACTACCTTGTATCTATGATGCATATTCGTCCAAGGCTCTAATTGTTGAGATATTGAGCTCCACTCGCGATATGCCAGGGTGACCGTTGTGTATTTATGTCACCGACTTGTTAGCTGGAGATGCGGTTGCTACACCGCCCACGAATAATAGCTGGATGACAGCTATCCTTATCTACTCTAGTTTGTGGCTCAGTTAGTAAGCCACCTTAGTTAGTTGAGTTTGGTTTGAGACCCACATATAGGGTTCTTCTATTTTCTTTGTACTAGAGTTCTTTTGGCTTACACAACTAAGAAGAGGAAAACTGCTTTCAGCCTCTACCTTTGTGTGTATTCCCCCATTGTGCTTGTGAGAAAGCCTCAAGTGAGACTCCTTCCCTCTCTCCCACTATCTTCACATGGTATCAGAGCCTTGTTCGTGGTAAGGAGCTCAAGAAAGCAAACCAAGTTCGCGGTGTCCTGGTAAGAGGACTAGTGTTGCTTTCCTATTTCGAGTTTGGGAGCAAATCTCTGCAGGTAGCACAGCCAGAAGTGCAAGAGTGCATTGTCTCAGATTGAGACACCCTTCGCGGTGTGACTTTATTTTTGTGATTCGAGGCCATCTCGGGGCCCGTTTTGAAGGCGGAAGTTCTTCGTAGGCACTCAGAAAAAGGCCCTGTTTTTGCTGTGCGACCACTGTTCTGTAGGTCGGTGAAAAGTTGCCGCAGAAATTGCATCGTATGCCTGTGCGCATAGACATTGGGAGTTGCAGATTCATGCTTGTTGCCTGTTGATGCAAAATCGTCACTAGGAAGTGACTGTGTGGTGAAATACCACTTTCGTCAGTTTTGCAGATCTACACGTGTGAGGCAAAAGCTGTGTTTTTTGCAGTGACAGAATATTTTGCAGTGTTCTGTAATGGCATCTGATTCTCTTTCACAGATTGTCAGTGAAAAGCTTGATAAGAACAAATTCCAGGCATGGAAGTTTAGAATGACGAATTTCCTTATGGGAAAAGGCCATTGGGAGTTCATTACAGGAAATGAAGAAGAACCTGTTCTTCCTAATGTTCCCAATCAACAGGAAATGCAGGCATTTAAAGGATGGCATGAGAGAGCCAGGAAAGTTATGGACTAGCTGTCTATCAGTATTTCGGACTCCATGATTGTGCATATTCAGAATGCAAGTACGCCAAAGGAGGCATGGGATACTTTAGCAAAAATGTACAGCACAAATATGCAAGCCAGGAAAATGCAGCTCAAGCAGGAGCTGCACAATGTGCAGAGAGAAAATATGAGCATCAATGACTACCACATGAAGGTGAAGAAAATTGCGGATGCACTTGCTTCCATTGGGTCGCCACTGGATGATGACGATTTAGTTTTTGTGACCTTGAATGGTCTAGGAAAGGATTATGCATAGTTCTGGACATCCATTGCCGTCCGTGAAAAATTTCCTGATTTTGAGGAGTTGATTGCTCTTCTAATTTCTGAAGAGCAGAGAAATGGTGGTGCATCTTCTTCAGCAGGAACTTCAAAAGAAACTGTCTTCTACTCAAATGCTGGCAGAGGTAGAGGAGGCCGATCTGCAAGCCATGGTAGAAATCAGATTATGCAGCAAACTCAAGAAAACCAGTCCTATGCAGGAGGACGTGGTAACTCTAGAGGCAAGGGGAGCCAAAGAGGCCATGGTGGATGGCAGAGAGGCCAAAATGCAAACAGCAATGTTGAATGCTACTATTGTGGCAAAATGGGTCATATGGCTAAAGACTGCTACAAAAAGCAGAATGACATTATGAATGGAAAATTGCAGCAAGGCAATTATGCATCCTCTAGTAGACAGGGTGATGACAGAAATGAGCATTTGTTTATGGTGCAGCATATGACAAATTCTGTGACAAGTGCAGAAGAAAGCAATGATGTGTGGTATGTTGACTCGGGTGCGTCAAACCACATGATAGGTCATGCTGAATGGATGCAGGATGCAAGGAAAATGGAAAAACTAGGATTTGTGGAGACTGGTGATGATACTGCACATCCTATTGTGCAGATTGGCAAAATTCCTTTGTCTATGCAGGATGGGAAAAAGAAATACTTGTCTGATGTATTTCATGTCCCGAACATCACCAGGAACCTGGTTTCTGTTGGTCAGATGGTTGAGCAGGGCTTGTAGGTCAGATTTAATCCTCATGGATGCTTTGTTGAGGATATGAAAAATAGAAGGGCAGGATGTTTACGTTGGATGCGGACATGCCTGAATTGAGTGCAGCAATGTTTGCACATGGGACCGGTGTAGTTGCAGATATTGATATCTGGCACAAACGCATTGGTCATGTCAATATACTGCGACTTAAATCAATGCAAGCCCAAAATATTGTTGCAGGATTGCCTAAATTCAAGGTTGCAGAAATGCACAAGGTTTGTGAAGCCTGTCAATTTGGGAGAAACAGGCAAGGAAACCTTTTCCTAGGCATGTTCAAGAGAGTAAAAAGCCATTGGAATTAATCCACTCTGATGTGTGGACTACTAAAGCTGCATCTATTGGAGGCTATCACTATTTTGTCACATCTATTGATGACTTCAGCATAAAACTTTGGGTGTATTTTATGAAAAAGAAAAGTGAAGTGTTTGGGCACTTCAAAGCTTTCAAAGCTATGGTTGAAAAAGAAACAGGCCTGCAAATAAAATGCCTAAGGTCAGATGGAGGGGGAGAGTACCTCTCAAATGAGTTTGCAAGGTTCTTGCAAGAGCATGGTATAAAGCAGCAATATTCATGCAGTCATACCCCACAGCAAAATGGAATTGCAGAAAGGAAAAACAGGCATATTGGAGAGGTATCTCGCGCTATGCTAAATGAAAAAGATCTACCAGATTATTATTGGGCTGAAGCAGTTGCTACAGCAGTTTATATAATGAACAGGACTCCCACTGCAGCAATACATGGCATGACGCCAGAGGAGATGTATACTAGTAGGAAACCAGATATTTCTCATTTGAAAATTTTTGGTTGCATTGCCTATGTCCATGTGCCAGATGAGTTGAGGTCCAAGTTGGATCCAAAAGCTGAGAAGTGCATCTTTATTGGTTATTCTCTGCAGCAGAAAGGGTATAGATGCTATAACCCTTCTACACGTAAGTTCACAGTGAGCAGAGATGTTGTTTTTGATGAGATGAGCAGCTGGTATAAACCAGTAAATGTGATGATTGATGTAGATGCACAAAATGGTAATGGTGCACAGAATTCACAGCAGCAATCACAAAACACCAGTGGACATGGAGTGTCCTCTAGTAGTGGTTCACATACTTCGCCATGGACAGGCAGATTGAGATCAGGAGAATCTCCTCAAAGCAATGCAGAGAGTGGTATGCAGGTATCACGAAAAGGAAAAGAGAAGGTAGATCAGCCCATGTTTGATGTGAATGCAGGTCACTCTTATGTGGATGGTGAATCCAGTGGCTCAGAACAGAGCATTGATGATGAGTTGGGTATTCCTTCTGTTGTTACACCTGGAGTAAGGAAGACCAGGGATGTTTTGAGAGCACCTGGAAGTGAGCCTATTTTGCGCAGGTCTACCAGGGTTAGGTATCCTGTGGATAGGCTGAAATATGATGGATTTACAGCCATTCACTATGCCTATATGGTCAAAGTGATACAGGAACCATAACCCACTTCTTTTGAGCAAGCCATGGGAAATGAAAAATGGGAGAAAGCCATGGATGAAGAAATGGATGCCTTGGATGCTAATGCTACATGGGAATTGGTGCCTTTGCCTAAAGACAAGAATGCAATTGGCTGTAAGTGGGTTTATAAGATCAAGCACAATGTAGATGGTTCTGTGAATAGATACAAGGCAAGATTAGTTGTCAAGGGGTATGCACAGACATATGGCATTGATTATGAAGAAACTTTCAGTCCGGTTGCAAGGATGGCAACCGTAAGAGCAGCCATTGCTATGGCTGCATCAAAGGGATGGTCTTTACATCAGATGGATGTAAAGAATGCCTTCTTGCATGGTGATTTGCAAGAAGAGGTCTTTATGGAGCAGCCAGCAAGTTATGTTCATGCTTTTCATCCTGAGTTTGTTTGCAGGTTGAAGAAAGCCTTGTATGGCTTGAAGCAAGCACCTAGAGCATGGTCTGACAAGATAGGACAATATCTTGTCACTATTGGCTTTCAGATTTCCAAGGTAGATTTCTCACTCTATGTGAGAAAAACAGGGAAAGGGATTATGCTGCTTGTCATTTATGTTGATGATTTGATCATCACAGGTGATAGTGATGAAGATATCCTTCATGTGAAAATGCTATTGAGGCAGAAGTTTGAGATGAAGGATTTGGGAGAGCTGCATTATTTCTTGGGCATTGAGGTGATTAGATCACCAAGTGGGATACAGCTCTTGCAGAGGCAGTATGGATTGGACATGCTGTCCAAATATGGGATGACAGGTTGTAAGCCTATTTCAGTTCCTTTGGAGCAGAATGTGAAGCTGAGTGTAGATGCAGGTGAGCTTCTGGAAGACCCTACTATGTACAGATGCATAGTAGGAAGTTTGATTTACATGACTATTACCAGGCCAGATTTGAGCTATGCTGTTGGGTTGGTAAGTCAGTTTATGCAGGCTCCAAGGAAACCGCATTTGGATGCGGCTAGACGCATACTCAGGTATGTGAAGTCCACATTGCAGTATGGACTATTTTATGAGGCTGGGGTTTAGATACAGTTGCATGGATACACTGATGCTGATTGGGCTGGTAGTATTTCTGATAGATGATCTACCAGTGGTGGATATGTGTTCTCTTGTGGGAGTGCTGCAGTCACTTGGAGCAGCAAGAAACAGCCTACAGTTGCCTTGTCGAGCACAGAGGCTGAGTCCAGGGGTGCAGCAATGGCTGCATGTGAGGTAGCTTGGTTGCATAAGCTACTCTATGATATGCATCAGTCTACAGATGGGCCAGTTGTCATTTATTGTGACAACATGAGCAGCCTACACTTGGCAAAGAACCCAGTCTTTCATGCTAGAACAAAGAACATTGAGGTGCATTATCACTATGTGCGGGAGAAGGTTTTACTAGGTCTTATTGATCTAGTTTATGTCAGCACAGAGGATCAGGTAGCTGACATATTCACGAAAGCATTGGGCGCAGAGAAGCTGCGCAAGTTCAGAGACCTGCTTGGTGTGCAGGAATTGGGATTGAGCTCGAGCGGGAGTGTTGAGATATCGAGCTCCACTCGCGATATGCCAGGTGACCGTTGTGTATTTATGTCACCGACTTGTTAGCTGGAGATGCGGTTGGTACACCGCCCACGAATAATAGCTGGATGGCAGCTATCCTTATCTACTCTAGTTTGTGGCTCAGTTAGTAAGCCACCTTAGTTAGTTGAGTTTGGTTTGAGACCCACATATAGGGTTCTTCTATTTCTTTGTACTAGAGTTCTTTTGGCTTACACAACTAAGAAGAGGAAAATTGCTTTCAGCCTCCACCTTTGTGTGTATTCCCCCATTGTGCTTGTGAGAAAACCTCAAGTGAGACTCCTTCCTTCTCTCCCACTATCTTCACACTAATGAGTGTCTCTTGGCTTGTCCATTTGACCTTGGAGAATCTATTTATTAGTGGCCAATTGAAAGGAGCATATTCCTTATCTGGATCATGATGATTGGCATCCCATTGGTAGCGAGATGGGGTATCGCATCAAATGTGGGATGCATTCAAAAGGAAGATGGGGCTTGTAAATACTAAAGGAGGTGCTTTTCTTTGAGAAGTTTGGATCTATGCTAAGTAGGTTGTGGATTCAATTTTTTGATTATGTTTGTGCATGGAAATCGCATAGGGATCCCATCCTCCTCGTGACTACATATCTAAGTATTGCTTCTAAAAATCACTGATGGGATTACCAGGCATGAGAATCTTGTATGTAGCCTTATTCAACTCCCATGTGGGTTTGCAATTTGGATTATCCAATTCATGAAGCTCACTGATGGAATCATTGATGACGCCTTCCATTGGAAATTCAATTGAGATTTGTGGAATATGTGGTCTTGGGGGAGAGGAAGACGTTATAGGGGACAAACATGAGGTGGAAGCAAGTATACTGAATTAGAGAAGGGGGAAGCAGGGATGTTGCTGGAAATTGGAGGAAGAGCAAGGCAAATGGATTTAGCAACTTGATAGTCCTCAAGGGAAGGGGTTTCAAGTGGTGGAAAAAAGATAAGTGTTATTGGATGGTAGGAGTTAAATTCTTAAATTAGGAGGTAGTGTTGAGAGGGATGGGTGAAGAGGCTTGGCAAGGAATAAGGGTTAGCATGGATCTTTGGAAAGGTACAACGGATGTTATTGGAGTTAGGGAGGGATGTGAGAAGATCAAAAAAGAGACTAGCAAGATTAGATTGGCAAATAATAATGACCATTGTTGCAGTTGCTGATTGTGATGCTGTATGATTTGAAATGTGCTATTTCCTTGCTTGTATTGATCATATCGTTTAATCCCATGTGCCCATGTGCTATCATGATCTTTTTACTGAGTAGTAGCCTATTGTAGAGTGTCACTACAGATGATTTGAGGATGTGGCCATAGAGCCAAAGAGTCCCCTACATTGTTGACTTATGATTCTTGAAGAAGGACACTATCTAGCTCACTTGTAAAGTCATTGTGTGTTGTGCATCCCTTCCCTCAAGTCAATCTATTGAGGTAGCAATTCTAAACTAAGTTGCGAAATTCTTTGGCAGAGATCCGCATTGTCATTCTCTAGAATGTGCTTAAATTGCCAAAAACTTGGCTAACTCTTTGCATATTGGGTCCAGAATCATATTCTTGTGTATTCCCGTGCTTTGTGACTTTGTGTTAGGTGGGAACCAAACCTGAATCTCAAAGAATCTTGCATCCAAATGTTTCATTGGATATTCTTCATCCCCCTAGGAATGAAAAGCTTCTTACATTGTTGATCTATTGAGGTAGATTTGTAAAGGATTTTCATTATACATTATTGTGCCATACTTAACCTTCTCCAACTCTCTGCTTTTATATGACATTATGAATTGAATCACGTATTCTGTCATAGCAAGTGTTGGTAAGAAGGATTGTAGCTTCTCAAAAAGATTCCCTAGACCCTTTGACTTTAAGAAGTTGCATGCATCAACTGACATGGTTAACATTGAGACTCGTGGCCATACAAGATAGATTGTTCCTTTTGCTATTAGCTCTTTGTTGGCTTGGGCATCAAGCTATTCTGCACTTGCATCCTGCATCATCGATGACTCTGCCTCTAGTTTTCCTGACTTTAGGGTTCCCAGGTTTTGTGGCATATCTCCTTGGCATGCTACATTATTTTTCTCATCATTGTCATTCTCTAGAACTACTAGTTGTGGTCATTTTGGTGTTAACCTCTGGGTTGCTGATTCTAGATCCTATCCTTCTTCAAGTTGGTGATTTGGGGAGGGCTCTCAAGGTTGAGGTTTGGGCCGTTTGTCTTGGTGTCACTTTGTTAATGGAGTTGTAGGACTTTTTCCCATATTAGTGAGCTGTCTTCATCCTGGTACTTCACATATGAATTAGGTCCTAGTTTGATAGTGCCAATAGTGCCATGTGCTTACAATACGTGTTTCTTTTGTGAGTGGCTAATGCATTTTTTACTCTTTTTGTGTGATGAGGGTATCGTGTGTGTGGAGCAAGTATCTCTTGAGGCATTTATTTTGTGCAATCTATTCATGGTGCTCAAAACATGTGGGTGCTCTATGCATGACTAATGAGGTGGGAATCTCTCCTATATGCTTAATTTACTAGGGAGTTCATAGGGCAACTAGGACTTAGTCATCACCTCTAAGCCACAGGTTGAAATCGGTTGAAGCTACCTATATGTGCAAAGACATACATATGCCACTGAGTGCTCGTGATACAATCTAATGCTAGCTATGGAAGACTTGGGGCTCCCAAATCTTCATTATTGAGATGGAGATGGCTTGCGTGTTGATGTAGTAGTGCTTCGGTTGAATCTTGTTGATTGTTGTGGTGAACTGTCCAGTGTTTTCAATAGCATAGCTCCAATGGGATTCATCTTTTTGACTCTATAAGGCCCTTAACCTAGATATTTGAGTTTGCCCTTGTGGACTTTGGCATTGTATAGCAAAACTACGTCTCTTTCTTTAATCTCTTCATCTTTAAGATTTCTGTCAAACCATGCCTTCCTTCTTAGTTTTTCTATTGTCATGGCATGGTGGGCATTTAACCTTGTCTCCGCATGCTTTTCCAATTGGTAGAGTTTTTCTTTCAGGGATTAATTGTCTCCCATGCGTTCTTGCACTACTATGCGTAGGCTTGGTATTACAAATTCTAGTGGGACCACTACTTTAATGCCATACACCAATTGAGAAGGCATAATCTTGCACTGACCTTTAGTGTGGTTTGACATGTCCATAAGGTTACATTAAGCTTTTTAGCCTAGTTAGATCTCTTGGGCTCCACTATTTTGGTGAGGACAATGCATAGCATCTTGTTGGTGGACTCAGTTTGTCCATTGCCTTGGGATAGTAGGGTGTGCTTTTTCTGTGGTTAAACATAAAAATTAAGCTAGAAAAAAGTCCTTGAATTACCTCATTGACAAAATGTGTGCCTCTATCTGACACAATTTCAATAGGGCATTTAAATCATGTAATCACATTTCCATACAAGGACTTTGTTGTGCTTCTAGCACTTGCCTTTCTCACTACTTTAGCTTCAATCCACTTTGTGAAGTAGTTTGTGGTAGCAATGATATAGTGTGCTTGTGTTCCCTTTGTAGGTGGATGTATGGGTCCCACAAAATCAATCCCCCATGTTTCAAATGGTTACTGAGTAGTAACTGTTGTTAGGTAGTTGAAATCCTTGTGTTGGGGTTAATTGTTCTTTGGCATACATCACATCGTTTGGCATAGTCATAAGCATATGCCCAAAGAGTTGGCCACCAATATCCTGCTAAGAGGATTTTTCTTGCTATTGCTTCCCCTGCAAAGTGTCCTCCTACTATGCCTTCATGAACTTCTCTTATGATTGGCATGATTTCATGATGCATAACACATCTTTTGAGAATTTGATCACTACCCATCTTGTATATCGGACTTGCAATTAGTTGATAGGGGGCAACTTTTAGAATTAATTTCCTTGCCTCCACTAGTCTTAGTTCCAGGGGTGGTCTTCCTATCATTAAATAACTAATGTTGTCTGCACACCATTTAGGTACAACATCAATTTGAAACAAAGTAGCATTTGGCAAGTCACCTTCTATTCCTTCTGGCTCTTTTTTGTCATCAATCGTGACATATGATCTACAATGTAGGGCTGAGCTCCTTTCCTTACCACTATCTTGAAGTTGAATTCTTGGAGTAGTAGAAGCCATCTGGTGATCCAATTGGTGGTACATTGTCAAATCACAAGATACAATAGGGTTTGATGATCTGTGTAAAATACAAAGTCAATGGCCAAGAAATAATGTTGGAATTTCTTCACATTGTAGACCATTTCTAGGACTTCTCTTTTAGTGATAGTGTAATTGACCTCGCCATCATTTAACTGCCTACTTGGTTGCAAAATAGATTGGGTAGTCTTTGTTATACTTACCAGGTTGACATAGTACACTCCCTACTACATATTTGGAACCATCTATATGTATATGGAATTCAACGTCCCAATCCGAAGCCATCAAGTTGGGAGCTATGATCAATCTCCACTTGATTGTTTCAAACGCTTGTTTGCATTCTTTTGTCCAGGAGAAATTCACCAGTATTTATAAAGGAGTCTAACAATCATGGCATACCTAAGCAGAAACCTTCTATGGTATCCCGCATAGCCCATGAATACTTGGAATGGGGGGGAGAAGCTCCATGATGATCTTGATTTTGTCCATGTATGTGTCCCAAGACTATTCCATGTGTGACCAAAAATTGATATTTGAGAGGGTCTAAGGAGATTCCATACTCCCTGCATTTCTTTAGTACATCCTTAAGGAATTTTAAGTGGTCCATTTATCCTAAGTGTATGCATAAGCCATCAAGAAGACTTGTAGGAATTTGTTGAGAAATATCTTTAAGGCAATGTACATGATCCTATGAAAGGTGGATGGGGCATTGCATAAGCTAAAATGGCATTACTCTAAATGCAAAAATTACCATTCTGTGGCAAAGGCTATCTTTTATTGATCTTGAGGTGCAATTTGTACTTGATTATACCCATTGAACCCATCCAAGAAGCTATATAATTTTGACCCCGCTACTCATTCCAAAATTGTCTCTGTCAATGGTAGGGGGCAATGATCTCTAATTGTTGCTGCATTAATGTTTTTGAGATTCACACATATTCTCAACTTCTTGTTTTTCTTTGGGACAATCACAATTGGTGACACCCAATCAATGTGCTTGAACTTGTAAATGAAACTGGCATCCAATAATTTTTCTAGTTCCTCATAGACATTAGTGCCATATTTTGGATTTATCTTATAGGTCCACATACTTTAGACTTTGATCCTTCCCTAATTGGTATGGTGTGTACTGCAACATCAGGGGAGATCCCTTTCATGTCTTTATAGGACCAAGCGATGCAATCCTTGTATTCCATCAGCAACGCTTTTAGATCTTTTCCTTCCTCTTTATAGTGCACACGATTTTTCTCTTCTCCTTCCAAGACAGCAGCTTAGTCTTCATCCGCGCATTGGGTTTGAACTTACATTACTTCTTGCTTTGGTAGACTGGAGATGGATTCTCAATGGGCATTTTATTTTGAAAGAGTGGTTCCTTTGCCGTGCATACACTCTCAAGGCCATTGGGGTCCCCTTGTAACTTTGGTGGTTCCTACACTTGGGTGGGCTTGGTTAAGTATAGTTCCACCACTGTAGCTTGCTTCCTTTCAAATTGTTGAAGTGATCCACCATAGCCTTCTGGCATTGCACACCCTTTTTCTTCTTCCTTGACTGTCTGCTGTTTGTTTTAGCTGGAGCATCTAACTTGGGATACCCTACCAACATCAATGCATGAAGGATGGCTAAGTCATTATCAAAGATTTGAACACCAATGCTTGTATCCAATTGCTGATGTCACTTTGGCTATCAACTTCTGTGAGTTTGAGTTCAAGTGATGCGTAACTGGTAGCTGTGGTGGAAGAAGTGTTGTCAATATTCATGGGTATTGTAGGCTTGATTTCCCCAATTCCTAGGTTGATTTCCCCAATTCCTAGGTTGATTTTCACAACAGTATCCCGATTCTAGATGGTGATCCTATCTGTACCACTGATGCCTCTCAAAGATAAGGTCTTTTCAATAATATCTAGTATGTGGTCGATCTTTGGGGAAGATCCATTATGGTGAATTGTATGGTGAACTTGACTCTCGCAATTTTTGTTAGCACATTGTCAACAATACCTAGTAGCTTCATTTTAGTGTGGTCAACGAGGCATATTTTGAATGTGGCATTCCTCATTGGTGGGAGGCCCCATTCTTCATAGAGATCCTTTGTAAGAATGTTGACCACCTGTCCCACTATCCACTATTGTAGGGTATTGGCCAATGTCTTTATGTTTTAGGGGGATGGTTACATTTTTGATGTCATCCCTAGCACCAAATATCACTGATATAGCCTTTTCTTCCACTGCACATGGTGGGAAACACTATGCCAATTCGATCCAACCCTTGAAATTCTCCCACATTGTAGGATAATTTCTCAATAAGGTCCAATTGGCATCATGACATGGTAGCATATTAAGCTGGCTAGGGAAGCTACATCCAGTTGGGGGTGAGTTGCATGTAGATCCATTACTCTTGGGTTGGTGGTAGCTTCAATCATCGTGTCAATGTTGTGTGGTGTTGGTTCCCTGTCCTTGGCTATTGCTATTTGGTTTGCCTCAAAATTTTTCATGTTCATGTCTTACCCATTCCTTCTAGGCTTGATACCAAGATTTCTCCACTTTGGCATTGGGGTAGACTTCTCAAAGAGCACTGGGGGCAAATGTACTTGGTGTTGTGGTACTTTGTTTTGGGACTGGCAAGGCTTGTGTGGCCTTTGGATGTTTTGCTTTCTGAGAAAAAAATATTTTTGATTGTGCTTCTTCCTTTTGCTTCCTTGTTATCACTAGTACCAGTTGGGAGGCAACACTTGTTGTTGCCACACTGTGCTCTCTATGCTAATGATTCCAAGGGGTACATCCAACTTTGCTTCATGGGACGATTGAGGCTTTGCTCTAAGTGGGCAATCCATGCATGCATGCTCAACTCCAAAATCTCTGAACACAAATTGGAAAGTACTTGGGCTGGTTTTCTCCACATCCAAAACACTTGGTAGGTGCTCTATATGTTGTTGGTCTTACTTGATTGACATAGATCAGAATGAGTCCTTTGACATCATCCATGTAATACATGGGATATTATATTTTATACTTCCAATGGAACTATTGGAGCAAGATTAGGGGATCGAGGATACTATGGAGGATTGGGATTTCTCAATAGCTGAGACATTTGTGTCCTCACAGGGATGGGATTAAGCCGTGGCACTTGTGCATTGGGTGCTAGTGCTGGCTGCCTATATATTGGGATTGGCACACCATAACCTTGGGGGTTGGGCCACTTCTGGTGGGTTAAGCCTGTTACTCAAGTGGTTGGCCATATAGTGTGGGCACCAAAGATTCTCTCTTCTTGGGTATTGTGGTGCCTAAGAGACATGCAACTTTTGCTCTATGGCCTGCATCATTTCTCTATTCACCCTTAAGGCCATGGCTTCCACTCGGTCTTCATTGGTGTGATATTTTGTGGAAGTGCTTCACTGTTGCTATCAAAGTCAGTCATGCCATTTTTGATGTCAATTGCAGCTTCATGAGCGTCATTAAAATGCGCATAGCTACTAGCTTTTTCCATGTCTTTGTGGATGGAACTTTTTAGTCTAGAGATGAAACATGCAATAAGGTACTTGTTAGCAGCAGCACAAGATGGGAAATACACTTGGCTATTAATCTTTTCATTATTCCTAAGTATGTTCTGTCCTTTTCTTTCTTGTGCATTTCCATATTTCTCAGTTGGAGGGTGGGGTCATCTTGTAGCCTTTCGGTTTGGAACCCTCTTGTGAACTACTCAGATAGCAGTGCCCATGTAGAGAGGAGGGAGTAGAGAGAGGTGGGTGGGGGTGGTGGAGAGAGGAAGGAAGTGGTGGGAGGAAGGGATGGGGGGGTGGAGAGAAAAAGGGGGTGGAGGGAGTAGAGGGATGGTGGGGTGGAGAGAGAAAGGGGGATTACCTTGAGTGATGGAGGTGGAGGTCATGAACATGGGGGGTGTGGGGGTTTTGATAGAAAAGTGATAGTGGAGGGAGGGGATGGATGGAAAAAGGAGGTGCAGGGGGTGGAGATAGTGAGTGGGAGGTGGAAAGGGAAAGTTTAATGGCAAAAAAGGTTGTGGAGGGGGGACATTGACGAAAAAAGTGGTAGTGGAGGGGAGGGAGAAGATGGAAGGAAAGTGGAGGAGCTAGACGGAAGAAGTGGTGGTGGAGATGGTGAAAAAGGTGGAGGACGAAAAATGGAGGTAGAAGAAAAATATGGAGGCTTGATGGAAAGTTAGAGATGGAAGTGGCTTGCAAAAGTGAGTGGAAAGAATTGAGGGAGGGGTGGAGTTTCTTTTATAGGATGTGGGGTTTTAAAGGTTAATTTTTTGTGATTAATGTATTAATGTGCTTATGTAAGTCCACATTGTTTAGGATGTGATTCTCATCCTTTTGTACCAATTGAAAGCATCTTTTCACTCCTTTGCCTTGAGGGATGTTCCTTGAATGGTTTTTTAAAGGGGGTTCTTTGTATCACATGCAAATATGGAAGTGGCTTGCAAAAGTGAGGGGAAAGAAGTGAGGAAGGGGGTGGTGTTACTTTTATAGGATGTGGAGGGGTTAAGGGTTAATCTTTTGTAATTAGTGTATTAATGTGCTTATATAAGTCAACATTGTTTAGGATGGGAATCTCATCCTTTTGCACCAATTAGAAGCATGTTTTCACTTCTTTTCCTTGAGGGATGTGTCTTGAATGATTTTTCTAAGGGGGTCCTATTTCACACATGCAAACACATGCTCTACTTTTGGTTCAAGGCTAACCTCCCTGGTAGCGATGCCAAAATGTTGTCGCTCTCTCTCCCAAGTCTAGGTTACGAGGGTGTTGGTCACCTATAATCGTGTTGTTTCTCATTGTAGCATAGGAGTTCTTTGGGTCATATTCCGGTGAGAGTTTTAGGCTAAAGCATAGAAAGTAGATCCCATGCATGTATGGGTGAGAAAGAGGGCTTGATCACAATGTGGACGGAGGTTCTTGCCTCCATGAGGGTTCAAGGGTTTAGAAGTGGATTGCAGGGTTCATAAGGGAGGTTGGGTTGAGAGAGATATCTAGAAGTTTGAGGGTTTAGAGAGGGTTGCAAGGTTTAGGAGAAGTCCAGGGTGTGGAGAGCTACTCTCCTTCATGACTTTGAGGGGTAAGGGTTGAGGAGGAGGGACAAGGGAGGAGGAAGGAGGAGGAGGGAGGAGAAGGAAGGAGGAGGAGGAGGAGGAGGAGGAGGAGGAGGGATGATGAAGGAGGAGGGAGTACAAGGGTAGGGAGTGCAAGGGTAAGAGCATGCTCGAACACAATAGTGTAAGGGATAAACGACACAATGGACATCAATCACATGTTGATCTCTACACAATCCATAGGTACCTCTAGGGTGGGACTGAATAAATATGGGACCTCTTTTATAGGGAACCTCTTGGACGAGTCCCTCCACTTTTTGTTGGGTCTCTACACAAAGTGGGGGAACCTCATGAGTCCCTACACAAAGTGGAGGCACCTCTTTAGTCCCTATACAAAGTGGGGGAAACTCTTGAATCCCTACACAAAGTGGGGGGACCTTTTGAGTTCCTCTACAAAGTGGAGGGACCTCAAAAAGTGTAGGCTTTTAGTATTTCTCTCTAATTTTAGAATTGGTTGGGTCTTTTCTTCTACTTAATAGCATTGTGATAAAATAATTAATACAAAAACTTAAGAGTGATAAGGTAGAAAATTCCCCTAAATTACAAAGTACCACAAAATGTAATTCCTTAAGATAAGGTTCAAACCTAGAAGAAAAAAAGAACTAACAATGGGTTAGTAATAATAATAGGTATGAAAGGATTCTAAATGAAGTTTATTATGAACATAGATGCATAGGATCCACTAGCTTGTTGACTCTACTTTTTGGCTAGTGGATGGTGTTGAAGGTTGTCAAGTACTCATGGGTGGTGAGGTTTTAAAAAAAATGAAGCATTGATAGTTGGCATAATGATGAAGCACACCTTGAAATGCATCCCTAGAAAATGAGTGTTGGAAAACCTCTTTAGATTGAACTAATGTTTAATGATCTATGGAATGTTGTAGTTGAGGGATTTCTATAAGTAATGGAGAAAAAGTGCAATCTCTAGAAAATTTATAAAAAATTAGAAAAATAGGAAAACTTTAGGAATATTTTAGAAAAAAATAGAAAATTAGGAAAATATTAGGAGAAAAAATATTTTTACTTCAAAACATTTTTTACATTAGGAAAAGAAGGGGAGGGGAAAGTTGAGAAATGGTGTGAGGGAAATTAGAAGAAAAAGAGGGGAAGGATAGAGAGTTTGGGAGGAAGTTTCATTTAAAGAGAGAGAGAGAGGGGAGAGGTAGTTAAAATAGTTTAACCAAAGGGGTAACAAGGTAAAGAATGTAAGTTGCATGGAAAAAAGGAAAAAAAGGATTATGTGTGTGTGTGTGTGTACCCACCTTTGCCCCATTAGGGTACACCACACTAGGTGAGACAATAGGTCAACACCTAGTGTGATGACCTACTATCTACTTGAAAGAGACAGAAGTATATGTAAGTCCAAGAGAGAGAGAGAAGTGAGGGGGAAGATAGAGGTTTAAGTGAGGGTTTCAAGGGTAAAAGTAAACGTCATAGAGTGAAGCTTTAGATGATAGTAATGCCAAGGGAAAGGAAAGAAGGAAGGGAAGGAGAAAGTGGAGAAGTGGTCTATTTTGAGAAGTATTTGGGAAACAAGTGTAATTGAAGACGTGAAACTCAAATGGTTACTAGAGAGGAAGTGTTGCTCCAGTGAGCAATGAAGTGAGTCAAGAGGCAAGAGCCATAATGACTTAAATGTACTATGTGCAACCATCCAAGGTTGCAGGGGGAAACATGACTATGTGTGTATGACTCGACAAAACCCCGTTTCATAGTGAAATGAAAACAATTTTGGTAATAGAAATAAAAGAGAAAACTACTATGAGATATTATAAAAACCAAGAGGAGCACAATTTGCAAAAGACTTATAGAATGCATGACTGTACAGACAAGTTTTGCTTTGATAAGTTGTCACAAGCATCAATTTTATTGAAGAGGGGAGTCTACACACCTGCCACCATCCAACACAAAAAATGATAAGAACCATATTTTAACTTAGTTGGGAAGACATGTGTCATAAACACCCCTCCCTTGTTATCGGGATCACAATCAAAATAGTTGCTCACACTATAGACTTATAAAGTTAATCTTTGATATTATGCTTTAAGTGTAAAATAATTGGGGTGAGTTTAAGGAAAAGTAAATAAATGGTTATATAAGGCGAAAAAACTTAGTGTATTTAGGTGTGTGAACGTAAAGGAGGAGGAGGGGAGAAATTAAGGATTAGAGCACTAAATGTAATTTTAAAATTTAGAGCATAAGGGAAGGGGAATTTAAAAGAAAGAGGAGCTTAAAGGAATTTAAAGAAAGATTTTAAAGAATTAAAAAAAAGAGATTTAAAAAAGTTATTTTTTAAATAGAAATAATTTTAAAGAAAGGAAAATTTAAAAACTGGGAAGAATTAGAAAAAATAGAAAGGATTTAAAGGAATTAGGAAAAATATGAAGCAAGAAATAGAGAACAATTAGGGGCAAATAGGAAATTAGGATAAGAATTAAAGAAAAAGGGGGAAAATAGAAAAATAGGAAAAATCTAGATGAAATTAGAGAAAAAAAAGAAGAAATAGGAGGAAAATTTAGGAAATTAGGATAAAATAAAAGAAATTAGGAAAAAAGGGAGGAAAATCAAAACTAAGGACAAAATAGGGAGAGAGTGGTAGGGAGAGGAGAAGTTTGAGAGAGAGATTAGGGAGAGGAAACATAGAGAAATATTAAAAAAATAAAATTAGAAAAAATAACATGAAAAATTTAGAAAAGCAAGGAAAATTTAGGAAGATTTTAGAAAAAATAAAAAATAGAAAAATATTAGAAGAAAAAATATTTTTACTTGAAAATAGATTTTACAATAGGAAAGAAGGGGAGGGGAAAGTTGAGAAAGGGTGTGAGGGAAATTAGAAGAAAGAGAGGGGAAGGGTAGAGAGTGTGGGAGGAAGTTTCATTTGAAGAGAAAGAGAGGGGAGAGGTAGTTAAAAAAGTTTTACCAAAGGGGTAACACGGAAAAGTGTAAGTTGCATGGAAAAAAAGAAGAAAAGGATTCTCTCTGTGTGTGGCTACAAGTTATGGACTTGAGAAAAGATTTAAAAAAAGTTAGCTCAATTACATTAAGGATTAAAGAATCTTTAAATATGGCCAATGAAATCTAGAAGTTTTGAAGGAGAGGAACCTTATTACTTGGAGAGAGCATAACTCTTTGAAGCATTTATTGTGGGATCATGGCACATTACAAAGGTGCACTTGGTATGCTACAGGTTGTGTATACATAAATTTGACCTTATACATAGCTTTAGAATACATTCATGTAGTGTGTATCACTGAATATAGGTTTCCCCTCCACTTTTCATTTGATCTACCAATCTTAAGGGCTCATCACTCTCATAATTTGGATGACCCAAATAGGTAGAGTTTGTTTAGATGACGTCGTATTTCCTTGTGAAGAGAAATTAGAAGCTAGTTCTATAGATGTAATATGACTAGCTCTATACAATGTGTGAACTAGGACATTGCCATAGACCTTAAGAAGTGGGCTTGAAATCTAGAGATTTATAAAAGTTTAAAAAATTGCTAGCTCAATTATATTTGGGATTAAAGAATCTTTAAATATGGCCAATGAAATCTAGAAATTTAAAAGGGAAGGAATCTTATTACTCGAAGAGAGCACAACTCTTTGAAGCATTATCATGGGATCATTGCATAGTACAAAGGTGCCTAGTATTCTATCGGATGTGCTATATAGAAAGTTGGCCTTATGCATAGCTTTAGAATAAAAGAAACATTCATGAAGTGTGTATCACTTGACCTAAAGGTTTCCCCTCCACTTTTCGTTTGATCTACCAATCTTAAGGGCTCATCATTCTCACAATTTAAATGACCCAAATAGATTAGGTATCACACGACCTATAGTTTCCCCTCGACTTTTCACTTGATCTACCAATCTTAAGGGCTCATCACTTTCACAATTTGGATGACCCAAATAGATGCGATCTACCAATCTTAAGGGCTCATCACTCTCACAATTTGGATGACCCAAATAGATGTAGTTTATTTAGGTGAGGTTATAGGTTTGTGTGAAGAGAAATTAGAAGCTAGCTCTATAGATGCAATATGTGCTCTTGGACTAGCTCTATAGTTGCAATGTGTGAACTAGAACATTGCCATTAACCTTAAGAAGTGGGCTTAATAGATCTGAAAGCTAGAGAATTTAGTAAAAATCATTTTGGCCTAGGTAATAATGCAATAAGATATAGCAAGAGTGCCTACGAGGAATTCTTGACTAGTTTGTAGCATTGTATCTCACCAATGTCCTCTCTTTTATCTATCTATCTAATCTCTTTCTATCTATTTATCTATTTATCCGAAATATGTAGCTCCGCCCTCCTCTCCCACTATGTATAGTCACATCACAACCAACATTTCTGCCACTAATTGCGAGCAGACTTGTTGGTTTGTGATGTGATCTTGTCATTGTGTGTCTCATGGGTTCGATCCTCGGATAAGTCATATTTAGCTCCTCAGAATTGTTTCCTTGAAGTAAAAAGCCCCTTCTCTCTCTCTCTCTCTCTCTCTCTCTCTCTCTCTCTCTAATATTTGGCTTTACATTTGGCCTCTTATCTGTTCCATGACTTTCAACTCGAAAGAAAATTGACCGTAAACTAAACAGTTGAAACTAAAGCAAATATTGACGCTAGCATACGTTGGAAATCGGGACCTGTGCAGAAGTTACAAAGTGTAAGGAGCACTGGATTTACAATAGCTTTGAGCGTGACTGTGTAAGACTTGCTCAAGCTTTTTATGGTTCGAGGTTCGTTCTAAAATCAACGAAAACCAACCTTGATAAGCGGAAAATATTGTGAATACATAGCGGGCTGATCATGGTTGTATAAGACAGTGTGCAATCTAGATTTTAGTCTGAGGATAGATCATCAGCTTCTTCAATCTCTATAGGAATTATTTGGCTGTTGTAAGATACTACCTGTCGTTCCTCTCTAATTTCTGTTGCTGGGTACGACTAACTTACACTTGTACAGATCTGTCAATAGATTCCTGAAGGCGTTCTCGATGTGCTCGTGGTGGCGAGGAGCGTTGAGTGAAAGATAGCAGGCGAACATCTCCTGCAGCTCTTGGACGTCTCTCAGGCCTCTCCCCATTAGCATCTCTAGCATCGAATCATGGAAATCCAAGTACGGGTCATAAGAATACTTCACAACGGGAACTGTGTCTTTCATCCAGATCGCATGGTCCACCTTGTTAGTCACCTTGCATCTCTTAACGTTGGGATTGAGCTTCTCATCCTGCCTTATTCTTACAGCATGCTCTTTCTTTGTTGTAGTCGTATGTCGCAGGGGGATGCTCTCCACACGGACCTTGTTACCTTCTTTTCTGCGATGTGTCTCGATCTCTTTGGGCTCAGGTAATTCATCATCAGGAGGCTGGAGGTTCGTAGCTACTTGCACATCCTTAACCGCTGTCGAGGCACAGCTACAACCGTGAAGCAACGCGGAGAAGGCCAGTAAGCATTTTCCCTCCTCGAAGACCAGAGAATCAAGCCTTGTACGAGCGCAGAAGGGGCTCAGAGTCCTTGCTATGACTGCATGAGCTTGAATCCGCTTTCTGAAAGCAGAAAGCTTCTTGAGTTTGTCCTTCGACCTTTTAGACGTCAAGGACCAAGGAAGCAATCTCCAAGCTGAATCCGGAGCAACCGTGCCCATCTGATCCATTGACTGGACAAAAGAACGATATGGATGCTCTAATTTAAGAACCGAGAGACTAGTCTCCTCGCTCTGAAGCTGACAGACAATCGCAACTGGGCTTCCACACTTTGCTAAGAAGGGATCTATGCTATGTCTTGGACAGTAGAACGAGTCCTGCTGCGAGAGTTAAGGCTATGACCGCGGAAGCTCACAGCTAGTAGGATCCTGTGGTGGACGAAAACATCGATTATATGGTCCGATACAAGCTACCCAATTGCAGCTAATATGCTGTCGGCAGGCCAATAGCAAAGGAGAACTGCATAACTAGAAGCTACAACAACAGGAGGCAAAGACGCGATGTGGCTCAAGCGGAGCAATCCATTTATGGAACAAGGAGGCGGTGTAGCATAACGATGATGAATGATGGCAGGCGGCATGAGAATTGGAGGGTGGGTCGGCCTTCCACGCCTCACCTCTCAACGTGTTTGAGGAAGAGAGAGAGAGAGAGAGAGAGAGTGTGTGTCTTGTGGCTTTTCACACAAAAAAAATGTGTGTGTGTGTGAGCACTTTTCTAGATTGTGTGTGTGCATGTGAGCATGAAAGTGTAAAATGTGTGTGTGCTTGTGAGCAGCAAAGTATGTACCTTTCTAAGCCTCATACACAAAACGTAATACAAAGGAAACTCGTTTTCATAGGCCACTACCCGTTAGTCAAGGACTAGTCATTCAAAGGGCCCAGTTATGTTAAGTCTTTTAACATCATATTGTAGATGCTTGGAAATTTAACCCCGAAAAATAGGTCCGTAAGGACCTTCTCTTAAAGGGAAACAAGTTCAAATATAGAAAAATAAGGGTTTAATCAAGACTTTTGTTTAGTATTTCCGAGAATGCTACTTATGTTACGTATTTTTTAAGGTTGAGACCAACTAGAAACTACACATAGGATGTGTACTCGTTTCAAAGCCCTTGAAAAGAAGAATCCGTTGGAATTCCAAGCTCAAAGAATGGACATCACAATGTAAAGATATACCATTTTATGCAAAAAACTATCCGAAAATTTTTACTAAGACAACTTTAAGCATAACATAATGGGTACCAATAAAAATGGAATTGTATTATTAGTAATAACTTTAAAATAACTAAAATAATTATGTTAAGTTACTAACATAACATAAAAGTGGGTGGGAAATCCCTAAGGTTACTTGTTGGATTGCATAGGTACAAATTTTAATGTCGTATACAAAATGAAAGCATCATCTCTTGGATAAACCAACTAAGTTTATATGGACATTTAATGTATACCTTGCTAAGGTTTCTTGTACGATGGCATAGGCACATTTCATGTTGTACATATTGAGTATATAAGTAAGCATGTGTACGCCAAAAGAACACTTTGCATAAAGCTACTAGCCTCCCTTCTTTTCCATGAAGTTTGATAGTGTTACCCTTTATGTATGAATTTTGAAGTCACTTTTGATAATAAAATGTGACGCATGTAAAGAGTAGCATTCTAGATCAAGGAAAGTTAAAGTGAAAGAACACACACCATGATTGATCAATTAAAAGATGTGAAAAAAGTCAAAAACAAAGATCAAAGTTCATCTATGAAGAGGCATCCATGATTTCTCCCTCGTTGCTCCCACTCAATGCTCAATGCTTATCTTTGTCATTTTTCATTTATAATGAAGAGGTGTATCAGATTTTATAAGGCATGTCGAAGCAGACAAAGGTGGATTGGTACATATAATTTTTCATGAATAAGGAATATAAATATAAGGCATTTTGCATCCTACTAGTTCATAGTGATAACCCTTGGCTAAGCAAAAGGTAGACTTGTGGATATGGAGACCTTATGGAGACAAATGCTATAATGAAGCTTATAAAAAAGAAAATTTTGATGTCTTATCTTAATGTTTGCAGCATGCGTATAATTTCTCCTTTAATCTATGTTATTTTGCTAAGTTTTTGCATAATCTAAGGATTTTTTCTTATGCCACTTTTACTTATAGCTTTATAGTTTGTTTCTGAAAACAATAAACTTTAATAGTCACATGATTATTTGAACTCCAAAGTTCATAAATAGAAATACCAATTTCTCACAATATATGCTTGTAAGAATTTCAGCTATTAGCACAAAAATGTTGCCATATTTTGAAGAAATTCATATTGACATTATATTAATTCCATGTATGTCCCTTTGTTGTTTTACGTTCTAAAAATGTTTATTGTTAGATGGAAGGTAGTTGTCAAGAGCGGTGCTAATTGTCTTTGGATAGAGATTTGCATATGAAAGTTTCAAGGAGGGACAATGTCAAATTCATACATTAAATCACTAGCAAAGTCATGATGTGTACGAAGCACTCAAGGGAAATGGGAAAATAATATTATGAAAGACTTTAAAGACAGTACAATAAACATGATGGGTATCGATGAGTTTGTGAGACAAGGACCTTTCCAGCCATATGGTTCAATTCTTTGACATTTGGATTCCTGTGTTACCTTTAGTGTATTTTAAAACTTTGAAGTTTTCCTTTTAGAGAACTTATGAATTTCTACTATGTAAAAAGTAACATTGAGTATATATTCACTCATATCCCATCAATGACATGCTCTACTTTAGGTTTTCCCAAATCTTGGAATTAGAACATGATATCATGAGTAATGTTTTTTTAAAGCCTTATGCTATTTTGTGTTGAGCTTGGCTTGTTACAAATATGTTTGTACTCAATAGACATGTCATTATTTTTTCTTCTAAAGCCTAGAATATTCTTTTCAAGATCTTATCAACAACCACAAAAATGAAGAAGATTTTGTTGGATGTGCAACCATTGCACCATGTATATGATGATTGGCTACAACCTTTTGGGGGACTTTTTGGAATGGTTTGACAAGAGAATAAAGGGTTCTATAAAACCTTTCACTAGAATTTTTATGTGAGGAACCAAGAATGCCTTCAACATCATCTAAATTAGTGTCATATGCCCTTCCAAAACATAGGTTAACTAAGTTCATAATCAACATCCTTTCCTTTTGACAATTGAGACCTTATAGCCATTCATCATGGGTTAAAAATCAAGAGAATTTCGAGATACTTGATCCTATAGACATACCTTTAAAAGGACTCATTCAAGCTCATAAATTACGAATAGGTTTTGGTAGTAAACGTATTTCAATCATCCAAGTACATTTCGATTCATAATATAAGAGAATTTGTTTTATTTGCTTTGAGTTCTCACCCACAAGAGTTTATACTCACAAAGTGGGTAGATGATTAATGTACTATCGATTTCTCATCAATTTGACGATTAATGTACATTGTATAGCAGCTTCTTATGGGTAGATGATTAGTGTACTATCGATTTGAACTATGTGGAAATCCCAACATTTCTTCGCATGGCCATTTTGAAAAATTTAAGTATATGTATGTAGTGATTGCTAAGATTTGTTATAGCCCATGATATCATTTTAAAATTATACTAGTACTAAACATTGTATCTCATCTTAGATCACAATCAAATGGGTTTCTCTGTTAGGGATTCATTATTAAGAAAGCCTAAATAAAATGTATGTTCAAAGCATAATAGATCAAATGGGTTTCTCTCTTAGGGGTTCATTACTAAGAAACCTAAATAAAACGTGTACTCAAAGTATAATAATAAAAGGTCCTAACTTACATATAGGTCTTAGACTCCTTTACCCTTCCAAAATCTTTAAAATTATGGTTTTGTGAATTCGTACAAAGGGGAAGTGACCTATTTAGACGATACATAATAAATATTGTAGTTCAGATTGGGGGAAATCCATCCCTCCTTCCTACACGACCATGAATCCAATTTATCATTTCATAGTACCTAATGCACCTATTTACTTGTAACGACTTGGAATCCCTTCTAATGGAAGTCACCAAGCAATGTGTAAGATAGCACGTGCATTCAACCAAAGGGCTTTTTTACTACATACATAAGAGGTTTTTTAATTCAAAAAGTGAAAATTTCCATACAAAACAAAAAACCCTTGTCATCTCAAAATTTTATAGAAGGGGTATATATAGGTTCTAAAAATTTGTAAATAGGGGTTACTTGTAATATTTCTTGAATTTATGTGCTATTTTACATAGTGAATGTGTCAAGTACCCCTTATCGATGTAGATATTTATGAATTATCATCTCTCTCTCTCTCGCATGCATGTGTGTATATGCACGTGCATGCACATGCCCATGTATGTCTGTTTTGCTTCTAATTGTTTTCCCACTCTATGACTTAAAAGGTCCTATGCATAGTTTTTGTAAGTGAGGATAATATTCTTAATCTTAAGGGGTTATCTGTAAGTTGAGGATAATATTCTTAATGCTAACAGAATGCTAAAGCCCATGGATGTTTTTTTTCTCATAATCCATTGCCTCTAAAAGCTAAATCTACAATTGTGTGCACACCTCTAATCCCAGATCTATGATAGTATACACATACCTTCTTATGCCACATTGAAAGATTTGTGAGATATCTTTCCCTTTACCTTCTTAAGAAAAAATTTTATCATCTATGCTTTATCATATCAATAATGAATCCTTTTTAACTACAAAACTCAATTCCATGTCTTTAATGCCTTACATTTTTCTTGTATTTAATCTTATGTGTGAATTAAATGTTTTCGTATTGAGAGTAGTGTGAATTGCAATTCTCATAGAGGACTACAGTAAACCCTAACCCTAACCTAAAATTGTTAATATGTATATTCAATTTTTACTTCTGAACTACAAAGTAGTGTTAGCTAGCTATCTTGTGGTGTGCAACCCTCCCTCTCTCACCCTATCTTGTAACATGGTATCAAAGCCTATAGTTCTCTTGGTTCACTTGTGAGTATTAAGACTTTGCTTCCATCAAGGGCAAGCCCTCCCTTTGAGGCATCTCCTTCATCTTTTTAGCTTATATTTTAGCTCAAGTTTCTCTCATAGATTTCAAGAATTTGGGCCATTTTGACTTATGAAGTGAAAGTTATGGTTTTCAAAGTCATTGTGTTGTTTTGAGTATTTTGTGAGGTCATTTTTTGAGTGTTTCTGAGTTTTGATAGTCTAAGTGAGAAAAAAAGAGAGAGTGAGTATCAAGGAGACAAAAAAAAAAAATCCAAATAAGGTTATGCCACATGCTATCTTGGTTTACCACTAGCATTAAAACTTTCAAAAATTTTGCATTTGCAACTTGGGACCTTATAAGAGAGCCCTACTTGTGTGGACATGGAAGGATATGATGAATAAAAATGAATGTAATATTTGATCGGAGGTGAGGATGTGACATGATTTTACCATTTTTGAATTTAGATGGACCAAATTCATGTCAAGCTCCCCATGACGTTTTTTACTCTCCCATTATGTATTTGAACAGTAACCAAACTTCTCCTAAAATAAGACTTGAACCATTTCTCCTAAATCTTCTTTGTCGAATTAGCATCTCCCTTTCATCTTCCAATGAAAAAGTCATATTTTCCATTAAAATGACACAATCATCATAGTAGAGGTGGGAGAGTACTCTCCATCCCAAGCCTCCACAACAAGAGAGATGGAGAGGAAACCCAATCCAAAACCTCATCATAGTAGAGGTGGGAGAGTACTCTCCATCTCAAGCCTCCACAACAACAGATATGGAGAGAAAACCCAATCCAAATCCTCTCAAAACCTTACTCATGAGGTGGGAGATAAAGTTAATCCCCTCACTGCAGTTTGACCAACAGGGAAAACCCTTGCAAAGGCCTGCACAAACAAAACCTAATCTCGTCCAGTGAGATGTGCCAGCCACGATTGTCTCCTCAATTTCCACCAGTGTGAACAAGAAGCTCAAAATGTAAAGGGAGCAAACTATAGCTTGAATCATCAAGGGAGAAAGTTGTGATAGGAAGAAAGGGGGAACGAAATTTTGTTAGCATGCACTATTGAAGGAAACTTGGCTTTGATTGAAGTGCTCCCCAAAAAACCCCTATGGTGAAGGGAGTCACAATGCCCTCCATTATCATAGGCCAAGGTCGTTTGACCCACTACACACCAAGTACACACCCAGAAGCCAAAAGAAGTGGGGGAGGGGGACACAAACTGAAAGAAGGAGAGGAAAGGAGGGGAGGTGCTAAGCAAGGAGCTTAGCACCACCCCTATTCAAACAATAGAGGTATGCTAGGGAACAATAGTGAAGCACTTGAGACCCAAATTCAAAAGCTATGACAAGCAGAAATGTACCTCCCTTTCATCTTCCATGTTTTCCTTCCATCTTCCTCATTTTTGGATTGTCTTTCACCTCCTCCTATCATGAACCCTAATATCAAATCTTTTGACTTCTTTAAGTGAGAATATCTTTTATTTGTCCTCCCTCACCTTTGGATACGTCTTGATCTTAATGTTTCCTTTGTTTATTGTGACGTCCTTATTCTCCTCCTTTGTTTAAAAAAGTCAAGATTTTGAGCAAGAAGTAGCCTGCACTACTTCTTGCTCAAATTTGAAGTTTAACTTCGTCATCTCTTCTTTTGATCTGACTTTATCTCTTCATTTTGACATGAGAATAAAAAACCTTAAAATCTATGAGCACACTCCTTTGAGAGAAGAAAGAAATAGAATGAGGGTGGGAAATCTTCCTTGATACATCAAGCATAGCAATGTTTCCATTTGTATATGCTCACATTATGCAAGTGTTGTATCTGTTCCAAATACAAAGATGCTAATATGTCATTATGGAGCACAAATCATAGACCACTAATTGGCCTTATAGACCATTAAGCCCTAATAATTTTATTATCTTAAAAACCATAAGTACTTCAATGAAGATCAACAAATCAACTCAATCTCTCTTTAAGAGATTGAACTTTTGCTCTATTCCTTATAGAAATCCCTCAACTACAACATTCCATACATCATTAAACATTTGTTCAACCTTAAAAATCTTTCTAGCACTTATTTTCTAGGGATAGATTTCGAGGTGTGCTTCATCATTATGCCAATTATCAATGCTTCATTTATTTGTTTAACCTCACCACCCATGAGTACTAGACAACCTTTAGCACATCCACTAGCCAAAAAGTAGAGTCAACAAGCTAGTGGATCCTATGCATCTATGTCCATGATAAACTTCATTTAGAATCCTTTCATACCTGTTATTATTACTAACCCATTGTTAGTTCTTTTTTTCTTCTAGCTTTGGACCTAATCTTAAGGAAATCACATTTTGTGGTACTTTGTAATTTAGGGGAATTTTCTACCTTGTCACTCTTAAATAGTTATATTAATTATTTTATCACAATGCTATCAATGAAGTTTGGTATATGGGGCCCACTTTGTGACCAGGCAAGCACGTAGAAGAAAAGAGCCAATCAAAATTTTAGCTCCAAGATAGTCCATATCCCAACGTTGTGTCCACATAATCTGCAAGTTATTTCACCCAACTCTAGCGTATACACCCAAATTTTGAGCTTCAATAATCTTTATAAGAGGGGTAGGCACTATTAATGTTATTGTAAAGAATGAACATGATTCTTTGGAGAATTACAAGGACATTAGTGAGATCAGAGTGTGTGAATCTTATATGAAAATAATTCCCATCCTATGGCAAATGTTAATCTTGCAACTATCTTTTGAATCTAGTAGCACCTAGTTATTTATGAATTAAAGAATCCATCTAGGAAATTGTGGACCTCTTTTCTTACTACTCTCTACAGCATATTTCTATGAAAGGAAAAAGATATTGATATTTTAATTCACCTTTTAAGGTTTAAATAGATCCTCATAGTATTATTATGTTCAAAACTATGACAATCGATGGCACCCAATTTCTATGTTTTATTAACATATGCAATTCTTACTTCATTAGGTTACCTTTTTTCGGATTGATGGGTAAGATCTCTATCCATACTGGTATGCTATGAGCTAGCAATTTTGGTGGCACACCCTATGTGTCCTTATATGGCCATAAAGCAATCTTTGTATTCATTGAAGTGTGGAAGGTGCTCTACTACATTGATGAGCTTATGTGATTCTCCGAGTAGGCCCAGATGTATGACCTTAGTTTTGCCTAGACCATCATGATATCCATTCTCATCTTCTTTAGTATTTCTTTTATCTTGCAAAAAAGTTGTGGTGACCTTGCAAGCCTTATATATGGTGAAGTATTCCAAGGTTTCATAGAGTAGAGGGCTATCACTTTTGTTTGTTCTCCACTTAATGTTATGTATTTCTCTATAGTCATTTGATTTTAGGCTTAGTTGTGTTAAAGCACCTTTTGTTTTATGGGGGTATTGGTATGTCAACCATAACCACAAAATTCTATGAATGGCTATGGTAAGGTGGGGAACTGTGTAGTCTTGATCTTGACTTAGGGGGTCTAAACACGTTGCATCTAGGGTCGTACCTAGGTCAAAGGCTTAATAAAGAGGTGCAAAGAGAAGATTCCAAGAGAGGAATTTAATATAAGGGTCTCTTATGGGACACATAGCATGAAAGTGTCGAGAAAATGGCAAGCATTGGGCATGAAGGAGGGATCCATAGAGAGGTCGACTTAGAATTAGAACTTGGTCACAAAAATAAATTTTTTTAGAGAGGGGGAATAAATCTAGTTATAAGCTATAATATCTACTAAGGAGTTTTGTAACAAGAAAGTAAGGAGGAGAACATAATCCCTTTTGTCTATAGTCACTCATGTGCTTTTCTCTTTTGAGAAATTGTAGACACAAGCACAATGTGATGCACTTAAAGCATTTCCACACAAGAGGAGGTGTTGCTAGCCCTTTGGAGGATAAGCAATAGGATGTGTTGAAGACATTGATGGCTTTGGGTCATTTCAAAAGGAGTTCACCCATTAGTGTCCCAAAATAGCTTCTTGAATATACACGTAGGCTAAGCATAGAAGAACTAAGACACAAATCACAATTTCATAGCAACCTAACTCGATGTGACAAAAGAGGTCTAGAGAACAGGAAGATATGTTAAATAAGCAAAACACCTTTCATTCCCACAATTGGGTGAATTGATGAAAAATTCATTTAAGACAAGCACATGTTGGTACAAAAATGAGGAGCGGAATTCATGCAAAAAACTAAATAAAGCAAAAAAGAAGAAGAAAGGAACCACATCATACAAAGTTCCCTTATCCTCCTCGAAAAAAAAACACATCATTAATCTTTTCTACCCCCTCTTCATCTCTGAGTGATCACCTTTAGCTCCTTTATAAATATATCCCAATCCTTTTTACCTCCCAACCTCTTCAATTTAAAAGAAAGAACTATTTCTTGGAAGTTTGAAAGTAACAAGATTTAACATCTAGACTTGGTAGATTGACTTGGGAGAGCAAGATTAAAGATTTAAGATACATGCATCAAGAGGAGAAAGAGCTACCTTCAAAGTTGAATCCCAAGACCTCAAACAAGGAGTGGACATTGCATTGTCCTTTTTTAGATAAATATTTTTGCTTTATTGTTTTTGGAAAAATCTCGATTCATGATGATGATTTTAAAAAGTGAAAGATTAATTATCGAAAGTGAGGATAGGGTGAGGAAAGGTAAGGCAGATGTTAAAGACAAATTTTAGGAAGTAGACTACCAAAACTATGGAATTCCTTACTTGGAATTTACAAAACTATATAACCAAACCCTTAATAGGGAAACTCAGTTGGAGTTTATTAATGAGTCATGTCTTAGCTATCAAACTCTCAAGCTACAATTTTTGTTATAAAATTGTGAACTCTCCACATTAATTTGAGGCATCTACCTTTGAACTTAGAGAAACCTCAAATATTTTAAAGGACCTAACAATTTATAGTGAGGAACAAAAAGAAAAGAACAAGGATTCTCTAAACAGATTCTTACAAAAAGGCAAGATTTCCACTTATTAGAAATACCCCTCTTGGAAAATCAAGTAATGGAAGCTATCCTTTCCCTTGGGAATAAAGAGTACAAACTCCTCAGAGAAACTGATAAAATTCCAAAGTGTTGGGATTAGTTTGAACAAGCTTTTCTAAAAGACTTTTTACCTTAAAAATGAGCTAGAAAGTCCAAGATAAGTTTGGCATAATTGTAATACAGGTGAAAATGCTTTAGTCAAATATATAGCCAATTATATAGGGAAATTCTTATTAAAGGTAATTGATGAGTTCTAAAAAATAAGCTGTTTTTTGAGGTATTTGAAAGACAATTATAAGGTTAATTGGAGAAGAAATTCTCTCAAAAATTTGAAGATGCTATCATATGAGTTTCCTATCATGGACAATATGGCACTACACATTTGGTCCTCATGACTTAAGATGACACATAGAAATATTAAGGGGAAAGAACTAAGGATTATGGTCAATGATTGCGCCACATATAAGTTCTTAATTTACTCATTAGTTAAGAAGCTCAAAGTAAAGGGAGAGTCCAAGTGCCCATAAATATGTGGTCTCTCTTGCAAAGGGTATTGATAAGAAAGTTTGAAACACCATGATACATGTGTAGAGGTGGATTTTCAAGACTATTAAGATGCTTTGGATTTGCAAATCATGCATCTCAATAAAACAAACATTGTTCCGGGTCGAGAATGCCTTTATATTCTAGGGCATAGCTTGCAATGGATTATTTAAATATATCCAACCTTTTTGAAAAGCATGGTAGATTCTTTCAAACTCAAGGGGGACATAATGTACCTAATTCTCCATTTATTTTGTGGATGGAATTGGGACAATTTCTAGACTAATAAGGATGTGAGGTCTATATTTGTGAGCTTTTTCTTGGTGATGATTTAATTTCTTCTACATCTAAAAAAAGTAAAATTTAACTTGATGTTGTTGAAAAGCATAAAGCTTCTTTTAACAATTTCATGGTTGAATTTAAAGATGCTTTTTGGTCTGACTTACCTGATGGTCTACCCCTTGAGAGAGTAGATAATAAAATAGATATTTTCTTTGGATTTACCCCTTTTTATACCCCTTATAGATAGTCAAATGGAAGATTGTGAGGTAGAAAGAGAATCAATTGAACACCTTAGAAAATGCCAAACTTCACCAACTTGTAGCCCACCTTGGTCTTCACCAGTATTATTGGTAAAGAACAAGGATGGTACTATGCATTTATGCATAGTAGATTACTAAGGGTTTAAACAAATATCAAAAATGCATATCATATGCCTCATGTTGATGATCTCTTTAATCAATTGCAAGCAGCTAAATATTTTATTAAAATAGATTTAAGATCTGAACATCATTGAGTACAAATTAGAGAAGATGATGTATCTAAGACATCATTTTGTAATAGGTATGGGCGTTATCAAGTTAGAGTAATGCCATTTGGTTTACCCAATGCTCAGAAACATTTATGACACTTATGAGTAGTGTCTTAAGGCCACAATTAGAAAAACTTGTTGTACTATTATTAGATAATATCCTTATCTATAGTAAATCCAAGGAAATGTTAGATATCAATGCTCCACTCTCGTGTAACTATGTGGGAAATAGCTAACTCTACTTGTAAGCCCCCCATATGAGGAGAAGGCATTTGAGTAGCTCGATTATCCGGTAGGTCCTGGTTTGGGCACCAAATGGGAGCCATGTGTGGCTTGATGGCTGGATGGCTTTAGATAGAGTTGGCACACTGCCAACTTGGCTACATGCAAGTGCGGAAAGGCATCCCATGACTGACCGCACTGAGGGTAGACAGAGCATTTCCCACTCTCAGGTTGCGGGGCCCGTTTAGAGCCCTAGATGATCTCGGATGGGCCGAACGAAGACCTTAGGTTAATTGCTCTATTTTGCGCCATGGTTCTATCGTGTGGTCGGCGGCCTATTTCGGGACTGACCCCTAGTCGGCCGTTTGGGCAGACTGGGTCGGTCACCCAATTGGGTCTAACTGACTACGAGTGGTGGCTATATAAGAGCAAGCCCGTGAAGCCCATTTCATCACTGGCTACAGCAACCCTAATTCCTTAGCATCCAGCCTCCATCCTCTATTGTTTCCAGCATGCCATTGAAGCTTCTCACATAGGAGCGCACGGCTGGGAGGCACCGCCATCTATTGTATCGGTTTTACAGTAATCAAATTTTTGATTCTCCATACTATCTGCTTTTATCTCTTGCATACGAGATCCTATTATTTGTTGAGCACAGATGTTGTATTGTTTTCTTACATGGTATCAGAGCTTGGGCTCTAGCAAGAAGATTTGGTAGTGTGTTTCTGTTTGCGAGCAGATTGTGAGAGATGGCCCAGCCCACAAGACTGCGAATCCCACCGTTCGGTGAAAGCGGAAAGTTGGAAGGCACTAACTATCCACTCTGGAAGTTCAAGATGAAGACCATCTTAAGCGCATATGAGCTTTGGGATACTGCTACTGGGATGTACGTGAAGCCAGTTGCAAGACCGGATCCAGCCAATGCAGGATGACAGATAGTACCAGGTGCGGATGAGATTCTCGCATGGACAAGAAGAAATGCAGATGCACTGTGTTCTATTGTCTGCAGTATAAGTGCTTTTGTCATGGCGTTAATTCAACATGTCACCACAGCGGAGGAGGCATGGACAGTCTTGAAAAATCAGTACGAGACCATGAATTAGATGCGGATTCAAAATCTAGAGACTCAACTTGCGAACAAGAAACTGTCTGAGTCTGAAGTAGTAGAGAAGTTCATCACCAGGGTGAAGAATTTGCGTGATCAGATGACTGCGATTGGCATCACAATCACCAGCGAGAATCTAGCACAAAGGTGCATACGGATCCTCCCACCAAAGTACGACGGTCTTGTTACAACACTGAATACGTAGAAGCAGTCGGCAATGGTGCAATATGTCCAGTAAAAGGAAAAGGTACGATTGCTGTCAAGTCAAATGGAGTTGTAAAATAGTTGTCCCGATGTTCTTTATGTGCCAGATAGCAAGAGGAACTTGTTGTCTATTTCTGCGATCACGGATCGTGACCTCAAAGTTCAATTCGATAAGAATGGTGCACAGATTCTGGATCTTCAAGGGAAGGTCATTGGTAAAGGTACACGACGCAACAACATGTAGGAACTCTCAGCTTTTAGTGCTTGAGCCGATGTGAAGAACACTAAGCTGTGGCATGAGAGGTTTGGTCATCTAAAGCTTAGTTCGTTAAAGGAGATGCATAAAAGTGGAATGATTGCAGACCTACCAGAAATTACAAATCTGCCCGATGTATGTGAAGCTTGCATGATGGGCAAGCAGCATCGGCAGCCCTTTCCTAAAGAGGCTAGTAGGGCAAAGGCTGCTCTAGAGCTCGTTCACACGGACAGCTGCGGAAGGATGGAGATGGAAGCTTTGGGTGGTTCCTACTACTTCATGACATTGATTGACGACTACAGTAGAAGGATATGGATATACTTCCTGAAGACTAAAGACGAGGCTTTTAGCATTCTCAAGGAATGGCATGTAATGGTCAAGAAAGGAACGGGGAGGAAGGTGAAGAAATTGAGATCAGAAAGAGGTGGAGAGTCCACATCAACTGAATTCGAAAGTTATTGCTAAAGTCACAGGATCAAGAGGCAGAAACCCCCGCCACATACATCACAGCAAAATGGAGTAGCAGAACGCAAGATGCGCGTCATCTACGAAATGGGCAGGAGTATAATGAAAGGGAAAGATTTGCCAAAGACTTTCTGGGCTGAAGCATGTAACACGGTAGTTTACATTCTCAATCATAGCTACACGAAGGTTGTGAACGGGATGACTCCACTGCAGGCCTTTTCTGGTAAGAAACCTTCAACTGCACATTTTAGAGTTTTTGGATGTGACTGTTTTGTGCATGTCCCTGATGCTAACAGGACCAAATGGGAACCAAAGAGCCGAAAGTGTATTTTCTTGGGCTATAGTGAAGAGGAAAAGGGTTACCGTCTCTATAACCCTATTACCAAGAAGGTAATAGTAAGTCGTGATGTGGTCTTCTCAGAACAGTCGCATCAATTGGAGGAGGATGCTTCCTTCCGAGACAACCAGGACCAGGATATCCATCCAGTACCACCACCAACGGTAGACCGAACTCCCCCAACGGTGCTTGGGAGGATTCAAGATAAAGAAGAGGAAGAAGAGCCTACAGAACCACAATGGCAATGGCTATTCCCGAAGTGGGTAAAAGCAGCTTTTGGATGGCAGAGAACCTCCAGCCATTGAGGAGGAGCCATCCGAACATCACCGGTCCAAGAGATTAGAGGAGCAAAGAAGGGCGCAGGAACACTTGGTCAACTATGCTTTGATGACAGAGGTGATTCGTGCTGATGAACCCAAGTGTCTTAAAGAGGCACAGGGTGATGAAAGGTGGATGGAGGCTATGCAGTCGGAGTATGGCTCCATAATGAAGAACAACACTTGGGACCTTATGGATCGACCACCAAAATGCAAGGTAATCGGCACCAGGTGGGTGTACAAGACCAAGTACAAGTCTGACGGCACCGTGGATAAGTACAAGGCTCGGCTCATGGCAAAAGGATTTGCACAGGTACATGGTTTTGATTATCAAGATACTTTTGCTCCCACAACTTGACTAACCACAATTCATAGTGTTTTGGCTTTAGCAGCCTAGGGAAGTTGGGCAATGTTTCAAATGGATGTAAAATCCACCTTTCTGAATGGAGATCTCAAGCAGGAGGTATACGTGGAACAAGCACCAGATTTTGTGAAGAAGGTAAAGTCTGTAAACTGAAGAAGGTACTTTATGGGCTGAAACAGGCCCCACGAGTGGTACCAACGGATTGATGCGTACTTTCTGCAAAACGGGTTCAAGAGGAGCCCATCTGATGCAAATTTGTATATCTTCAGAGAAGGAGGCAGGTGTATGATCGTGGTCCTTTATGTGGACGACCTTGTCATAACAAGGAACCATGAAGAGAAGATCTCGCAGACAAAGCATTTGCTAGGAAGAGAGTTTGAAATGACAGACTTTGGACTGATGCATTCTGTTTGGGGATTGAAGTTTGGAGAGATACTGAAGGCATTTGGCATGGCTGAGTGCAAGACAGTTGGCACCCCTATGGAGGTTGACGTGAAGCTCTCAAATGAGGATTCATCACCACTCGTGGATGGAGTTAAGTACAGAAGGCTTGTGGGCAGTTTGATTTACTTGTGCAACACACGGCCGGACATCAGTTTTGCGACTGGTGTACTAAGTAGGTTTTCCAATAAGCCCCGGGAGAACCATTGGAGGGCAGGGATGTAGGTGCTGAAATACATCAAAGGCACACTTGATTATGGCATCACTTATACCAAGGGAAACATCTTGACCATATTCTATGGCTCGGATTGGGCAGGAGACGTGGACAGCAGGAGATTAGTGACAGGTTATTGTTTCTCACTTGGATCTGGAGCTGTGTCATGGGTCAGCAAGAAGCAACCCACAGTTGCTCTTTCTTCTACCGAGGCTAAGTACAAATCAGCACGTTTTGCTTCTTATGAGGTAGTGTGGTTGAGGAGGATTTTAGGGGACATGGGTGCAGTGCAAAACAAGCCTATGCAGTTATCATGTGACAATCAGAGCTGCATGGCAATTGCAAAGAACCCTGTGTTTCACGCTCGCACAAAACACATTGAGATTCAATATCACTTTGTACGTGAGCTCATCATGGATGGAGAGGTCGACTTGGTGTACTATCCGACTACAAAGAATGCTGCGGACATCTTCACAAAGGCTTTTGGAAGAGACTTGCTGGAGAGGCATCTTCATTGACTTGGCATTGGGCCGAAAAAGTAAGTTCACTTGCAAGTGGACATTGAGGGGGGGTGTTAGATATCAATGCTCCACTCTCGTGTAACTATGCGGAAACCAGCTAACTCTACTTGTAAGCCCCCCATATGAGGAGAAGGCATTTGAGTAGCTCAGTTATCCGATAAGTCCTGGTTTGGACATCAGATGAGGGCCATGTGTGGCCTGATGGTTGGACGGCTTCAAATAGAGTTGGCACACTGCCAACTAGGCCACATGCAAGTGCGGGAAGGCATCCCATGACTGACCGCACTGAGGGTAGATGGAGCATTTCTCGGGGCACCCCACTCTCGGGTTGCGGGGCCCGTTTAGAGCCTTAGATGATCTCGAATGGCTCTGGGCCACCGTAGGTTAGTTGCTCTATTTTGCGCCATGGTTCTATCGTGTGGTCAGTGGCCTATTTTGCCGTCGGCCGTTTGGGCGGACTGGGTCCATGACTCAATTGGGTCTAACTGACTACGAGTGGTGGCTATATAAGAGCAAGCCCATGAAGCCCATTTCATCACTGGCTATAGCAACCCTAATTCCTGAGCATCTAGCCTCTGTCCTCTACTGTTTCCAGCATGCCATTGAAGCTTCTCACACAGGAGTGCACGGCTGCTGGGAGGTAGCACCATCTATTGTATCAGTTTTACACTAATCAAAATTTTGATTCTCCATACTATCTGCTTTTCTCTCTTGCATACGAGATCCTGTTATCTGTTGAGCATAGATGTTGTATTGTTTTCTTATAGGAAAAGCATATGGAAAATTTGAGAAAAGTGTTTCAATCATGTAGAGACAAGTCTCTTTTTGCTAAAGAATCCAAGTGTGAATTCTTTGCAAAAGAAGCATAGTACTTTGGACACATTATATCCCAAGAAGGAATTCATATGTATCCTAAAAGGTGAGGGCCATATTGGAATGACAATATCCTACAAACCTAGAAAATTTACATATACTCTTAGTTTTGTTTGGATTTTATAGGAGATTCATCCAATAGTATGCTAAGATAACTGTTCTATTGTGTTTAAGGGGAAGGGAAGTACCTTCATATGGAATGAACCTCGAACAAAAAGTTCAAAATAGCTATAGATGCAACGCTCGTCTTGAAGGCACTGGTCCCCAATTAACCATTTGTGGTTGAAACAAATGCTAATGATTTTTTGTTTGGGCGATACTTTGTTAACCTTAATGCAAAGTGCAGTCTAGAGCAATGATGATGAGATCATTATGTGTGTAGAGTAGCACTTCGCTTGTAATTGAGACTGAAAGATGGTATGATGAATCTTAAAGGATGAGGATAGTCAAATCCTCTCTATAAAGTATCCAATCATGTTTGCAAAATCAGGATCTAGAGAGAGAAATACTAAAACTAGAGCGAGAAATACTAAAAGGCTACACTTTTTGAGGTCCCTCCACTCAAAAGGTCCCCCCACTTTGTGTAGGGACTCAAGAGGTTCCCCCACTTTGTGTAGGGACTAGAGGTTCCCCCATGTTGTGTAGGGACTCATGAGGTTCCCCCACTTTGTGTAGAGACCCAAGAGGTCCCCCCAAAAGATGGAGGGACTCTTGTCCAAGAGGTTCCTTACAAAACAGGTCCCATATTTGTTCAGTCCCACGCTAGAGGTACCTATGGATTGTGTAGAGATCAACATGTATAAATCTCTCTTAATCAAAATGAAGCTCCCACTCTTTGGGGTTCAGTGTTCAAGCTCACTACTATGTTCATGTGATTGATCCCCATTGTGTCCATGCTCCCTTACACTATTGTGTTCTAGCATGCTCTTACCCTTGCACTCCCTACCCTTGTACTCCCTCCTCCTTCCTCCTCCCTCCTCCCTCCTCCTCCTCCCCCTTCCTTCTCCTCCCCCCTCCTCCTTTCTCCTCCCTTGTCCCTCCTCCTCGTCCCTTACCCCTCAAAGTCACGAAGGAGACTAGCGCTCCACTCCTCAATCCTGGACTTCTCCTAAACCTTGCAACTCTTTGTGAACCCTAGAACTCCTAGATATCTCTCTCAATCCAACCCCCCTTCTAAACCTTGCAACCCCCTTCTAAACCCTTAAACCCCTGTGGAGGCGAGAGCCCCTATTTACGTTGTGGATCAAGCCCTCTTTCTCACCCACGCATGCATGAGATCTACTTTCCGCTTCGCTTATAATATCTTGAGCCTAAAAAATGGTATGATGAATCTTAAAGGATGATGATAGCCCACATACTCTCTAGAAAAGATCTAATCATATTTGTAAAATTAGGATTTAGAGAGAGAAATACTAAAACTAGAGAGATAATTACTAAAACCCTAAAATTCTTGAGGTCCCCCACTTTGTGGAGGGACTCAAAAGGTCCCCCCACTTTGTGCAGGGACTCAAGAGGTTCCCCCACTTTGTGTAGGGACTCATGAGATTCCTCCACTTTGTGTAGAGACCCAAGAGGTCCCCTACAAAAGAGATCCCACCCTAGAGCTACCTACTGATTTTATAGAGATCAACATGTATAAATATCTCTCAATTCAATGAATCTCCCACTCTTTACTATTGTGTTCATGTGATTGTCTCCATTGCATCCATGCTTCCATACACTATTGTGTTCTAGCATGCATGTACTCTCTCCTCCTCCCTCATTCCTCCTCCTCCTCCTCCACCTCCCTCCACCTCCCTCCTCCTCCTCCTCCTTCCTCCTCCCTTCCTCAGCCCTTACCCCTTGAAGTCGTGAAGGAGACTAGCTCTCCACTCCTCAACCCTGGACTCCTCGTAAACCCTACAACCCTCTCTGAACCTTGAAACTCCTAGATATCTCTCTCAGCCCTGTCCCCCTTCTAAACCCTACAACCCCCTTCTAAACCCTTGAACCCTCATGGAGGTGAGATCCTCCATCCATCATTGTGATCAAGCCCTCTTTCTCACCTACGTGCGCATGAGATCTAATTTCCATGCTTTAGCCTACACCTCTCACCAAAATACCACCGAAGGACCTATGCTACACTTGTGAACATGTATACTACAACAAGCAATGACATGATTGTATGTGACCTACGCCCTCGAAACTTGGACTTGGGAGAGAGATTGACAACATACTTTTACCAACGGTTGACTCATAAGAAGTGTTCTATAACCTCCAGGTCTTGTCCCAGCTGCCATGCAACACCTTGTCATCAAGGAGGGGTATTGGCGATCGGGAATGCAATCTTTTGTCACTTTTCTGCATGTACTTATAGAATTACTCGTCTTCCTTGTCACACTATCAGTTCTTTTAGTTTCATTCTCCTTCCTTGCTCTCTTTGCATTCAGCTCTATTTGCTTCCATCTTCTCATCGCTATGGTGATGACACACACACAATTTCATCCTTTCATACCACTGGTGTATATCGATTCTCAGTTTATCGATGCGCGTCTGCAAACGTTGAGGATTAGAAGCTTCACCAGCATTGATTGGCTGAAGGTGAACATTCACTCGACGGCTTCAACAATTTGTCAGCAAGTTGGCAATCGAATTAGCTATGGAGTTTTTGGGTGAGAATCAGTTGCTCACCCCTCAATTGATCTATCAGCGGGGCGGCTGTTCTTGCCGATGGTGGACGAGGAGCTATTGGTGCAACCATCGTGCTTGATTGAGGAGATGGTGGCGGAGTTTGGCAACCCAGCTCGAGGTGAGTATAAGTTGAGTGCTTGCAAAGATATTCAAGTTTGTGATCTCTATCGATGGATTCTGGAGTCGGCTTGTTTTGCAAGTAAAGACCTATACAATTACTCTGAGGTCTCATGGGATGATCGTGGTAGCAAAGCAAAGAACAGTGCCTTGGGCACAAATTTTAAAGGAAACAATCCATGTAGAGGCACAGAGGGTGGCAACGGTGGTAGAGAAGAAACCAGCTGTGAATTCAAAGATCGGGCAGATTTTGGAAGTTTTGTTTCCCTTATACCTTGACTCTACTATTCCTCAAAGGAATACATCACTAATTTTTATCCTGGAGCTAGAAGGTCCTCTATACGATGTCGATGAAGGCTCGTCTAGTCAAGCGTCTAAGAAGCAGAGGTGTCAAGGTCCTCGTAGCACGCAAGGAGTATCGATGACAGTGCTTCCTTCTATTGCTGCCCTTACTCCTTCCCATGCAGTCATGGCATCAACAGGGGTGCCTGTGAGTTTGCTGAGTAGTGGGTTATCATCAACGTAGCTCAGTATGGTGCCTTCACTTCCCCCATTAGTGATTTTCAAGTAGGGCTTGTGCCGTACTTCATCAAGGAATCTTGTGATTGGTGGTTTCCTTACTCGAAGATGGCTAGAGCAGCTCCAACACACAATAGCAAACCACGACGGTGACATCCACTACGGTTGTAACAGTGACTGAGGCATTGCGGGTGACTTCAACAGGGGAGGTCATTGCGGTTTCCAAGCCTAGGTGGTCTCTCTAACACCCTCGACTAGATTAACTTTGCGGTTGCAACCGACGCATGTGCAGCTCCAATTTTGTGCACAGCTCCTAGCTTGGCTTGCAACGCAATGTTTTGCGGGGACTAATCCCTTGTGAGTTAGGGCACTAGAGACTGAAGTTTTTTAGTTGGGCAATGAGAATGAGGCATTGCGAAGTCAGAATGTGAGGATGTAGCAACTAGAAGAGCCGATTGTTATCCTAGAAGCTCAAGTGCAGGTAGTTGAAGCTCACTCAAAGGCCACTCAATAGTTGCATGCAGAGTACATTGCGGGTATTCATGATGAGCTGTTGCGATGACATACTACCGATGGACTAGTTGAGTATTTGCAAGCTTTCCTTGGTTCGATCAGTGTCAACATGGAGCAGATGGGTTCGCTCCTTCATGCTTTGCAAGGGGACGTGCGAGTGGGGTGGGATAGACAGATCGCACATTAGTGAGAGGCAATGGCTCTGCCGATGTGTCAGGCTATTGTTCCACAACAACGCCATCTAGATACGAATGATGATGCAGGTGCCGGTGAGTCAGTACCACAAAGTGGTCCTCAGGTGCAAATAGACTCTGGTCTGATGGGTTCGAGTGCTTCCACATATGGGAGTGATAATGCGGACAAGGGAAATGGGGTGGTTGCAGAGTCAGCACACTTGTTGAGGAAGATTGGCACACAAAGTATGAAGAATTGGCTCAAGACATTTTGGAATATGTTGCTCACTCAGGTAGAAAAGTAGAGGTTTTGAAGCGACAAAGGCGCTCCTTTTATTTTTGGTTGGAGCTGTGTGCCCACTCCTTTAGCATGTCCCTACCTCCTCGCCCTCCTTGGTGGCAAGAAGCGGATCAGTTTTTGTAGAAGTTTTACAATAAGCATACTCGTTTTCCTAGTCTGCCTGATCCCCCTTCTTATGAACCGATTGTAATAGAGCGCCCAACTACACAAGAAGAGCGCTAGCAACAACAACTGCCGTGGGGCGTGCGGATTGAAAAGGTACTTCCTCTTGAGCAATGGCCTGCGCATAAGCCAGTGGATTCATCCATTATAGTGGTTGATGGATATGGAAAAGGATCGACGGTTAAAGATATGGTTGCGGAAGAGGCAACAAGAGGTGGCTGATGCAAGTTCAAGTGGATCTGAGCTTGCAAAGCAGTTGCCATCGAAGTTGGGGTTCCTAGTGCACACTTGCAAGTCCAGTTCGAGTTCAGATCAAGAGTAAGAGTTCGCAGCAGTGGCTTTTGGGTAGCCTTGTAATTCGAAGAGCACCCGGAGTGCTGTGTACTATTGTAGAAGCAGGTGACAATAGATGGATTCTTACTTATTCAGTAAAGATAGATTCGGAAAGAGATGCTTGTTTTCGTGCGTCCTTAGTGATTTGCTTCTTTGCCGAAGCTTTGCCCAAAATGATTGTTGCACAGATACACAAGCACATATTGATGTCAATCATAGGGAATGGTTATCTATTGTGGATTTGCACAGTTCACCATGAGTGCCATGAGTTATTGCATAACCATGCGGGTTAGTAGCAGTGACTATGAGTGGTGTGCATGGGTAGGTTAGTTGCAATGCCTGACGGTTTGGTTCTTCAACAATTCCTAACCGATATCTTGTTCTTGTACGCATGCTATTACGAGCATTCCGACTCTATTCTCTGCAAAGATATATGAGCTCTTGCTCTAGGATATATACATCTTAATGGAAGGAAGTGTGGATATTGCACCCTAACAACGTCCCAGCAGTGGGCATCATCCCTCTTCACCCTTGGCCCCCATTGGTAATGCCAAGTGACAAGGACCCCATCATCCCTTATGTTCTACAGGATCCATGTGATACTCCTGACACCTTCATGGCTCCTCCACCTCCACCTTCTCTCTCCCTTTGTCGGGAGTGACCAACACCCAAGTTGCAAGAGGTCCCCTTCTGTAGCACCTCGCCGATGCTCCTGTCTTGTCTAGCCACCAAGTTTTGAAGATCGACTCATTTACATTAGTTCATGACTTTTTTCCACATTCGTGAGGACATAGTCAACATAGAGCTGAGGCAAAATCTTAGCCCCTAGTCAGTTTACCTAACCCAATTAACCAAGCACCAAGGCTCCACCAATCAATCGTCTCACGGCAAGACTCCAAACCTTAGCTTACTTAAAGTGTACAACCTGATGTAGAATAGGTGGACTTGATCAGTTGTGCCTAAGTAGAGCCCTAGACATATTGTCGAGCCAATGTTGCTCAAGGAAGAGATAGTTTTGTGCCTCGAACGTGTGAGGATTGCTGCACCAACACCTTGTTATAGGAGCACTTCTTTGTAGCTAACAATTGTTGTTGTTCGTAACAGATGCTGAGCCCTTTTCTATAGGATAGTACAAGTGGTTAGTTATTTTTTACGCTACTCATCCTTGTTTATGTCTTTGTTCATTCTTTCATCTCCATACGAATCTGTCCATGCTTGCGCAATCCTGTTTTAGTTCGGCACCCATTTCCTACAACCAAGCACCGATAAGTCCTTGTATGCTAGGTGTATGCATCCCCCAAGTGCAGGAGAGGGCATCTTCCATACTGAGCACTTTGTCATTCATCGAGCACTATGCACAAAACAAGCATCGGGTTCACGGGTCAACCAAGGGGTGAGAGAAAAAGACCATCAACAATTTCAGTGTCCCTCTAAGATCCACTTTGATCCTTCCATCTTCTCACTCAAAAACATCCAACAATCCCTTAACTGAGCAGGAACTGTTAGGGGCATAAAGACCCATAACTTTAAACAAGAACCCAAACATTGACACTTCCACATCTTGTATGCCCCCCAAGATATGTAAAAATCTCCTTGCAAGAACTTCCCCTCCAAGACACCATAAGTCCCCTCCTTTGGTGCCCCCCCCTCCCCCTAGCCCCATCTGCCTTCATGGCCTTTGCTTTTCCTTTCTTCCTGAGACCACCTTCCACTCTTCATCTTTATGCACTTCTGAGGTAGCATCCGACTTACCCAAATCCTTGGACCCCACTACAATTTTTCTTTTGGCTTCACTTGTCTCCTCAAATTGTGGAGCAGCCCTAGTAGGTCATTGAACATCTGTAATCAGCTCCATCGGCCACATGCACCCTAGTCCTTGCATATGAAACAAGTTTCTGGAAAGACCTCGAAACAAACCATTTGAGTGTGCACCAGACCCTCCACAATAACTGCTCAGGAAACTCTTGAGCACGATCTCACAATATCCAGGCCTTTTCCACTCCAATTGATTGAGGGCATCCCCCAACTAGAGAGGCAGATTAGGAAAATCAACCCACACAAGGCATTCGTGATACAAAAACTAATCCACACTAAATGATGGGGTCCAAGGAAGAACCAAACTAGCATAGACAAAAGACTTCTCAACAATGTCATTATTAAGAGCTTCTAATACAGAATGAAAGGAAGAAACCTTTACTTTGAAACTTTGCTTCGTATCCATTCAAAAGAACTTCATGCTTATACTTCGAGAATTTCTCCAACTCTTCGAAGGAGGGAATGTGTCCAGTGAAGAACACCCTCGAACCGACTTCCCATCTCTAGGAGTCCATCTCTAGGAGGATATTATCCATGGTTACCTCACAACAATAGGGAGATTGTAAACTAATTTCTCGCCGCTTCCGTACCGACTCTTGAGCTCTTCATGTAACATCAACATGCAATATTCATTTGGCTTCCGTGTTAGAAATAGCCGAGAACCCTTCACTCAAGCAGGCTGCCACTACATCATCATACGGGGGTGGGCTAATAGCTATCCTCTACACTTTATTGCTTGTCACGAATCTCCCCCGTACTAGCAGCTCTCTGAAACGCGTGGGGCATGCACCTGACTTGCCGTCGAGCCGCATCAATGCACTCTGTCATCAAGTCACACAGTGCACCGACCCCAAAACAGAATGAGAAGTCAAGTGCGTACCTCCTAGGTTCAACTACCAGCTCCCTGAGACATGTGGGGCGTGCACCTGACTCACCAACCACAAGACGCACATTCCAGCACCTCCAAACATCCGTGCATGTGACCGCGCTCTTAGTTTTCTTGAAATGGCGCACAATCTTAACAATTGCAATTTTGTGCATGATCATCACAGTGGTTCAGAATTGGGTCTGCCTACCTCTATCTGCGACCTCTGTGGTGGAAGCAAGGACGGGGGTTATCTCTGTGGTGGAAGCAAGGACGGGGTTTATCTGAGCCCATCACAACACCCCAGAGTGTGTCGCATCTTGGATGGTCAGCGCACTTGTAGAAGACTGTGTATGTTGAGAGGTGCTCAAGCAATGACATTCTTTTTCTTCATGTCCACTTTTTTGGCATGGAATTAATTCTCTTTGCGTAATGTGATATTAATAGTCTTCTAAAGTAGCTCTCTGCTGGTCATGGGCCCACAACTTAGGACACCCCTTTGCGGTCATTCCTGTGGCGCAGGCAGAGCTGGAAATGCAATCCACAAGGGGTTGCCTCAACTGAATGAGGTGAAGGAAATTTATGATCAGAGGGTGGATACAGTGGTTAGGGCAAACAATTTGATGCATATGTATATGAAACGTGGGAGCATGGTGGATGCTCACGATGTATTTGACAATATGCCAAAGCGTGATGTGGTATCTTGGAACCTTATGATCCTGGGTTACGCCAAGCTCGGACAGGGTGCACGGGCTTTGGACTTTTATGCACGGATGAACCAAGAAGGTGTCCAGGGGAGTGATCGAACCTTTGTTGGTGCATTGAAGGCTTGTAGTAGCCTGGCAGCACCGGAAGAAGGGAAGGAAGCTGAGGCAAAATTTGCAAGGGCAGGATGTTTGGAGAAAGGTAGAGCTGTCCACTCCGAATCAGTAAGGTGTGGCTTTGATTCTGATGTATTTGTAGGAACAATGTCTGTGGATATGTACACGAAAAGTGGGAGCATGGAGGACGCACGCCGTGTCTTTGACAAATTGCCTCATCGTGATGTGGCCTCTTGGAATGCCATGATTTTGGGGTATGCCGAGCAAGAAGACAGTGTAATGGCTTTGCATTTGTATGCACAGCTGTGCAAGGAACATGTTCAGCCGACTGCTCGAACCTTTGTTGCTGCATTGAAGGTTTGCAGTAGCCTGGAAGCACTGGAAGAGGGGAATGAAAATGACAGGAATTTGGCAAAAACGGGAAATCAAGAGAAAGGTAGAGCTATCCACTCCCAAGTGGTAAACTGGGGCTTTGAGTCAAATATATTCGTGGGAGCCAGCTTGGTGGATATGTATGCGAAATGTGGGAGCATGGAGGATGCACTTCATGTGTTTCAAACGTTGCCTCATCGCGATGTGGTTACATGGACTAACATGATCCTGGGATACAGCAAGTGGGAAGGAGGTCTGCAGGCCTTAAATTTGTATTCCCAGATGCACCAAGAGGGTGTCCAATTTAATGCTCGAACGATTATTGGGGCATTGAAGGCTTGCAATTGCCTGATAGCACTAGAAGAGGAGCAAGGTGACGATAAGCTTGCAAAAATTGCATGCCTGGAAAAAGGTAGAGCAATCCACTCCCAAGCGGTAAAGAATGGCTTCGAGTCAAATGTATTCGTTGGAACTACCTTGATGGATATGTGTGTAAAATGTGGGAGCATGGAGGATGCACGTCATGTGTTTGATCAATTGCCTCATCGTACTGTGGTTACATGGACAACCATGGTTTTAGGGTATGCTGAGAGAGAAGACAATGAGGAGGCTTTTAGACTTTATGCACAAATGCAAGAGCAAGGTGTATCCCCAAGTAGCTTGACTTTTGTTGCTATTGTGAAAGCATGTGCCAACACAGGAGCTCTGGAAATGGGAAAGGATTTCCATTCTCATATAAGTAGGGTCGGTTCCGAGACTACTGCAATCGTGGCAACTAGTCTTATTGACATGTATGCCAAGTGTGGAAGCATGGCTAATGCCCAGCAATTGTTTAATGCACTGGCCACCGAGGATATTGTACCGTGGACTGCAATGGTTGCTGGATATGCTCATCAGGGAGACAGTGAAAGTGTGTTTCATTTGTTTGAGAGAATGAGGCGGAAGGGCATACAGCCAAACAGGGTCACATTTCTTAGTCTTCTCACTGTATGTAGTCATGACGGTCTAGTGGACAAGGGTCAGAAGTACTTTCAGACTGTGACCAAGCACTATGGTATTATCCCAACTATTGAGCACTATAATTGCATGGTTGATCTCGTTGCTCGTGCAGGCCAACTGGATGAGGCATTGGTGATGGTGGAAAAGATGCCTTTCCAACCTAATGTGATTGTATGGTTGACTGTGTTGGGTGCGTGTCAAAAGTGGAAGAATGTGGAGATTGGAAGGCATGCCTTTAAGAATGCAGTGAGATTAAATGAAACATGCCATACAGCATATGTATTGATGGCAAACATATATGCAGACGCTCACATGCTGGAGGATCACGATAAGATTCAGGTATTGAGGAGGAATGCCCAATCATTGAAGAATCCAGGACAAAGCTGGATGACTGATTTTGGTGGAGTGGTGCATACATTTGTGGTGGGGGATAGGAGACATCACCAAAGCAAAGATGCATATGAAAAGATGAAATATATTCCATTTGAAATGGAGGACAGATATGTGCCAGGTTTGGACTGCGAGCTACAGGAAATAATCAGTGAAAAGGAGGATACACTCTGTGGGAACATGAGAAGCTGACTATCCTTGTGCCCTAATATGTCTTCCCCACGCGACACCCTTAGCTGTTGGAAAAAATGGGGAGGTTTGTGATGATTGTGATTATTATAAAGCTGAAAATGCAAAATTTATTTGCAGTGATGCGTGTTGCATCCAAATTCACAAGGACCGGAAAGTGTCTTTGATTGAATTATGGGTGAGAATACTGTCAGTAGCCTTGTAGATCTCCTTTGGTTACGTCTATGGCTCCAATATGTTGGTGGCCTTGGACAGGTTGGAATTTCTTCATTGATTGTTTGGGATGAGAAAGGCAAAAGGCGGTTTGCACAGAGATTGAGGAATATATCTCATGGAGCAAGGTACTGACCTGAATGGGAACCAGTGGACCTGAGGAGTTGCCATGTAAAGTGGAGGTTAGAGGTCAACTCCCCACCCGTGAGCCCCCACATGAGGAGATGGGCCACCAGCATACAATGAAGCCACATGGGCAGAAAAGAAGGCTGCCACAGGGGCAGATCAGAGAGAAAAGAAAGAGGGGCACAAGTTCCTATGGGGCTGCTAAGAGGCCCAAAGTGGTGGGCAGAAAGGCCCACATGTAGGGCTGCAAAAGGGCCTAGGAGGGGCATCTTATAGGCAACTGTGACAGGACCAGTCGGGTACAGCAGGTGGCAGGCCAGTAGGCACCTGCCATGTGGCAAGATCAGTCAACTTTAGGGCTGTCTGGTCAGGTATTTAACAGACTGGGCAGCCAGCCTGTGAGATCTGGTTGGCCAGATCTAAAGAGCATGTGCCGTATAAGTAGGGGCCCCATTGGGGGGTCCAGCATTCACTGGTGCCTCCACCTTTGGCTGCAGAACAGGACGATTCAGTATGGAAGACACTCTCTTGGCAGCAGGCCTTCACCAGGAAGGAGAACAGCAAGGTGATGTGTTTGAGCAATGAGGTGGAAGAGTGGGAGGAGAAGGATGTTGAGCTGTTGTCGATGATCATTGGAATGACAGCAGATTTGGTGGTCTCTGTAACCGGCCTTTCATCACAAAGGGCAGTGTAAATGTCTCTACTATCTCACAAAACTGAAAATACAGGCAACTTAAAAGATTGCCATTGTCCACAAACAAAACTCAAAGCATAAACTTCACTGCATAACATCATGGAGCCATTCAAGACAAGGGAGGCTAGAATGCCCCTACTCAGAAACATAGAGAGTAACACCTGTTGGCCCCAACTCTTGGCGCCCCTTGCGGTATTTATCTAATCTGGTTAGCTCAAAATACAAAGGGACAGTGGACATGCATATTCACAAGTAGACCAGTCTAACAGCCAAGCAATGCATTACCCATTGCCAAGCCATTACCGAGCCCAAGGCCAACCATTGCACCCCTAGGAAGAGAGTATCACAACCAGTGCCCCAATCCTCTCCCGGGCCAACGGCAGGGCATCCAACCTAGCAGGAACTTTGTAGGAATGGTTGTAGCAAAGAGTAGAAAGGGAAGATGAGAATTCAGCCAACAGAAAGAGCCTGTTTCAGTCCAAAACAGCTCCAGAAGTAGGATGAAAAGCGGACAGCAAACTCTGGTAGGAGGGAGTTGCTTATGAGTGTCTTCCAGCACCAGAAAAGATAAGAAAAGAGAGTGTCCAGCAAGCTGTAGCAAATCAGCCATGAATGCGTCCACCAGACAGCCCACAAACCCCTCCGTTTTCAGTGCGCCTTGCCCTAGGCAGGAGCAGGAAGAGAGGCACCCATGAATATGGCTTCAGATGTTGGAAAGAAGAAATTCTGTCGCGAAGAAAGTCGAGAAAAGCTTCAAAAGTGGCCCTAAATGAAGGTGTCCAGGTCCCGGAAGCATGCCAACAACACTAAGGGGAGGAGAACTGTTGCGAAGAAAGCTTGAAATTCCACTTCAGCCAGTGCGCCTTGCCCTAGGCAGGAGCAGGAAGAGAGGCACCCATGAATATGGCTTCAGATGTTGGAAAGAAGAAATTCTGTCGCGAAGAAAGTCGAGAAAAGCTTCAAAAGTGGCCCTAAATGAAGGTGTCCAGGTCCCGGAAGCATGCCAACAACACTAAGGGGAGGAGAACTGTTGCGAAGAAAGCTTGAAATTCCACTTCAGCCAGCAAGAGGAGAGCTGTAGAAATCCGCCATCTAGAGAATGAAGCTGCTCCAGGTAGGGGAGAAGTCTCAAATCAGCATGGAAAGGCAAGAGCTCCAGGGGTTTCTAAGGGTGACACCTAGGTGCCACAAGGCAAGCAGATAAGCCACAAGCAGACACATAGACAAAATGAGACGTGGGATTTTTAATGCCCCTAGGGGGTCAGATGGCACACCATGACCCAAATGCAAAGGAACCAATGACCCTAGTTTGTAGGATCTCTAGGGGGTTAGTTTTTAAAGAATGACCCACTGAACCAAACCAATGACCTTAGAAATTGAAACCACTCTAATAGCACCAGGAGTTGCACTTATTGCACATGAAATCATAGGTACCTTTTGGGCATTAACTAGCTTCTAGCTTGGTACCCTAGGCTAAATTCAGTGACAGTTAGTTTAGGCATTTCACCATCACCACCATGTCCCTGTGACATACCCCCCTCTTGAAACAGCAAACTATCTTGTTTGTTTACAGCAAATAGAAAAAGGTGTCACAATAGGCATAAAAAGGTGTCTTCCTTATGTTTTTTTGTTTACCTATGTTTTTCTTCTCTTTTATTTTCTCTTTTATTTTCTGTGTAGATTTTTGATATTTCGAACAACAAAAAATTTAAATTTGTATGATTGGACTTATTCTAGTCTTACAAAGGTATATAAAACAGCCCATAATCAATAGTAGTACATCACATGAAGTACCAAAAATACAATGTACATACAACAAGACTGTAGATCTATCTGTATGGCAATGTATCAACCAACTGGAGTGTCATGATGACTCATCATAGAATTCTTACGATAGAAACTTTGTCAGCATCAATGCCTCAGTTGAAATCGCACCAAGCGACCTCTAGATATCCTGTGAGCCTGTCCGCACTGCGGGCGTGGAGGTGCTACCCCCCCCATGAGCATCCGGTAATGCTCCAGACATGTGCTCTACTGGATTGGCATGAGTGACTATCGCAATAGGCTCGAGACCAAATGCCTCAAGGTAGACCTGTAAAATCTGAGGTGAATCTGCCAATTCACTCTCTTTCATCCAGATTGCATCATTCGCAGGATAGTTCTTGCACTTCACATGATAGCGTATGGCAACTTTACCATTAATTTTTCGTTCCTTATGTGCCACAATCTGCTCACATCTTACTTATCAACTTCAGGTTGCTCTTCAACTGGCATAACCTGTGGCACTTTTGCATGAAAAGGCTTCAGCAAGCTAACATGGAAAGCATTGTGGATGGTCCACTGTTCAACTAACTTCAACCTGTAAGCTACCTCATTGATCTCTTCAAGAACTTGAAAGGGACCGTAGTACCTCATATTTAGCTTGGTGTACAACTTTACCTTCCCTTTGTTAAAGATAGTGTAAATTGCACTACTATCCACATAGGGCATAGGGACAAACCCTAACCCTAACCCTAACCCTAAGGGGTTCACATGTATATCTTCATGTTCATTGTCAATACACTTAGTGTACATGTAGCTATATTGTGTGCACTCCTCTCTCTCTCTCCCTCTCTCACTTCCTCTATCATGGTATCACAGCCGAGATGGTGCTCCCACTCCCTTAATGAGTGTCAAGCCCTCCTTCATGAGGCATCTTCCATTGAGAGAGACTTCCGTCGAGAGAGAGTCAAGCCCTTGCTTTATCAAGGCATGTAAGCCCTTGTTCCGTCAAGGCGTAATCCCTCCATTTGAGGCATCTTCATCTCTTGCCTAGCTTATCTTGTAGAGCTCTTCGTCATCTCCATTTTGCATCAGAAAGCTCACAATTCCGCTTCTTGTAGCTCAAGATAGCCTCTAGATTTTGTGAAATTCTCTATATCTCTTTCCATTGCTGGGAACTTTGGGGAGAGAGAGTTCCTAGAGTATGGCTCACAGGCAAGCCTAGAGCTCACGACAGATTTCCAAGAAGACTCCAGCAGCAGTTTCAATGAGCTCCAAGCTCAAGGGCCCTAGCAGAGCTCCAAAGCTCACGGGACTACAACCAACCTTGCATGAGGGGATCCCTCAATGAGCCAAACAGCAAAGGCAAAAGCTCCTCAGGGCCTCCACGGCTCCCAGCAGCCAACATGGATGACAACTCTCACTCGAAGAGCCCACAGCTTCATCTCCAAGCTCTGTTGCAGATCCACCATTGGATGAATCAACGTGTAGCTGTCTTTTGGGATGCCAGTAGAATTAGCTGCCTTCTTTGCTTTCAAGAAACGCAAGCGCCTCCCCAACAAGGAGCTCGGCTCCGTCAACCTTCAATGACGACTCCACAAATCGACGAGCCACAAAGCCTCTCCAACGCTCAACGGACTCTAGCTGCAAGACAATTGCTCATGGTCTCCACGACGGAAGACGATTTGACAACGACAGTCCTTCAACAGCAACTGCGTGAGCCCATGTCCTTCAATGATAGTCCTTCAATGAGCCGCCTATTGAGATGTGCTCCCAGCGACTATATTGCGCTCTCAGCTAAGCACCTGAGCCATAGCCGCCAAGCTCCAGCAAGTGCCTGCACATCTCCAGCTTCAGCATCCAGCCGACGCCACCGACTTTCCAATCGAGCTCCTAGCTTCATCAAAGCTCCACGATGAGCTCCAATGCCAGCTCCACTATTAGGCGACTCGATTGGATGCTCTACATCGGCCTCTCAGGCGGCATAGCTCCTACTTCAACCGACAAATAGTGCCCGCCACCGTAGCAAGCTCTCCCATGCCATCGGCCATCGCCACGAGCTCCGCCATCGCCATGGCCGCGACGGACGCGATCGGTAGAAGGACCAGCAGCAAATATCCGCATCCTCCCATTTCGCAGCAAATCCTGTCGTCATCCTCGTTGCGTCAAAAATCGGCACAAACCTTAGACCTAAGGTTTGGCAAAATTCCATGTGGCATGTAAGGTTCAACGTGGGTTAGGTCACTGTGACCCTGGGTTTGAACAGTGGCCAGAGTTGTGCCACGTGGCACCTTAAGTTTGCTGCCACATGTGTAGGTCCAGTCACCTGCCAACTCACCTCAACTGCCCAGTCAACAGCACAGTCAGCCTGCCATGTCAGTAGTGCTAGCCAAGCACATAGCCTCTTCATAGGCACACAGTGCATTTGCAATATGACCACCAGTTTGCCACATCATCACATGTGCGACCTCATTTTTTCTACCCTTCTTTGGACAAAGTATGGTGCAGATTTTAAATGCCCATAACTTTTGTTCCAAGGGGAATTTGGAGGTGATCTAGGAAGAAAAATTGCTCGCCAGCTCGCGCTCTACGCGCTGAGCACTTCATATCTTCCATCTGAGATTTCTACAAGTCAGCATAATTGATTCCTCATCATCGGAACCACCTCTTGATCCTTTGCAGCATACCCAGCACTTTAAATGAATCAAGATAAAATTCATTTGCTGTTTTTTGCGATTATTGGCATTGGTTTCCACACACATACATCAGCCTTGTACAGCCTCTTGGCTACGCTCGACACTTAGTTGTCATCTTCATTTTATAGGCTTGATCCTTGGCATACATGTTCTCACATGACTTGGTTTTGACAGTTTAGCATAAGCCCCCCAGTGGCAGCTGTCACATAGTGTTCTCATGGGTAAACACTCTCGCCAGTACATGGGTAAGCCTCTTGCACAGAGCACCAGACCGTCTCCATCATGGAGTTATCCGCATCACACAGTTGATGATACATCAATCATGACTCCGGACGAGATCCGTGAGTGGAAAGAGAACCTACTTCGACCATTCATTGCCACAGGGTATGTACCAGTCTACGATGCAGACTCGAGCCTCATTGGCCTTGATAGATCAGATGCAGTTGCAGATGCTTCAGATGTTAGCATGGATCAGCCCACAGTTTCTGACCATGCACATTCCTCGGTAAGCCCTCAGCATGAGGCATACTTCTCAGTAAGCCCTCAACATGAGGCACATTCGATAGTAAGCCCTCAGCACGAGGCATATTTGACAGTAAGTCCTCAGTATGAGGCAGTCCCATTGACATCAGCTCAGATTGATTCTTGTGATGCACAACCATCACTCTCATGCATGGATCCGACTCCATCCTTTGCCACAGATGCATATTCTTAGTAGGAGTTCACCAGTGATCAGCAGGTAAGTCCTCAGTACTAGGCACTCACATCTCTCACCGCATGCAGAGATATATGCCACATTGCATTCAGCTCTTCAGGTGATTCCATTCTGGCATCCATCACTGATGCTTTCATCTTTGACATAGAGCGTTCCTTGGGCACAGTTTCCATGAGTAGTACAGATTAGCACATCAGTCTACAGGACACTCTAGCATCGGCTCAGTTATGCCGCATTGCACCACCCTTGGATCCAGTTATCACCACCACTTTCCATCAGCACATCATTCCTTAGCACGAGGATGCTTATGCATCAGTGCGGTCCTGCCCCAATGTAGTAGACATCATCAGGTTTAGCCTTAGCGCAACTTGGGGAGACTCAGTGTTTCATCATGCACTTATGGCTGTTGTATACAGTCCATACTTGATGCACATCAATGGTTGGATCCACGACTACAGATTAGTCCCTACATCAACATTCGGCACCTCATTCGCCTCAGGGACATCTTATGCATTCACAGCTGTATTTTAGGCTTCTAGGCCTTTAGACTGTCAGCTCCTTCTCGACGAGCCTATGACAGATGCTACATCTCATGCCGATGGATGTTTAGCCATGCACACAGCAGATGACCTTCAGCTCATGATAGTTGAGCATACAAGTTTGATAGGTTGCCATACCTTGTCATTTGTACGGGCCTCTTATTCAGCAGAGCAGCGTATCATACCTGCACCTTCGGCCCTAGATTTTCAGCCTTTGGATCACTCTGTCTACATCGACTATGCAGTCCTCTACGACCCTGCATCATTTGATAGAGATTATACTTCTACTACAGCATACCTCACACATTGCTCTCAGTTCTTTTGGATTGGTGACACCCTTGTTTGTCACAACCTACTGGATTGTTTCTCCATCGCTACATCGACTAGCCTCATATCTGCACCTGTTAGATATCAATGCTCCACTCTCGTGTAACTACGCGGGAATCAGCTAACTCTACTTGTAAGCCCCCCATATGAGGAGAAGGAATTTGAGTAGCTCAGTTATCCGATAGGTCCTGGTTTGGACACCAGATGGGGGCCATGTGTGGCTTGATGGCTGGACGGAGTTGGCGCACTGCCAACTAGGCTACATGCAAGTGCGGGAAGGCATCCCATGACTGACCGCATTGAGGGTAGACAGAGCATTTCTCGGGGCAGCCCACTCTCGAGTTGCGAGGCCCGTTTGGAGTCCCAGATGATCCCGGATGGCTCTAGGCCACGGTTCTATCGTGTGGTCGGTGGCGACCCCCAGTCGACCGTTTTGGGCGGATTGGGTTGGTCACCCAATTGGGCCCAACCGACTACGACTACTGGCTATATAAGAGCAAGCCTGTGAAGCCCATTTCATCAGTGGCTACAGCAATCCTGATTCCTTAGCATCCAACCTCCGTCCTCTACTGTTTCCAGCTCGCCATCAAAGTTTCTTTCACAAGAGCGCACGGCTGGGAGGCAGTGCCATCTATTGTAATCAATTTTTTGATTCTCCATACTATCTGGTTTTCTCTCTTACGTACGAGATCCTGTTATCTGTTGAGCATAGACGTTGTATTGTTTTTTTACATGGTATCAGAGCCTGGACTCTAGCAAGAAGATTTGGTAGCGTGTTTCTGTTTGTGAGTAGATTGTGAGAGATGGCCCAGCCTGCAAGACTGCGAATCCCACCATTCGACGAAAGCGGAAAGTTGGATGACTTTAACTATCCACTTTGGAAGTTCAAGATGAAGACCATCCTAAGCGCATACGAGCTTTGAGATACTGCTACTGGTGTGGACGTGAGGCCGGTTGCGAGACCGGATCCAGCCAATGCAGGACAATAGATAGTAGCAACTGCGGATGAGATTCTCGTGTGGACAAGAAGAAATGCAGATGCGCTGTGTTCTATTGTCTGCAGTGTAAGTGATTCCATCATGGCGTTAATTCAACATGTCACCATAGCGGAGGAGGCATGGACGGTCTTGAAAAATCAGTACGAGACCACGAATCAGACGTGGATTCAGAATCTGGAGACTCAACTTGCGAATGAGAAATTGTCTGAGTCTGAGGTGGCAGAGAAGTTCATCACCAGGGTAAAGAATTTGCGCGATCAGATGACTGTGATTGCATCACCATCACTAGCGAGAATCTAGCACAAAGGTGCATACGGATTCTCCCACCAAAGTACGACGGTCTTGTTATGGCACTGAATACGTAGAACAGAAATCTGCCCCTCAACTTTGAGGACTTCAGCGCGATGCTTCTGGAGGAGGAGATGCGTCAAAAGACGAGGACTGGAGAAGATTCGGCCTTCTAGACAAGATCAAAGAAAGGTAAGGGTAAGGACTTTGGTAACCCATCTTCTTTTGATGATACAAAGAGAAAGAAGAAGATCAAGTGCTTCTATTGCAACAAGGCAGGGCACAAGCAGAATGAGTGCTGGAAGAAGATTGCAGATGAGAAGAACGGAGTAAAGAAAGAGTCCAGCAATGGTGTGTAGGCAGTACCAGTAGAGCTATTTGTAGCAATTGAGGAGATTTGCACGGAGGCAGTTCATGTACCTGCGGATGAACCTTGGATCATTGACAATGGTGCATCGTGCCACATGACCACTCGGAAGGATTGGTATACCTCTCTACAGCCGGTAGGGAATGACATCCTGGTAGCAGTCGGCAATGATGCAAAATGTCCAGCAAAAGGAAAAGGTACGATTGCTCTCAAGTCTGATGGAGTTGTAAAATAGTTGTCTGATGTTCTATATGTGCCAAATATCAAGAGGAACTTGTTGTCCGTTTCTGCGATCACGGATCGGGACCTCAAAGTTCAATTCGATAAGAATGGTGCACAGATTTTGGATCTTCAAGGGAAGGTCATTGGTAAAGGTACACGGCGCGACAACATCTATGAACTCTCAGCTTTCAGTGCTCGAGCCAATGTGAAGAACACTAAGCTGTGGCATGAGAGGTTTGGTCATCTAAACCTTAGTTCTTTAAAGGAGATGCATAAAAGTGGAATGATTGTAGACCTACTAGAAATTACAGATCTGGCCGATGTATGTGAAGCTTGCACGATGGGCAAGTAGCATCGGTAGCCCTTTCCTAAAGAGGCCAACAGGGCAAAGGCTCCTCTAGAGCTCATTCACACGGACCTCTGTGGAAAGATGGAGATGGAAGCTTTGAGTGGTTCCTACTCCTTCATGACGCTGATCGACGACTACAGTAGAAGGATATGGATATACTTCCTAAAGACTAAAGACGAGGCTTTTAGCAAGTTCAAGGAATGGCATGTAATGGTCGAGAAAGAAACGGGGAGGAAGGTGAAGAAATTGAGATCAGACAGAGGTAGAGAGTTCACATCAACTGAATTCAAAAGTTATTGCAAAAGTCACGGGATCAAGAGGCAGAAACCCCCGCCACATACATCATAGCAAAATGGAGTAGCAGAACGCAAGATGCGCATCATCTGCAAAATGGGCCAGAGTATGATGAAAGGGAAAGATTTGCCAAAAACTTTCTGGACTGAACCATGTAACACGGTAGTTTACATTCTCAATCGTAGCTACACGAAGGCTGTAAATGGGATGATTCCACTGCAGGCCTTTTCTGGTAAGAAACCTTCAGCTGCACATTTCAGAGTTTTTGGATGTGACTGTTTTGTGCATGTCCTTGATGCTAACAGGACCAAATGGGAACCGAAGAGCCGGAAGTGTATTTTCTTGGGCTACAGTAAAGAGGCGAAGGGTTACCGTCTCTATAACCCTGTTACCAATAAGGTAATAGTAAGTCGCGATGTGGTCTTCTCAGAATAGCCGCATCAATTGGAGGAGGATGCTTCCTTCCCAAGCAACCAGGACCAGGATATCCATCTAGTACCACCACCAACAATAGACCGAACTCCCCCAACAGTGCTTGGGAGGATTCAAGATAAAGAAGATGAAGAAGAGCCTGCAGAACCACAACGGCAACGGCCATTCCTGAAGTGGGTAAAGTAGCATTTAGACGGTAGAGAACCTCCAGCCATTGAGGAGGAACCATCCGAACACTGCCGGTCCAAGAGATTAGAGCAAAGAAGGACGCAGGAACATTTGGTCAACTATGCTTTGATGATAGAAGTGATCTGCGCTGATGAACCCAAGTGTCTTGAAGAGGCACAGGGTGATGATAGGTGGATGGAGGCTATACAGTTAGAGTATGGCTCCATAATCAAGAACAACACTTGGGACCATAGAGTCAGAGTATGGCTCCATAATCAAGAACAACACTTGGGACCTTGTGGATCGTCCACCAAAACGCAAGGTAATCGGCACCAAGTGGGTGTACAAGACCAAGTACAAGTCCGACGGCACGTTGGATAAGTATAAGGCTCCGGCTCATGGCAAAAGAATTCGCACAGGTACATGGTTTTGATTATCAGGATACTTTTGCTCCAACAGCTCGACTAACCACAATTCGTAGTGTTTTGGCTTTAGCAACCCAGGGAAGTTGGCCCGTGTTTCAGATGGATGTAAAATCTACCTTTCTAAATGGAGATCTCAAGGAGAAGGTATATGTGGAACAACCACCAGGTTTTGTGATCCTCGGTTCAGAAGGTAAAGTTTGTAAACTGAAGAAGGCACTTTACGGGCTGAAACAGGCCCCATGAGCGTGGTACCAGCGAATTGATGCCGAATTTCTATAAAACGGGTTCAGGAGGAGCCCATCTAATGCAAATTTGTATATCTTCAGAGAAGGAGGCAGTTGTATGATCATGGTCCTTTATGTGGACGACCTTGTCATAACAGGGAACCATGAAGAGAAGATCTCACAGATAAAGCATTTGCTGGGAAGAGAGTTTGAAATGACAGACCTTGGAGTGATGCATTTCTGTTTGGGGATTGAAGTTTGGCAAGAGCCAAAACATATCATCTCACAGCTGAAGTATGCTGGAGAGATACTGAAGGCATTTGGCATGGCTGAGTGCAAGACAGTTGGCACACCTATGGAGGTTGACGTGAAGCTCTCAAATGAGGATTCATCACCACTGGTAGACGAAGCGAAGTACAGAAGGCTTGTGGGTAGTTTGATTTACTTGTGCAACACACGGCCGCGGACATCAGCTTTGTGATTGGTGTACTAAGCAGGTTTTCCAATAAGCCCCGGAAAAACCATTGGAGGGCAGGGATGTGGGTGCTGAAATACATCAAAGGCACACTTGATTATGGCATCACCTATACCAAGGGCAACATCTTGATGGGATTCTGTGACTCGGATTGGGCAGGAGACATGGACAGTAGGAGATTAGTGACACGTTACTGTTTCTCACTTAGATCTGGAGTTGTGTCATGGGTCAACAAGAAGCAACCCATAGTTTCTCTTTCTTCTACCGAGGCTGAGTATAAATAAGCATGCTTTGCTTCTTGCAAGGCAGTGTGGTTGAGGGGGATTTTAGGAGACATGGGTGCAATGCAGAACAAGCCTACGCAGTTATCATGTGACAATCAGAGTTACATGGCAATTGCAAAGAACCCTGTGTTCCACGCTCATACAAAACACATTGAGATTCAATATCACTTTGTAGCGAGTTCATCATGGATGGAGAGGTTGACTTGGTGTACTGTCCGACTACAGAGAATGCTGCAGACATCTTCACAAAGGCTCTTGGAAGAGACTTGCTAGAGAGGCATCTTCATCGACTTAGCATTGGGCCGAAAAAGTAAGTTCACTTGCAGGTGGGCATTGAGGGGGGGTGTTAGATATCAATGCTCCACTCTCGTGTAACTATGCGGAAACCAGCTAACTCTACTTGTACTCCCCCATATGAGGAGAAGGCATTTGAGTGGCTCTGTTATCCGGTAGGTCCTGGTTTGGACACCAGATGGGGGCCATGTGTGGCTTGATGGCTGGACGAAGTTGGCACACTGCCATTTAGGCTACATGCAAGTGCGAGAAGGCATCTCGTGACTGACCGCATTGGGGGTAGATGGAGCATTTTCCGGGGCAGCCCACTCTTGGGTTGCGGGGCCCGTGTGGAGTCCCAGATGATCGAGGATGGCTCTGGGCCTGTAGGTTAGTTGCTCTATTTTACGGCATAGTTCTATCATGTGGTTGGTGGCCTATTTCGGGACTGACCCCCAGTCGACTGTTTTGGGCGCGGTAGGCTGGGTCGGTCACCCAATTGGGTCCAACTGACTACAACTAGTGGCTATATAAGAGCAAGCCCGTAAAGCCCATTCATCACTGGCTACAAAAACCCTGATTCCTTAGCATCCGGCCTCCGTCCTCTACTATTTCTAGCTCGCCATCGAAGCTTCTTTCACAGGAGCACACGGCTAGGAGGCAGTGCCATCTATTGTATCAGATCTATAGTAATCAAAATTTTGATTCTCCATACTATCTGGTTTTCTCTCTTGTGTACGAGATCCTATTATTTGTTGACCACAGACGTTGTATTGTTTTCTTATAGCATCTTCAGTCCCAGATTTTCAGCCTCTGGTTCACTCTGTCTACATCGATTATGGAGTCCTCTACAACCCTACAGCATTTGACAGAGATTATACTTCTACTGCAGCATACCTCACACATTGCTGTCAGTTCTTTTGGGTTGGTGACACCCTTGTTTGTTACAACCTATCGGATTGTTTCTCCATTGCTACATCGACTAGCCTCACATCTGGATGTCTCTTCCACAAAGCAGCTGCATAGTCCACAACGACTCATGACATGTTCAGTACACAGCCATACACACTGTTATCCATGCAGTCATCTTTTGATTGACCAGTCTTTGATCCAGGTGGAGTTAAATTTTTGCATATCTCCTTCCTCTTCCCTTCAGCCTATCTTTTGGGTTTTATTCCCAAAGGCAAAGGATGACCCACAACTTAAGAGGGGAAAATCCATACCTTGTATAGGACCACATAAGTTGTACTCATTGTACATGCTTCTACTATGTAGTCACTGTGCTCACATATGCACATACTAGTTTGATTTCTTTTCAGTTTTTGATGCCATCATATGCACCAAACTAAATCCACAAATAGGTCTTGTACATGCACCCTCTACTTACCCAGTGCAATTTAAGAGGGGGTGTTAAAGATAGTGTAAATTGCACTATCCACATAGGGCATAGAGGCAAACCTTAACCCTAACCCTAACCCTAACCCTAAGGGGTTCACATGTATATCTTCATGTTCATTGTCAATACACTTAGTGTATAGGTAGCTATATCATGTGCACTCCTCTCTCTCTCCCTCTCTCACTTCCACTATCACCCTTTCTTGTTCCTAAGGTGTGCCTTAAGAAAATGCAGCAACACCCAATCACCTTCTGTGAAGACCAAGTTCTTGCGATGCTTATTCATAGCTCTTTTCTTCTTGCCTTGGCTGCGTTGGAGGGCATATTTAACCTTTTCATAGGCTGCCCGCAAGTCCTCCACATACTCATCTACCACAAAAGTCTTCTCTTTTTTATGCAAGATAGGAGGAACCTTTCTCGCTCCTTCCACTATTTCAAATGGTGCCTTACCCGTGGAAGAATGCACTATATTGTTGTATGCATACCCAATCAATGGTGGCAAGTACTGTTCCCACTGTGTTTTATGCTCAGACACATAACATCGGAGTAAATCCAAAGCTATAGAATTTGCCTCTTTCGATTGACCATCAGACTGTGGATGATAAGAAGATGAAAAGAGCGGTGAGGTTCCCATGTCTTCAAACAAACCTCTCCAGAACATGCTAGTCATCCATGGATCTCTATCACTCACGATAGACTTAGGCATCCCATGATACTTGAAAACATATTTTAAGAACTCCTTTGCCATCTGCTCAGAAGTAGTCTTCTTCCTTACTGGAATGAAATGAGCCATCTTGCTGAATCTGCAGATTATGGTCCAAATGCCATCATGACTAGAAGGAGTGTAAGGGAGATCAAAACAAAATCCATGGCAGAACTCTGCCGTGGTCTATCTAGTATAGGCAAAGGTTGAAGTAAATCGAGCTATTTCTACCTGTCATACTTCACCTTTTGACAAGTGATACATGTCCTGACATAAGCCTCAACATCCTTCCATAGAGAAGGCCAATAAAAGTAGTGCTCTACTACTTTGATTGTAGCCTCAATACCCCTATGCCCTGCATATGGTGGGGCATGACTTTCAGTGAGCACCTTATGCCTCAATGGCTGCGTTACACACAACTTTCCATCCATCATCATAAATCCCTCCTCAAGTGTATAGTGATCATGCCTATTGCCCTCCATAAGCTGATCATAAACATGTGCAAAAGCATCATCTGTAGCATACTACTCCTTCATGGCATCAAGCTCATTGTGATAAGCAATGGAAACTGTAGATACCTGTGGTTCCTTGGACATAGCTTCCATACGTGGCCCTCTGGAAGTGCATCAGCCACTACATTTTTCTTTCCAGCCACATGTACAATCTGAAAATGAAAAAGGGAAAGGAAGTTTGCCCATCCCATGTGCTTTTCTGATAACTTTCTCTGAGTGAGAAAGTATTGCGATTGATGATCAGTTTGCACATAAAAATCAGCACCTAAAAGATAGTGCTTCCACATAGTAAGAGCATGAATTACAGCTACCAACTCTTGCTCATATACATTCATGTTGTGTTCAACATCTCGGAGTAGCCTGCTCTCATATGCAACCACTTTGCCTTCCTACATAAGAACTCCACAACCACTATTGCTACTTGCATCACATTGAAGTACAAAAGGCTTTTGCAAGTCTAGCAAAATGATGACAGGATCTGAGTATAGCTTTTCTTTCAGCTCATTAAATGCTACAATTTCTTTCTTCTTCCAACGGAAAGGCATTGCCTTCTTCTGCAAAGCATGTAAGGGTGAAGCTATCTCGGCAAAATAGCGAATGAAGCACCTGTAGTATGAACACAAGCCAAGAAAACTACGAACTTCATGTAGGTTCTTCAATGGAGGCCAATTCTTGATTGCCTCTATCTTTGTAGGGTCCATCCTCACTCCATCTTGCGAGATGATGTGTCCCAAGAAATGTATCTCTAGCATGAAGAACTCATTCTTCTTTGTATTGACCACAGCGAATTGTGTTTCCTGAGTTCTGCAAATACGACTGCCAAGTGTTGCCTATGCTCCTCTTCATCTTTTGAGTGCACAATAATGTCATCAAAGAATGTACCCACAAACTACCTGTGCTCTCTGAAAATGCAATCCATCATATGATTGAAGGTAGCAAGAGCATTAGTCGAACCAAATGGCATGACAAGAAACTCATAAAGCCCAAAAGTGGTCCTGAAGGAAGTCTTATGTACATCTTTGGGCCTGATTCGTATCTGATGGTAACCACTCTTTGAGTCAATGTGACTGAAGATGGCTGATCCCTCTAATCGATCCAATATATCATCAATGCGTGGAATAGGAAATCGATTCTTGATTGAGATCTTATTCAAAGCCCTGTAGTCAATACACATTCTCCAAGATCCATTGTTCTTCTGTACAAGTAGGACGAGAGAAAAATATGGAGAAGAGCTTGGCTGAATCAGTCCCTTCTGTAACAATTCATTCACCTAACACATGATCTCCTCTTGCTGTGACACACTCACCTTGTAGGGTGGTCGATTAGGTGGAGAACTGCCAAGAATGATATCAATGGTATGACCTTCTGGCCTCTCAGGAGGTAACTCCTTTGGGAGTTCATTTGAAAAAAAATCTTGAAAGTGAAATAAAAACTCAGTTTTCTATTTTTCTAGCTTGGAAAAATTGGAGTTATCCTCAACTAGTTCTTTTTCTTTGACAAAAGCCAAATACGCTAAAAGATGCTTTTTCATTATAGAAGCAATCGCCAAAGCGGATACAATTGGGACTGATTCTCCCTTCCAGTGTACATATATGACTTGGGACTTGGGTTTTATCCCTTTAAGTCAAGGTAAGCTTCTTATCATGTGTATCTATGATAGCATGCACATGGTACATCAAAGGCATCCCCATCAAAACATCACACTCAGGTAAAGGCATCACATAGAAATCCTCATAGTCCACATATCCCTGAAAGTGAATCCATAGCTTTCCTATGATAGGAGTGACAGGGGTACTAAGCTCTAGATTAGTCATGTTGGTCTCACAAAGAGGACCAATCTCCTCTAGTCGAAGACCCAACTGAGCTGCAAGTTTAGGAGTAATGAAATTTGCTTTGACTTCTAAGTCAAAGAAGTACAAATAATGCCGATCCTGTCGTTTGCCCCATGCTCTGCACATGTTTGTCTTCTTCTCATCATGCTCACCCCCAATGATGTCAGGTATATGGCCAGCACTTGGCTTGGGTTTCTTGCCTCTGGGGTCCTCTCTGTTGCCTTGATTAGAGTCAGCCCGAGTTGCTGCAATTTCTTTCCTCTTCTTGTTAGGACAATCTGCTGCCTTATGACCTGTCTCATTTGTAGAGGAAACTCCTCCCTTGAGTAAACAACTTGTTCCTCTCTTTAGGAGTGAGAGAAGAGGGCTGCGGTTTTCTCCTTTGTCTTGCCACAAACTTTGATTTAAGAGGGACTTTTTGAGCTTGCTGTGGTTTCTTTGGCTCCTCCTTGAAGTTACTTTTGAAACTCGAGACGCTGCCCTACATGAGTGAGTAAGCTCTGATTCTGTATCAATTGTGACATGCTGGAAATGTGTGTCTTGGTACAATAGTATAACTCTTTAGGAAGACCACAATAATGCTTTTCAGCTTGCTCTGAAATGGGGATTGTTCTATAAGAGCTCACAGGTAGAAGCACATCCCAAAACTTCTTGTTGTAATCCTCTAGATTCCTGCATTTCCTAGCATTCAAGTTATGCTATTGAGTCATGACATCCACTTCAAAAGTAGTGGTGAGCCATGCGGCTGAGAATGCCTCTTTAAATTCAACCCATGTAGCACGCATTTGGCCCTGAAGGAGAAGGTTAGACCACCACTACATCACATTACCCTTAAGGAATGTGGTTGCCTTCCTGATTTTTGAACTCTCTGAAGTACCCTCTAGCAAAAGCCAAATCAAATTGTTGCAAGAAAGTAAGATCCTTCATTCTATTTGCATGACCATTGAAGGTCTCAAACTTCACTGCTGCCCCCCCTTCCTTGTAATCCCTTATCTTGAGCCTACTGCTAGGGGGGTGCAAATAAAGAGGTTGCTGTCCTTGGGGTCCTTCTAGAGCTTGAAGAACACCCCCCATAGCTAGGTTTGGAGGCAAAGATGGTACTGGCTGAGTGTGTGACATCATAGGGCTACCTCCCTACAATTCAGGCTATATCCCCACATTAGCATACAAAGAATCTGGGGCTGGCTATGAGGTCATGGCTTGAAATATGGATCCTCCTCGAAAGTGTGTAGGCTGAACCACATACTATGGTTGGGCTTGCTGCCCTTGCTATACATTCTGAGCATTGCTGCCATGCTCATTCCCATTTGGTCCCTGCCTCTATGGCACTGCAAGTGGCTGTACCACTGGTGTCTGTGGCTCTGATAGTGGCTGTACCACTAGTGTCGGTGGCTCTAGTAGTGGCTATCCCACATGCATCTGTGGACCCTGAATGGGTTGTGCCTTTGCCCTCGGCATCAAAGCTAGATTATGCACAATCTTAGTAAATCTATGAGTGAGCCAAGTCAAAACTTGCAACACAGAAGCCATCTGTGTTTGCATTACTGCCATAGCATTTGCTTGTACACGTGGGTCAACACCCAATGCAACTGTACCCACATGATTTTGCATTTGTGGAGCTGGCTGCCCCAATGCATCAACTTGAACATTCTGCCCTTCATGGGATACATTTTGCACTCTTATTCCAGGGTGTGCTCCCCTTATCTATGGCTCTGGGTCAAACTCCGAGTCTGCATCATAACCAAGCTTGATATGGTCCATATCCAAAAGTAATGGATGGATATACCAAAATCAGCAAATGCTTTCTCTATTCCAAGTTTCCCAGGGACTCCTCTGGATGATTTGATGAGGGTCCCGGCAACGGAACCACTGTAACCGGCCTACTGTAACCGGCCTTTGATCACAAAGGGTAGTGTAACTGTCTCTACTATCTCACAAAACAGAAAAATACAACCAACTTAAAAGATTGCCTTTGTCCACAAACAAAACTCAAAGCATAAACTTCACTGCATAGCATCATGGAGCCATTCAAGACAAGGGAGGCTAGAATGCCCCTACTCAGAAACATAGAGTGACACTTGTTGGACCCAACTCTTGGTGCCCCTTGTGGTATTTATTTAATCTGGTTAGCTCAAAATACAAAGGGACTCCCTTCAAGAGGTCACCCGCAGGTGCAACCCAGTACAATGCCAACCATTGACTGTGCTAGTGACCAACTCCTAGTGCTATTACTTTGGTTCCTTTCAGTAGACATGCATATTCACAAGTAGACTAGTCTGACAGCCTGCTAAGCAATACAGTACCCATTGCCAAGCCATTATTGAGCCCAAGGCCCAACCATTGCACTCCCTAGAAGAGAGTATCACAACTAGTGCCCTAATCCTCTCCTAGGCCAATGGCAAGGCATCCAATCTAGCAAGAACTGAGTAGGAATGGCTGTAGCAAAGAGTAGAAAGGGAAGATGAGAATTCAGCCAACAGAAAGAGCCTATTGCAGCCTGAAATAGCTTTAGAAGTAGGATGAAATGTAGAGAATCAGCCATGAATGCATCCACTAGAATAGAGTTTTCAGCCCACAAACACCTCCATTTTGAGTGCATCCCTTGCACAAAAGAAAGTTGAGAGAAGCTTCAAAAGTGGCCTAGAATGAAGGCGTCCAGGTCCCGAAAGCATGCCAGCAATAGAGGGCACTAAGGGGAGGAGAACTGTTGCGAAGAAAGCTTGAAATTCCACTTCAACTAGCAAGAGGAGAGCTGCAGAAATCCGCCATCTAGAGAATGAAGTTGCCCATGGTAGGGGAGAAGTCTCAAATCAGCATGGAAAGGCAAGGAAGTGCTCCAAGGTGGCTTCCAAGGGTGACACCTAAGTGCCACAAGGCAAGCATATAGGCAACAAGCAAACACATGGACAAATGAGGCGTGGGATTTTAAATGCTTCTAGGGGGTCAGATGGCACACCATGACCCTAATGTAAAGGAACTAATGACCCTAGTTTGTAGGATCTCTAATGGGTTAGTTTTTAAAGAATGACCCCACTGAACCAAACCAATGACCTTAGAAATTGAAACCACTCTAATAGCACCAAGAGCTGCACTTATTGCACATGAAATCATGGTACCTTTTGGGCATTAACTAAGCTCCCTAGCCTGGTACCCTAGGCTAAATTTAGTGACATTTAGTTTAGACATTTAACCATCACCACCACATCCCCGTGACAGTCTCTACATTCAATTGGCAGATAACTCAAGCACAACATGGGGCATCTTAAAGGACTTGTAAGACAAACAACTCTACTAGGTTCCTAAACCTCCAAAAATAAATGTTCAACATGAGGATGCAAGAGAGATGCATAGCATGATTACATGACAAGTCTGAAGGTAGCAAGGGATCAACTACTAGTAGTTGGTCTATAAGATGGACTTGGTTCTGCCAAAGAGCTTCAAAAACTTTGTGACCAGCATTATGATACTGGGAAGGTTAAGGCAGCTCACTTTTGAAGAGATAGGGGCTATGTTTGTATAAAAGGAGGTCAAGGCAAATGTCTACCATGGAGATAGCAACAAGGACAAAGCCATTATTACAGAAGGCAAGGGTAAGGGATTGAGAAGGGAAAGCCTAGCAAATTTTCCTACAATGGAGATAGCGGCAAGGACAAAAAAGCCATTTTTACAGAACATAGGTAATACAACAAAAAGAAAGACAGCAAGTCTGACGACAATGAGGACTCTTATGGTGTTGAGGCAGGAAGAACCCCTCAACATTAGCAAATTGGATGCCCAAATGATAGTGCAGCCTTCCCATATCTGACTTTGCAAATGATTTTTGCAAATCTGCATTGAAATATGTAATGTTCTATGTATGAGGCCTAGTGACAAGCATGCCATCCACATAAAGGATTTACATAAAGAAATTTGATTCACTCTCTAGACATAAAGAGTGACCTTTGTAGGGTTGTTCTGAAATCCAAGGCATAGTAAAAAGAATGTATCTTAGCATACTATGAGCATGCTGCCTGCTTCAAACCATATAGATCCTTTTCTAATCGGCATACTTGAGTTTTTGAGCCTGCAACCTTAAACCCTAGAGGTTGGGTCACATAGACCTCTTCTAGTAAATCCCCATTAAAAAAATCGGTTTGAATGTCCAGCTAGTTGACCTCCCAGGGATGCAAGAGCAATGAAAAACCAAATGGTTGTGATCCATTAAGTGGGAGTGAATGTCTCCTCAAAATCAGTGTCAAATTCCATTGTTGGGCATAGCCTTTTGTGAACAATCACCACTATCACCAGCTTTGCGTTTCAATTTGTACACCCACATAGTGCCTATGGCACGCTTGCTGGTAGTCAAGCCACACAACTCCCAACTACCATTAGCATGAATAGAATTAACTTCAACTCTCATGGCTTGCATCCATTTATTGCTTTCAAATGCATCTCAGTGACATATAGGTTTCTCATTACAGGTAGTGGCAACAATCATGCAACATCGAGCTCAATCAAATTGCCATGCATCTACTTTTGTGCACCTTTGATGCGAGTAGCCAAGAGCTCAGTTTGCTTGCTGTCTTGTCAAGTATCCAAGAGCCACCTTGGCACCATGTTTTGCTATCTAATGACATCCCTATTCTCTTGAACTCCTTGAATAACTGATGGATAAGCATGAGAACCTCAAACTTCAATTGGGCTGCCGTGTTCCCATGAAGGATAGGTGTGTAGTGATCTAATGCATGCAACAATAATTTTGTAAGTGCTAAACCTAATTTAAAATAAATAACACACAAATTACACATGCAATGCTGATATAAATTAAGCCACTCACAAACGATATGCAATATGGTTGATTGTCAGAGGATTGTCATGATGAAAAATAACTTTCATAAAAGTTTCGATCCATAGAATAATGATAATGTCAATATCTAGTTCAACTTATCAGGTGGTAGAGGCTAGAACAGGAAACATGTAATAGCATTGCAGCAATCATGATGATCTAGATCAACTTTTCCAATCACACATCTCATCAGGAAGGGTTGTTATCGGCATGAAACAACCGGCAAAGAAATAGCATAACGTTAGTAGATGGACAAAAGTAATGCAACAAAGAAACCATTAAAAAATGATGGGATCATGTGGAGATGGTAAAGAACTATATTATGTGGGTTTGTGAACAAAGAAGTTGTGCAAAAGGCTGACTCATAAATTTTGAACAACAATGGATGGTAAGAGAGAACACAATTCATCATTCCAAATATGTATAAATAAGTAGACATAATGCATGAGACCAATCTAACCACAAAAACTCTAGGGTGCACGAAATCGCCAAAATTATCTTTAATAGGAGTTGGGATACAAAGCTCAAGCATGTCATGGTTTCTCACACAAGCACATCATGGGGGTTACTCATCATATGTAAATATAGAATGTGGGTTCAATAGAAAGGGTTCTCAAATAGCAAAAATCCACCAATTGGTACATAATAATGCTTATGAAAGGGGTATTGAAAAAAAATTATAAGTTTTCATAGAAAAAGGGATCATTTTAAAGATTTATGATTTACAAATAAGGGAATTCAATAATACCCCTGTAACACACAAGATATATAGAATCTTCAACCGGTGACCCTCCTAAGTTGATATTTCCAAGCTAGAAGTGAAATGAGCCCTTTATTTACAAATCATTAATCAACATGAGATCAACATTGTGACATGAAGTTGGGGGTACTAACTTCACGCACCTCTTCACTTCCTACTACTTTTGAACTGAGTGACAAATATATTTATCATTGAGAAAGGGACATTAAAAAGAAGCTTTTAAGCCAAGATACCACACCATACTTTTCTCCCTTAGATGAGAATGAAGATGGTAACATACCAAGTGATGTTGTACTCAAGCATAGGGAGAAGGAAAGGATCAGCAAAGGACATAATCTCAGCAAGCCAGTTTGTGCCAAAGAGAAGAGTGATACGTTGTTGAAAGAACATCTTGCAGCTCAACATGGCATGAACTAATATATATCGAGGAGTTCGAAGGGGCTGATTGGGTTGGATGGGTAGGTTCTGAGAAAGCATTGCACCTCCTTCATAGATACCTTCACAATTAGCTCAAAACACTCTCCAAACTATTATTAGACACAGAGGCCTATAACTTTTAGTAAAGACATGATATCAAAGATCTAACCACATATAGAGATGCGTGGGCTTCACGCTAATATAAGTTTCATCAAAATTGGGCTACCAAGCAGAAAGTTATATGACCCTCAAGGTGGTTGAGCATAGAATAATTTAAGGCGATACTCATTGGTGCGTCCAGGTATCACCGTGCCATCAACATCCTCAAACTAATAGGTTCCATTCGTGAACTTATTTTTGACTTGATATGGTCTCTCCCATTGGCCGATAAACTTTTTGTCTAGCCGCTTATCCAGACGGCTATCAAATCTCATGACCAAATCTCCTTCTGCAATATCTTTCTTCTTGTGTAATTTGGTGTCAAAACTGGCCTTGTGCCTTTTTTGACAAGCTTCCAAGAAGTGCAAGGCCTATAATATGCATTCATCCAAGGCTTCTAGCTGTACCAAGCATTGAGCATAGGCATCCTCTTGTCCTTCTTTTCTTACAACAGCAGTGCGAAGACTATGTATCTCTAATTCAATGGGCAAAATGGCTTCTATTCCATACACTAGTTGGAATGGTGTAAACCAAATAGATAGCTTGTGTGTGGTTCTATAAGCCCATGAAACTTCTGCCAAGTGCCTATCCCAATGCCTTTTCTTGGTGTTTACAAGTTTTCCCATTGAATTGCACAAGAATCCATTTGTTTTCTCAGCCAAGCCATTACATTGGGGATAGTATGGTGTAGACATGCTATGATTTATCTTTAACTTATGCACCACATCTTCAATTAGTTCATTTCTAAAAGATGTTACTCCATCAGTGAGAATTTCCAAAGGACAACCAAAGCATGAACAAATTTGATCAAAGAGAAATTTTGCAACTGTGCTTGCCTTGGTATTGACTATGGCCTTGGCCTCTGCCCACCAAGTCACATAATCTGTGGCCACCAATAAATAATGCTTGCCCTGAGATGAGCAAGGGCGTGGTCCCATAAAATCCAACCCCCATCTCTCAAATGGTCCATATGTTGGAATAGGCTTCAAGGGCCCAGGAATCAATTGTCGCCTTCCAAACTTTTGGCATACTTTACAACTTCAACACCATTCATATACATCCTTATGGAGGCATGGCCAAAAGTAACTTGCATTAAGAATTCTCCTAGCTATGCTTGCTGAAGCAAAATGACCAAAGCATTCATGACACATTTCTAGGATTCTCTAGTCTCCATGGGATGGACCACCCGATGAAGCACCTTATCTTTTCCCAATTTATAAAGAATGTCATCAACAATAGTATAGGGACAAGCCTTCCTTACCAATCTCTACTTCTATTGTGGAGTTAACTCTCGAGGAAACATGCCTTCTTCCACATATTGCTGAACATCTTGTAGTTCTGGCCATCTAGTGTCTACCAAAGAAACCTCCCCCCGTTCTTGTACTACAATGGCTTGAGTAGCCAACTCATCTACCTTTTGATTTTCTTTTCTATTTATATGAACAAACTTGCAAAAATCAAACTGAATACATAGTGCCATAGCCTTTTGATTAAGCTCCTTCAAATGAGGACTTCTTTTCTTGTAATGCCCTTGCATTTGCTTTATAATAAGCTGAGAATCTCCTCTTTTTTCCAATTCTTCAACTTGACTTTGAAGACAACCCTCCAAACCAAGAATCAAAGCATTATACTCAGCTGCATTGTTAGTTGTGATACCTAGAAGCTCTTGTCCTCTAGGCCATACTTCTTGACCTTTAGAATTCATCAAGACCATCCTTCTGGCTCCTTGTTGGCGTGAAGGACTAAAAGCCCCATCAAAATACAAGACAAAAGCTATTGGTGATGTCTCCCTTTCATCAATAATGTCCTCCTTATATTTCCTGCCTTCCTATGAGCAAATCTACCATAGTGGACCTAGTGGTATTTTTAGTGACAAAAGAGAAAGAGAACTCTTGAAGTTCTGACAACCATTTTGCAAATATCCTCCCAGGATTAGGCTTGCAAACTAGATATTCTAATACAGACTGAGAGGTAAGAAAGAAAAATGGTTGAGGTAATAAATAGGAGCGAAACTTTTTGAATGAAAACACGAAAGAGAGAGCTTGCTGCTCCATTTCTTCATACCTTGTTTCCATCTCTATAAGTTGTCAGTTAGCATAATAGATGGGTTGCATTCTAGCTGCCTCTCCTTTTTGTAGCAATACAGCACCAACTGAATGCAAAGATACACTTGGATTTACATAAAAGTCTTGAGACCAATCAATGGGCTTCAATATTGGTCCCTTACTTATGGCTTCCTTAAGTTGCTGAAAAGACTCATGTTGCTCCACACCCCATTGGAAAGGAACTCCCTTTCTTGTCAATAAGTTCATCGGATGCACTATCTCTGTGAGATCATCACAAAAGCGTTGATAATACTTGCTCTTTCCTAGAATTCTACAAACACCAGTGACACTCTCAAGACTTGGCAATGCCATGATTGCTTGAACCTTGTCAAGATCCATTTGCAGGCCTTCTTTAGACACAATATGCCCCAACAAGACTACTTTTCTTTGAGCCAAATGACACTTGCTAGGATTTAGAAGCCTTTTGCTTCATCAATCCTAGCTAAGGCCATCTTTAACTTCTCCATGTGATCTATGCACTAAGAATAAATGCAAAAATCATCCAAAAACACCCTTATGAACTTTCCCAAGTAAGGCTCAAGGACTTGACTCATGAACCTTTGAAAGGTAGCTGGTGCATTGGTTAACCCGAAAGGCATGACTCTATAAGCAAAAACTCCCCAAGGTGTGACAAATGATGTCTTCTTTTGATCTTCCTCCCGAATGCGAATTCGAAAGTACCCAGAATACCCATCACATACCGAATATATCTCATGCCCTGCTACTTGGTCTAGTATTTCATCTTGGAATGGCAAAGGAAAATGATCCCTCTTAGTGCATGCATTCAAAGGATAAAAGTCCACACAAACCTACCACTTATTTCCTTTCTTTGGTGTGACAACTATAGGAGATATCCATTCTGAATCATCAATAGGAAAGAGAAATCCCACCTCAAGTAGTTGTGTTACCTCTTTCTTTAGTGCCTCAGCTTGGATCACCCCCAATCGCCTTAAGCATTGCACAACAGGATTGCTTTCTGGCTTCAACTCAATCTTGTGCTCCACAAGAGAGACTAGTCAAACCTGTGAATAGAGATATGGGAAATCATCTAGCATATCCAAGTACTGGAGCTTCTCAGTACCTCATAGAGAATCACCAAGAAGCTCTTCATTGTGTTGGCATAATTTAGTGTGCTCCACATCCTCCACATGAAGTGTCTCTATAGGATCTTCTTGCACCACCACCTTGTTCCCTCCTGACTCTCATCCTGATCAGCACCAAGACAAAGACTAAGGGCCACTCCTTCCACCTCACCCTCTGAGCTGGTCTCCTCGGAGCTATACCCTCTCTCTTCTTCTTCATCGGTTAAGTCAGAGCTTGAACTCTTTGATGTTGAAGACTCCTCCTTGACAACTTCCTTTTTGTGGCTTCTCATGTTGTAGTGCACCTTCTTATCATTTCTCTGCAAAATCAAATCTCTAGTATCCCACTTTTGAATAGCCTTCACCTTGCATAGCCAGGCCTTCCCAAAATCAATGAATAGGCATGTGCATCTGGCTTGCTAGGGATTACGTGAAAAGTAGTTCTACATACATCCACTTCTAGATTCTTCACAACTCCCAAGGTCTTTACCCTAGTGTTGTCAGCGAGTTTGATGTGATAAGGAGAGGTAGTACTATAGTATAGCATCTATTATCATGGTCTTCTCACTCATGACATTAATCGATGCACCTCCATCAATGTAAACACTAGAAATCACTTGACCATCAATGATCACATCAACCATAGGTACATCATCACCAACATCTATATCTACCTTTTGAACAACAGGAATGGAGCTTTTCTTCTTTTTCTTCTTTGATACTCTTGTGCTTGCTAGCTTTCCCCATTCTTTCTGTAGTTTTGGAGACAAAGCAAGTAATTGACCAAAGGTGATATGAGCTTCCTTTTCTTTAAGGTCAGACAAGTCATAGCTTCCAATGCCTTGTCCTAAAGGAAAGTCTAACTGGCTAATTCTCCTTCTAAATGCCCTCTTTTTATTAATATGATGTTCCTCTTCCTGATGTTCATCATCTACTTCTTCCTTGCTTTCTTCCTCTTCTTTTGCTTTACCATGCCTGCATTTAGCCATCATTACCTCTCTTTCCTCATCCCTGAAGAAGCTTCTAACAAGGATACTTGTTTTTCTTCTTTCTTTCTCAATCTAGGACACTCGGGGCGATGGTGACCTTTTTCATTACATTCATAGCAAGTGACCCCACTCTTATCTCAAGGCCTGTCCTCACTCTTTGGTGCTCTAGGTTGTCGTTCATTAACCAAATGCAATTTCAAATCAGCAAACTCTGCCATCAATTGAGAGATATTATGATCTAACTCAGAGGACTTTGGTACTTGAGGAGTGCCCATTACCTCCACCGTAGAAGTTGAAGCTATTGAAGACACAAAAGAGGATTTGATCTTTAGAGAAGCTTCTTTCTTAGTCACAATGCGAAGTGCCTCCACGTATGTTGTTGGATCTTTACTCATTACTTTTGAGCGAAGACGAGGCTCCAAAGCTATAACAAATTTGCTCACCTTTAAGTGCTCCATCCCTATGAGACTTTGAGGGGCCAATGATGTAGATGCCACAGCTCACAAAGCTGCCCTTTCATACTTTGTCCATAAAGTTTCATATCAGATTGCCAACGCAGAGACCATCTCACCCTCTTCTTGATAGAACCGGTCCAACTACAACATATTCAAAGCATTTGGTGACTACACTACCCCAAATCTCTGCTTCATTGCAGCCACCACTTGGTCCCAGTCCTCCTAGGTAGAGTCTAGCAAGGCCTCATGCCAACTCAAGGCTACACCTTCAAGAAAATTAGGCAAAATCTTTGCCCGATCCTTCACAGACCATCCAAAAAGCCGGCATCCTCGAACAAAATCCCAAAGATAAGACTCAGGGTCTTTTCCTTGGGTCCCTCAAAACACTGGAATCTTCACCATGATGAAACACAAAAAGGAAACACCAAGATCCAAATAATATCCCAAACAAGATCCAAACAAGATCCCATAGAGCCTTAGTATACCAAGACCAATTTATTATGCATAACCACTTGTTGAAAACCCTCCACAATGTGATCCTCAACAAAATCTTCAAAAATAAGTGACCACCCAACACCATGGAAACATTGTGTATACATGCATTCAAGAATCACCCTTGTCACAATTGAAAGTGCACATAACAGCTTCAAGATATTGTACTCTTCATCATTTGCATAGCAAAAGAAGTTGAAAGCATTAAGAATCACCACTCCACTGTTATAGTCAAAAACTACCCAAAGACTCAACTCTTCTTCACACCAAGCTGACAGTGCATAAAACAATCCTCAATTTATCATTGTGCCTGTTGTCAGTGTTGTCGATTCACCAACATATTCAAGAGTGCAAAAATAAAGGATATGATCATAATGACTGTGCGAATAGCTTGAACATCACCTTCACAATCTTCTAGTTCTCTTAAATGGGCTGCAGTCTCTCTTCCAATAGAGTTCTTCTAGGCATCTTCTTTATCACATCAGAAAACACATGCCTATACTAGGCATAACATGTGATCAAGTACACCCGAGACCATTTAGTAAGGTGGGATGAATCCAATACCAAACGTACCCAGCGTCTCCACAAAAATTTATTGACATGAAGTTGTTAAAAGAAGATCTTGCAGCTTAACATGACATGAACTGATATATATCGAGGAGTTTAAAGGGGTTGATATATACCAAAGAGAGGAGCGATATGTTGTTAAAAGAAGATCTTGCGGCTTAACATGACATGAACTGATATATATCGAGGAGTTTAAAGGGGTTGATTGGGTCAGATGGGTAGGTTCCACGGAAACGTTGCACCTCCTTCATAGATACCCTTACAATTAGCTCAAAACACTCTCCAAACTATCATTAGATATAGAGGCCTGTACCTTTTAGTAAAGACATGATATCAAAAATTCAAACATATATAGAGATGAGCCTTAAGATGGGCTTCACGTTGATATAAGCTTCATCAAAATTGGACTACCGAGCGCAAAGTTATGAGTAAAACACTAACGGGGGGTCAAACTGTCATAAAAAATTGCCCTCCACCCATGCTAATTTTGCCTAAACAGGATGCTCCCTCAAGACTCCAGCTTCATCAATGATCCACCACTCATATATTTTGCCTAGAAGAGGGTAACTCCCTTGGTGGCTTGGGAAATGGATGGACCATGTATGTGCAATAAGAGGCTGAATAGAAAGAACTTTTAAGGCCTTGAAAGAAAGAAAAGGGAAGAGTGACTCAAGAGAGGGAATACGAAGTGATCTTCATTGTCAATAGAGTGAGACTCCACTCCAATGCAACTCAAAATACTACAAACACAAGGGAGAACTAGAGAGAGATGGACTCAAGTTTCTACATAAGAGAATATCTACAAGAGGGAGAGAAGGTTCATGGAAGAGGCTTGAGGAGACTAGAGCTACAGCAACATGAGGCCTAATGGTGGAAGAGATGTTGAGCAAGGGAGAGGAGGGCTCCTTTTATAGAGATTTAATCACCCTCCTTCACCCATTTATGATTGCTGCCTGTAGATTCCTTTCCCCATCAATCACATAAGCTTGTATGTCACCGCCCATGTCCTTTTTGGCTATTCTTGCCATGTATCCCATCAAAATATGCTCAAGACTCTTAAAATATTGAGAAAGTCAAGAGTCTCCCCACATGGAGCCCATAGGGACCCTCTCTTTTCCATATATCCACATCCTCCTTATTCCACATAAGAATTCTAGAAGGATTTCTCTTCACTCCACACTCCTCCACATGCCTTGCACACGCTTGGCATGTGGCCTCTCTTATATTATTGGAACACATGGACATGAGGCCACCTCTTTATATGACTCACTCTTCCTATTTTCTAAAAACCCCATAATATCCCATACACAAATAACTCTCACCCCATACCAAGGTATTTATCATTCATACACATGGTATTTACAATGATCCATTCCACTCATCCTCTCAATCCCATACAATATCTTAGAAAGTAGAAATAAGTGAGAGCCACTAGGCTATCACTTGATACTCAAACTCTTATCAAACATAGAGAAAAACAATACCAATGCCAAATAAAAAATATCAATTTTTGGCATCACAACATGCATACAAAATGTGGCTGAGTTGTAAGAGTAGGAGAATAATATGAGGTAGAAGACGAAGGGGTGAGGTTGTGGGCTCTACTGTCTAGTCTAAGTAGAAGAAATAGATTGGGATCATAAAAACAAATTAGGAACAAATCATACTTTCACATTACTTGTTAATAAGTAATGCTTTCAAACTGAGCATTCTCTATTAAATGTTGGTATCACATATGGTATCGCATATGGATCACTAGAATTCTCTATTAAATAAATTGAAATAGATTTCTCAATAGTGTTTCAAGATATGGAGCTAGAGACAATAGATCTTATAGACCCATTTTAACTGGCTTCTTATGGTGTAAGCCAAACACACTTGCAACAAACACAAAGTCAATGGTCATAATTTTACCATGGCTCTTTGGAAAAAAATATGCCAAGAATTGGACTGGTGTTGAAGTCTTGGCATTGATTCCAGGAAAGAAATTATCTTGAATACAAAAAATACAAGAACTGCACAACAAGAGACAACATGGCTAGTAGCATAAATAGGTGGAGTTCTATAGTTCAAAATCTAAAGGAGAATGTATTTGAAAGTTGAGATGTCATGAAGTCCAAAGGGAAGTGGGAGAATCTTATTTTAGAGTACTAGATCATGGAATGCATATTGGTTATTGGACCCCTTATGAGTTGCTCCTTGACTTTGCCGATCAGTAAATAGTTGCTCACTGCCACCAACCCCTACCTAGAGCTCCAATGTGCTCAATCTCATTTGTGAATAGCAAGGACATTGCAAGGAGAATAGAACGCGCATAGGAGGGAACATGAGACTTTTCTCGACCAAGACTACACGATCAATTGTATTGGTAGTTCCACTAAAAGAAAGGCTAGCAAAGAATTATATGGGGGCATTCCCAAATCCATGGGTGAATTGTAAGATTTGTGCACCTTGCCCACAAAAGAGCTCTTGGTCTTTAGGCAAGGGACAACTATTTCATGGTATTCAATTTTCTCAAAGGGAGGAGGAAAAGCCTTATTATGCAGCTTGTCCCTTTTGAAAGATGAAGATTATTTTGAAGAGACCCTTATGTGCATGAAAGAGCCCTTGTAAATGAAGAAGATTAATTTGAAATGACCCTTTTATGCATGGTTGGGACCACCTTTTTTTGTCATTAAGGTGAAACCTGGTGCGCCAACATTGCCCTAACATTGAATTTGCTTAGTGCTACTCAATCATAGACTCAAATAATTGTCATCCTCTTGCTACTCCAATTCATGACCTTTACACATTCTTCTGACCCATTTTGCTACCTATCAAGAATTACACATTCCTCTTACCCATTTTGCTTCTCAATCATAGACTCTGATAATTTTCATCTTCTTGTTGCTTCAACTCAAGACCTTTACACATTCCTCTGACAACAAGGTCCCAAAAGTGAAATGGAAAACCTGCACAAAACCAAAGACAGTAGGTGGGCTACGAATAGTAGATCTTGAAAAATCTACGGCTAATTCATGGCACAATGGAGCATAAAGGCAGTGCAGAACCCGGATAAGATTTGGGCCTACTTAATCCTTAGAAACATAAGTAAGGTAAAGATTGTCAGGTGTAAACATTGGAAACACCTTTTGGTTGGGTCTACCCTCTACGGAAAGGAAGCTTGCATAGCAAAGGGGTTCGACATTTGGAAAGGCATGTGGTCAGCTTGGGAGTCACTAAGACTGTACATAATCTGGAAAGGGTTCTAGACTAGGAAAACGTGTACTTTCGTAGCCAATGATTCAATTTGGTTCTCAGCCGTTTGGTCAGCCACCCCACTTCAAGACAATGGAATCAAGAACGCCTTGCGGCTCAACAAGAAAGGATTCGGGTCTAGGGAGATATGTGGGATAGAGAGCAAAGGAAGTGGATAGAAAATGACATATTAAGAGCTAGATTTAAACTAAATAGATTCGACTTAGAGATGCTAGCCATGAGACACACTTTGGGACAGAGAATCAACTGCCTGGAAGAGTGGAAGGGCTCCAGGGCTCCTCCGTCTACTAAAGAATTTAGGTGGGTAGGACAGTTAGAACTTTACCCCGTCCCCATCTTTGTCAAAGGACAGGAAGAGCTTGTAGCTTATCTAAATCAGAAGTGGTTGAGAGCAGATTCGGAAAGAGTGTGGTCTAAAAGATTCAAAAAAATGTGGAACAGGAAACTCCCAGACAAAGAGGCTTGCCTCTTATGGCTCATCATGCACAAAGGAGTCTGGACATCCAAACAAGCATTGATAATCGGACAAGGAGATGGGTATTGCCAAAGATGTAACAGAGCACAGAAAGATATCTCCCACCTGTTTCGAAACTACAGATGTTCTAGAGAAGCATGGGACAATGTGCACAAACAGTTTGGATTTTTCTTGATCAACTAGGCTTTCCTTCTGTTGGGTGACATACCAACCAGGTCCCTGGAAAACTAGAACACTATGTGTAGCTCCATTCTTTGGTCTCTATGGGCTCAGAGATGCGCTACAGTTTTTGGTAATGTTTCTATTGGTACTAATGAAATTGTAATGAATGTATGTTTGAACACAGGAAATAGGTGCAAATCTTGAAAAGATATCACGGCTGCAGCAACAAATCTAGGATTATTACAAAAAGGATGAACAAATCGCGAAGGAGATTGCCCTATTAGCACAATTGCAAAAATAGGTGGGAAAGGAAGATTTCCCCACGACCTCCACCCCACAGTTGGTACTTTCTCATGCCAGGCAACGACAATGGTCAAGAGTCCTGAGCGTGCTCTTTCTTTCCCTGCTCCTATGGGTCAATTATTTTCAGCCTCCCCTACGTCATAGCCTTTCCTCACCACCATGGCATCCCTGCATGTCTCGTCAGCCTACGCTATGCCTTCACCATCGGCCCCCCCTTCCCTTGGTTGTCTACAAGAGACCGGTGTTATGGAATGACCCCGCTAGAGTTACTTTCAAATTCCGTAATGAAGTCACTCCTCCCGACTTCAAGCCTCTAGAGCCCAAACCGTGAACCAGAGTCAGCGAAAGCTGTGCCTCCAACCACGCATCCCAAGCACAATTGTACTGCGAGTGGTTGCTCACCTAACGCCCAAAGAAGAGCCGCAGGAGACGGCTTTTGAAAGAGGCTTTAAAAAAAGATTAATTTTGAGCCTTTTAAAGAAGAGCCTTAAAATTTGAATGACTCTTTCATGCATGACTGCAACCACCTTTGTTCGTTCATTGAGGGGTTGAAGTATTATGGCGCTAACATCGACGTTGCTCGGTGCTGCAAAATCAGGCTCTCTCATGCTTTTCGTCGTCTTGCTGCTTCTGCTCATCTCCTCTACACATTCTTCTGATCCTTACAATCCCGACCTCAGCGTTTTGCTCCCTCTCAAGAATTACTCCAGATTTGTCAGCACCTCGAATTTCTTCAACCTCACCCTCATGAACTTGCCAAGTCTATTTACTCTCTTCGCCCCCTCGAATTCTGCTTTCAAGGTTAGCTCTTCCCGTTTGCGCTCTCAAGTCATGCATACATGCACATGCATGTGAAATCACACAAAGGAAAAATCGGATTACTCTCATGCAGTTCATCACGCCATTCCCACAAAACCAAATTAACATTCAACAAAGCGGGCACCTACGCATCTATGTTGATCAAAGATTGGAAGTTCCTGTCTGACATTATTTGCTTGATGATATGCCCAGAAACTTCAAGGCTGTCTGGTTGGCTCTAAAATGAACAGGACCGCAACAATCGCTCTGCTCAGATACCATTTTATTCGCATGCCTCACGATTACGCCAGCGTTATGGATACAGCTTACAATCTGAATCCTTGGAAACCTCACACTCTATACAAAGATAAACAGCTGAGCATAGTAGTTCGGAACAATATCGCCGTAATTAACAACGCGGCTTCGCTCGTGGACGCCAATGTCGCAGACTTCCCATCCGTGACCGCTCATGGAATCGATACTGTCTTAATTCCTCCAGGCATAGAGGTCAGTGGTGTCACTTTTTGCAACTTTTCAATCCTTGAAACCTCACATTTTTGCTCAAAGTAACAACTACCAATGCCAGAAAATGAGCAAAACATAATCTACTCTCTATTTGCGGTTTGGTTCACAGCTACCGATACAATGTGCAAAATAATTCCGGCAATAGTAAGGTACTTTGAGATCTTGAAGGAGGTTTCTGCAATATGGTTTTGCATCTAAGATCACTGTCTTCTCCAGCATGTTTCTTCACTAATATCGGCTGCCTATGTTGTTGGATGACATTACTTGGGACTAGGATCAAATATTAGTCCAACATAAAAAAATAGTAACTATAAAATAGTTTGAACTTGACCTTTTGATAAACCTACATTAGATATGCTAGAGCAACATTATATTATGCGAAGCAAGTATACTAGTTTGAATTTTGACATGAATGATGGCGTTGCATTAATCTTAAGTGTCTTAGTAGGTTTACGGAAGGGAACATGCATACTATGCTCCCAATGTTTTTCAATATATATAATTTGTTAATCTACAAGCTACTTGCACAATATACATAGAATGCTTGAGTTCCCTTTTGAACTCTATATTTTTTAATAAACCAATACTATTCAAAAATTGTGGTGGAAAGGTCATTTGGTTTGGGTTGTTGGTCATGAAGGTAGCTGAGACTTACTCTCCTGAATTTTATGTGGTTTCATATTTCTAATCTTTGACAAAAGTAATTAATGAGTAGAATACACCAACGAACACATTCGAGTAATATGTGGATTACTTCAAAGATGGAAATTTGAAATTTTCATAACTTAATTCCAAGAGGAAACAACATTTGTATTTATTAAAACAAGGAGAAATATTATTGAGTAAGAAACCTTCAATGTCTCTAAATGCAAGCCCAAAAAAATGCACTTAGAAGTTCACACATTATTTAAATTTGAAAATTTTAGAATAAAAAGAATACTTAAAAGCGTTCTTAATGGTGAAAAAAAGTAACAATTAGTACTACCCCAGTAAAAGTGCCCAAGGACACTATCCTAAGACATTTCTATGTTCACTTGACTAATCAAACTCTTACATTTATATTGACATATTGAAGATGTCTTTGACATTTCATTCTATTGGGTACTGATCTTTACATCTTTAGAAAAAAACTCCACATGTTTTTGAAGCACAATGGTATCTCCATGATGCCCACATTAATGCTAATTTAAAAAAGAAATTCTAATTTTGGACGTTGATGCCAAATAGGGGTAAGAAGAATGCTGATTAAACCAAGATTTATGGTTTTCTCTTCCCATTTCCCATGTTTTCCTAAACTATAAATTGATCATGGTCAAAGAAATATCAAGTGGATTTTTATGGTTAGATAATTGCTTTCTCAAGTATCTACTATTTTCACTCCTTGCTATACCAACCTCTATTTATCATGTTGTTTGACTGTTTTCTTCTATGAATATAACTTTACCTCAATGTACAATAATCTAGATGGAGTTGATGAGGAAATCATCAAATAATTCTTTTGCAATTGAAATTATTTTTCTCCCAAACCTATGAAACTAGGACACAAGTTTATATCCTAATATATTGGTATCGAAAGAGTGTCAACATTGCAATGGCCAAATCTATGTTGAGACAAACCCTTGAAAATACTAGGCGTGTAGTGAGTTGATTACTCCAACCAAATTCTGCCTTCCTAAAATCTTGTGAAATAGACAAATGCATATTTATGTATCATATTTAGGCACAACAACCTATCACATATGTATCAAATACAAATAAACAAACTTGTGCAAGATTGGTTAACCAAACATAGCTAGGCTTGCTTATAATTTATCACTAATAGTGTCTTAACTTTTTCACAATGCACACCATCGCTAGTGCTTCTCACGTGATGGATGTATATTTCACTTCTATATAATTGGGTTGACATCTTTCAAGTAATCTTTTCTGTATTCTCTTGGTTGCTTGCAAAATACACTTCTCATGGCATATTTGAATCCATTGATATGTACCTAGGATTCTGGTACCATGTTTGTGCTCTTAATGTTAATACAATTTCTATTCTCCAATTTAGGATTTCAAAGACTTGATCACATTCCTTAGTCCATAACAATGCCACTAGGAGCTTGTAAAGAAGCTTGCCTATAGCTGCATACCTTAGTATAAACCTTTTGTAGTATCCTCATAGTATCTTGCATGCCCATAAATATTTGTACATCTTTTCAACTTTGTTCAAATACTATCTAGAAAGGTCCCATTTTTATGTCATTTTGGCTACGGTTTTGCCCATATTACATAGAAACTCTCTTGGATCCAAATTTCGGTATATGTGCGATGCCCACCTTTCATATGTAACCACCAATGTTCCATAGTGCCCTTTTTGTAAGGCCCCCATTATGAGGAGAAGCCATGGTGTGAGCACTGGATATTGGTAGGATCCTAGTTTTGACACTAGATGAGGTCTCATGGTGACCGTTTGATGGTTAGGAGATGGTAGAAGGATCAACGTACTCCTTGGGGGTTCAAGGGCAGTGCCCTTGATCTTGGTGGTTTGAGGGAAACACCCCCAGTGGGGTTTGAGTGTAGCACCCTTGATGCGGGTGTGGGGCAATGCCCCCAATGGCAGGGTCTGAGGTCTTTCGGTAGTAGGCCTCTACCCACAATGGTATGCCCTCCGTTGCATGCACATTGTGTGAACTTGCCCTCATGTGCGTGATTGATGGTCGGTGATCAATGGTCTTTGGTCGCTGGCGAAATTCAAGCAAACATGTGCCACCGTCCTCGCACTTAGTCACACACTGTGCTAAGTCAATATGCATGTGCCACCACCAGCCCACCAATATGGTGGAATTGGTCTGCTACAAAGGGCTATATAAGGAGGTCACTTCTCAAGCCTCAACATCAAATGCCAATACCCCTACCTCCAGTCCTTCTCCATCCAGAGTCTGTCTAGATCGCCATCAAAGCTCTACTTGAGAGTGCACGGGTGGACAGCACCATTAGTTGTACCTAATACAAAATTTTTATTCCACTCTATTGTGTCTATTCTTTGGTTATTGTACTATTGTTGTTGTCAAACGATCTCTCCGTTGCATCATATTTCTACAGCAAATGATGAAGCATCCAAAAAATTAGGAAACCAATCATACATGTTTAAGTTGACTTTTTTTTAAATTCACACTGGTATTTGTGTCAATATTTGTATGCTATCTCCCAATTATATTTTACATCAAAATACTAGACAATGGTTAATGATACTGACTTTGTATACCATTTTTTATTCAACATCTATACCAATGCCTATAATGAGCACTATTATAACACTAGAACTATATGAGAATTTTCTAAGTGCATTTAATAAGGCCTCCCAAATTATAATTCATTGAACTTTTAATCATTTGAAAGATGAAATTATTCACCAAGATCATCTTCAAGAAGGTAATCTCTCAGAGGCATATGAATGAACCATGATGAGAGAGTGAGCATTTTGTACAAGAATTTTAAGACTATTAATATTGATAAGCTTCTAAAGGTTAGGTTTATCTAGCCATTGGATGAGGTAACATGCTTAATTACCCACTATGATTGTACCCAAGGGGATGGTAAACTTGGGATTTATGTGGCTTATAGGAAACTAAATGCTACAAAAATCACAAACAAAGTACCTTGTTCGATCTAGTAGTAGATCACTGCATGAGGAGTCTTTAATGATAGCGGAAGTGAGAGAGGGAGAGAGGGATGAGTGCACATGATATAGCTACCTGTACACTAAGTTGTATTGAGCAGAATATGAAGATATACATGTGAACCCATTAGGGTTAGTGTTAGGGTTTGCCCCGATTGCCCTGGAGATATGGTGCAATTTACACCATCCTCAACACCCCCTCTCTCAAATTGCACTGGGTAAGTAGAGGGTACATGTACAAGGCCTTTTTGTGTTTCATTTGGTGCATACGATAGCATCCAAAACTGGAAAAGAAAAATGAAAATAAATTAGAGTAGTATGTGCGTATTCGAGCACAGTGGCTGCGTAGTGGAAGCCTATACAATGAGTATGACTTATGAGGTCTTGTACAACATGGATCTCCCCCTCTTAAGCTGTGGGTCATTCTTTGCCTTTGGGAATGAAACCTAGAAGAAAAGAGGTGACGGCAAGAATATGGAGGCCCATAAAATATTTGCCAGATAGCTATGTAACAATGGCAATAGAGAAACTCCTTAAGAAAAAATGGTTTTTTGGTAGGAAGGACAAAGATCATTGCATGGATGAGTGCATCAACATACAGGTGAAACGTGATGTAGTAGATAGTATGATTAGATATTTGGTCACAGAAAAAGATATCCCTATTGGTTAATGCAATAGACACCCTAATATTGTGAAGCATATAGCCACTTTATCCACAACTAAGGAAAAGGCATGGGCACATTAGTGGATGAAGAATCAAGAAGATGGGTCAGAAGTAGTCACCTCATTCATGAGAACCCAAATCCCACCACAGGCGATTGCATATGTTGAGAAGCTTGTGAATGAGCATAAACTGAGAATATCAAGGGATATCAACCATGGCTTTCAATTAAATGTGAACATCACTTCAGAATCTGAAAAGGTTGTAGCGTACAGGGGCATTTTAGATGAGGACTTTTTACTTGATGAAACAAGTTGGGATAAGCCCCAAGTATTCTTTATTGATGATGAGGTTTCTTCCAATGGTATTCGCCAATTCATCAATAGAATACTATATATCACCATTAGTAGAGCTAGAATTTGCAATATTGTCATTTTTGTCAATAAAGAAAACAAGGAAGAGATGCATAACACTTTGGAGAAAGTTTATGTCTATGATTTCAAGATCTACAATGGTGTGTATGCAACCAAGACAAGCAAGAGAATGTGGATTAAAGATCCAATGCCTCGAATCATATGGAATCAAGAAAGTGCTATGAAGGAGAAAATTTATAATTCCTTACTTCTCTTTTGTAGTTTTAACTACATTGATCATGATGAGATGGTCTCAGCAGAGGAATGGGTTGAATCTAGGATAGAAATGGTAGATATTAATGCCTTCCAATGAGAGGCTTATTGTAACTTTTGGTATATGTTAACACCATTATAAATATTGTGAGAGTTTGCTTACTATTGTAACTTTTGAAGGTGTTTGTTAACACCATTATAAATATTACGAGAGTTTACAACTGTTGAATCTTATCTTTTGGTGTAACTTATCTGTGTCACATTAAATGTTATAATCTTGATTTCATCTCCTTTAAAAATATCTAAAAAATTGCTTGTTTTTATGTTTTCATCTATGTTTGAAGAGTGGGTTTTTTCTTAAATTTTATCCAAAAACTAGTCCAAAAGTATATGTAAAAATGAATTTGTACATTAACAAATCCAAAATTAATGGAATAAGTGTTCCTCCTAGTTCCCTCCCCATGCCCACTTCCACTTTTCATTAATTCCTCCCTCTCCTATCATTAATTCCTCCCTTTTCACTTGTCTTTAATTCCTCCCACTTTTCATTAATTCCTCCCTCTCCTATCCCACCCCCTCCCATGTTCTTCTTCCCTTCCCTCTCTCATTTATCAAATTATATATAATATAATCTCTCTCTCTCTCTCTCTTACACACACACACACACACACACAAACACACACACATGCACGCACATGTGTGTGTGTTGTTATGGATAAAATTGTCTAAGGAAAAAGGCATTAATATGTATGTGTGTTTGTATATGTGACAATAGTATAATAAAATATGGTGTGCATAGGGCCCAAGGTTGAGGTGGCAGGGCATGACCATGTGCCACCCTTCCATGTAAGAGGACCCATAAGGTGTGTTGTACATAATCCATGATAGAAATATTATAAAATGCAAGGTGGCATGGCTCCTCCATGTGCCACCCCTCCACCTAGGCTGCATTTAGTGAGATATGGCTCAAAGTCCATGGGAGAAGTAATATAAAATAGGTGGAGATAGATATTATATTGAGTTATTCCCTCCATATGGGATAGGCCCATGTGGGGGAGGTATAGAAGGACCAAGAGAGCTAGTTAAATAATGGGGAAAGTAGGATGAGGTGGCAAGATTCCTTGTGCCAACCCTCCACTTGTCCTCCTAGAGGTTTGAACATATTATAAAATTGGAAAGAGACCAAGGGAGTATCATAGACTTGAGATATGGGGCTTGATTTATGTGGAAAATTGAGGCAAAGGGTCGTCGCACACAATTGAGAGTGCGTAACCGCCTAGCCCACATGGGAGACTTTTCCACACACACCATGCATGTGGGAGGATACATTAATGAGGAGAGACCCCCTCTCTTGGCTATAAAAGGAAGGGGCTATTCCTTGATGAGCCACGCTCATTCTTGTAAAGCCACCTAGCTAGTATTTTGATATTGCCCTCTCTTCCCTTCTTTCAAATAAAGTATGGTTCTCTTTCCTTGATGTCTACATCTCAACATTCCTCCTCCTATCATGTACATGCTTCTCTTCCCCCTCTCCCTTTCCCCTTGTGTCATAGTCTCCCTCTTCCTTCCCTCCACTTCTAATTCCTTTCTCTCTCCTATGACATCCCTTCGCCCTCTTGATCTCCTTTTCTCGATGGCCTTTGAGCGTCGCCATACTTAGCCTCTAGCCTCTGGTCTCAAAAACTTTTCCGGCTAAAAGTTTTGGTGTGGCTGCTGGGATACGAATCTCCACGGCTAGTGGCGAATCTTCTATTCGTATGGGTTACATCAACAGAACTATACCATCCGTGCTCTTTCTAAGCTACTGCGCGTGCATTCGATTCATGCGTCTCCTGTGCGACAGTTCTGTGGACTGCTGCGACTTCTGGTTGCAGACAGTTTTCTGCGCGATAGTTCTGTGGACTGCTGCGACTTCTGGTTGCAGACAGTTTTCTGCGCGACAGTTCTGTGGACTGTTTTCTACGCGACAGTTCTCTGGACTGCTGCTCTAGTCGCGGTCTGTTTTCTGAGCCCCTGCAAAAGAGTAACAGCAGATCCCGCGCCCCCCTATCTCTCCTCTTCTTCTTCTTCTCTTTCTCTTTCTCTTCTCCTTCTCCTCTCCTCTCTTCTCTTTTTATTAAAGAGTAGGATTGGAACCCAAGACCTCCCCCTTCACAAAAGAAAGTCTTATCATTGGGCCAACAAGTTGGAAGTGGTAAAAATGTAATGATTTTTGTTCATATATTGAAATTGCGGGAGCTGTAACTCTCTAACCGCAAGGAGTTTGCTCTTGCTGTAAAAAGAAAAAATATTTCATTTTATGTGCTCTATCCACATCTCTTGCTAGTTCGCCAATTCAGAACTTCTCCAAGCTCACTTCACGGACGCACGCCTTACGAGAAGGGTGGACATTTATGTCACTTCTCGATGCGTTTAAGGAATTGGTGCCTGTTCCTCCGCACCTTACGGCTACCAATGCACGTGATGTCTTCCTTGATCTTCATGTCGACCTTCAACGGCTGATTGTCCAGTGCATCATTGATGGAGATGACGGGTGGAATGATACACCGTGGATGATTCATGGTGAAGAACTACTGATACGCTGGGAGGATTTTGACTTTGCTTCTACTCATTGTGCGGTGATCGAACTACTTGCTACTTCAGAGGTAATTAAAACGGTGTCCTTCATCGAAGGGTGGGATGCTCCCCAAGCTTGGGGGGAGATTTGGCGCATTTGCTTGTTGATTCCTGTGGAAAAGCTCGTCTTGAATGGTTTATTTACAATCTCATTACAAAGGTTTCTAGGCCTTGGCTATGGTTGGTAATGTTTCGACCAAGGAATCCATTTGTACCTAATCAGCCTTTTGTGCCTCATTTCGAGCTTCAAATTGTAATTCTTTTTGGGCTTAAGATAAACTATCAACAAAGAATTGCAAGTTTGCTTGGTGCTGAACGTTTGGCTCAAGTGTTGAATTCTCCCTACCCTCTCCTCCTACCTATCTTGGACTACCGAGAAACTTGGGATGTCCGAATTTTAGTCTTGGTGTGATGACATCTTGGATTCTTCAATTTGATGGAGCTTACAAACCTTCGATCAAGGCGGCTGGCGTGGGTGTGAAGCTCACTTCACCAGGAGGTGAAGAGTATTGTTACAGCAAGTCTTCACCTGCAAGTACTTGCAATCAAGCTGAGTACTCGGCGCTCATTTTTGGGCTACAAAAGGCACAAGAACATCAAGCCAAGCAATTGGAGGTGCAAGGAGATTCTCAACTAGTGTGTGAACAAGTTAGTGGAAGGTGGAAGGTGCGGAGCAAAGGCTTGGTTCCATGACATCAACAAGCCTTGGAACTTTGCAACCAATTTGAAGAGGTAAAAATTCAGCATATCCCTCGAGCTCGAAATCTTGTTGCTGATTTCTTGGCACGTGAAGCTTGTACTTCAATCACGCATGACGCGAGTGGAAGCGCCACCCCAACAAAGCCGCAAGCCACGAAGGAGGGTGATCATTTGTAAGGAATGCAAAGGTTGTGGTCATCATGAAACTAAGTGTTGGGCATACTTGATACGAGTTCACCGACTTCGGAAGATCATCAGGAAGGTTCTCAAGGACATTGCTCAAAAGAAGGATGCCAGACCGCACACCCCTTGAAGAAATAGCATGGCGACTACAAGAACTGGAAGAAGCTGAAGGTGATGTGCAAGCTCTCCAACTGTTGACATTTGTCATGGCATTCTTGTTTGCCTTGATGAACAACCTCATGCAACGCCGCGCCTCTAGCCCTCGCTTGTAAAGATCGATGTGATATCATGAGGGTTGGTCCTTTTAAGATTGTCTATGTGCTATTCTATGCTGAAGATTTTTCTCGTGTAATATTTCACACTACACCAGTCACACCCTACCCTGCCTATGTGTGCTTTTTGGATGTATCTTCACCCGATTTTCAGTTCAAGCTTCCTCTTACTATTATTCGTCCATAGATAAGCTCCTCTTTTCCATCTTCCAAGCATGGCTGACATTCCCGTGTTTTGTGGACGGGTAGAAGAAAATCCAAATGAGTATCTTGTGGCCTTCAAGCGCCGTTGTGTTTCTCTCAACTTTCTTACTGAAGACAGATGGCTATTGGTTCTTCCCACATTTCTAGAGGGTTTGGCTCAAGTGTGGTATGAGAAGCAAACCGAAGACGTTCGCCAAAGCTGGCCAAGGTTGATAGCAGCAATGATTGAGTATTTCGGCAAAGAAGAGGAGCCGGAGAATGTGTACCTGCAGGTGGCAAACTTGAAGCAGTCAGAAGGTGAGACGGCACGTCGATATGTGGATCGAGCGGCCGTGCTCCTGGACCGTTTGATTGCCACACAGGAGGACAATGTCGGGTTTCAAGCTGGAATGACTCAGCATGTGCTGGGCTACCTTGTAGCAGGAGCGAGTGATGAATTCCGCCTCAAGCTTAAATGGGAGAATCCAGAAACAATGGTGCTAGCACATGAGATTGCTCAAAAGTTTGATAAAGTTCAGTCTGACCCCGCTTCAAAGAAGATGATTGTCCCTCCGCAACCCCCTCAATTCCTGCAACAACAACCTGGGGGGTCTAACTCAGGGGCATACCCCCACCCCACATCAGGGATGTATCCACCGCCTCCACCTCAAATGTATGGTCCTCCCTTAGATGCTTACCCTCAACAAGGTGGATATCCTCACCCTCCACCTCGACCCCAGCCTCGCCCACGAGCCCCCCTCCTCTCTACTCCCATGGCCCCTCCTACTAAAGAGGCCCCTCTTGCAACAGAACCTGGAGTCAATGACCTAGCCAAGGCCCTGAATGATCTTTGGCTTGAGATGGTGGGCATCAAAAATTAAGCCAACCGCCCTCCAAGAGATCGTGCTAATGTTGTATGCTACGAGTGCCACCAGAAGGGTCATTATCGCACAGAATGCCCCAATATTCCAAGGGTGAATCTTCTAAGTGAGTCGGGCACGGAGGATTCTGATGTGGAGATCCTTGATCTCGGGAAAAGAACTCGTGCTACCTCGGACCCCTCTCCAAATCGTGGACCGGGCTGCCCCCGGGAAGAAGGTGTCCTTCTCAGAGCCCTCAGATGCTGAGATGGCAGACCCACCAACAGAGAAGACTAAAAGATCTCGCAGGAGTAAGTGGTCACCCTTGGATTTTCCCATCGGCTCAGGGCAAGAGGACTATTCGGTCGTTCAGGACCTTGCTCATCGGTCTTTGAGCATCACACTCCCTCAACTAATAGCATTAAGCCCTAAGGTGAGACGTGAGCTGCAGCAAGGTCTCTCAACAAGGAAGAGCAAGAAAAAGGGAAAGGTACGAGAGGTATCTTCTATCTCTGAAGAAATTGATCGGCACCCACACACAGTAGATGTCATCATAGATAATTGCCGTGTCAAAAATGTGTGTGTTGATGGGGGAGCTGCATGTAATATCATGGTGCCTCGCATCATGAAGAAATTGAATTTGAAATGTATAAGGCGTTCCTCCACTCGAATCAAGGTAGCAGATGGTCGACGACTCGCCACCATGGGAGTCATTGAGGATTTGCCCATCACTGTCAATGGGTTGACCACCACTGTCAATTTCTATGTAGTGGACATTGAAGATACAGGCAGAAGTTACCCAGCCATACTCGGGAGACCATGGTTGAGAAAGAGTGATGCAGTCAGCTATTGGAAGACAGGACACATGTCTTTTGGTGCTTCCAAGGAGAAGATCCCGGTGCAACCTGGTGCCATGGCACCGGAAGAAGAAGAGGAGCATGATAGTGATACTCTCTCATCCTCAGTGTCTGAGTCCATGGAAGAATCAGACGGGGGGAAGGAATTCTCAAAGGAGGAAGTTTACATGATGGGGGTGTCTCCGACCCTGCCACCTGCAGAAAAGATAACAGCTAGTCCTCAACAGCTCGAATCAATGCTTTCTCCAGACCTCACTCCAAGTGAGAAAGATGAGTTTCTTGAAATGTTCAAAGATTTCCCTGACCTCTTTGCAACTAGCTACCACCACCTTCGCCATGTGACTGCCATAGAGCACAAGATAGAGATGAAGCCTGATGCAAAGCCTGAGGCTCAGAAGTATCGGAGATTAGGGCCCCTGCAGACCGACGCTTTGCGCTCAGAGTTGCAGAAGCTTGTAGAGGCTGGGTTTATTGTTCCGGTTCACAATACTGAATGGGTTTCACCAGTGGTAGTCATCCCAAAGAAAAACAACAAATGGCGAGTCTGCATCGACTATAAGAAGCTCAATGCTGCCACCAAGAGGGATCATCATCCTCTACCCTTTCAAGACCTCATTCTTGAAAAGGTAAGTGGTCATGAGATGTATACTTTCTGTGATGGTTACTCTGGGTTTTATCAAATCAGAATTGCCGAGGAAGATGTGCTTAAAACCACATTTGCCACGCCCTGGGGGACATTTGCATTCAAAGTAATGCCATTTGGCCTCACCAATGCTCCTGCTACCTTTCAAAGATTTATGCAGATGGTGTTTGCTCCTTATTTGGGGGATTTCTTGGAGGTGTTTTTAGATGATTTCTGTATATTCTCATCACGTAAGGAGCACATCATGAAGGTTAGATTGGCCTTCCAAAGGGTCAATGATGCAAATGGTAGTCTCAACCTTGAGAAATGCACCATTGGAGCCACTCAAGGGAGGTTATTGGGACATGTTGTCTCATCCGAGGGCATCAAGCCTGACCCCGAGAAGGTAGAAGCCATCCTCAAACTCCCCCCACCTACAACCAAACATCAGGTACGCTCATTTGTCAATCTAGCAGGATACTATCGCCGCTTCATTGATCAGTATGCTGCTTTGACACGGCCCATGACTATGCTATTAAAAGATGGGGTTGATTTTTCCTAGTATGAGGATTGTGATCATGGTTTTGCACAAATCAAGAATGCTCTGGCTTCAGAACCCATTCTACGCAATCCAGACTGGTCAAAGACCTTCTATATCAATCCTAGGTTTGGTGAGCACACTCTGGCAGGTATTCTTCTCCAGCAAGGGGAGGATCGGTTCATGTACCCCATTCGATTTGCTTCTCGACAATTGCTCGACACTGAGTGACGATTCAGAGGCTGACAAACATGCATTGTCCTTGGTGTTTTGCATTGAGAAATTTAAGCATTATGTGGCTGGAAAGTCCTTCTTTATACTCACTGGCACTGGTCTTGCAAAGCAGGTTCTTCAATCACCAAATCCCATGGGCCGGTTGGCCAAATGGTTGGCAGTTCTACAAGAATATGATTTTTCTTTCAAAATTGTAAAAGGGGGTTGTTCCAACTTGAAGAATGCTTTGATTGATTTAGAGGAGTGCCTTGATGTAACCCTTGTAGCAGCCCTAGAAGTTGGGGATCCTTGGTATGGTGGTATCTACAAGTTTTTGACTGCTTTCTCCTTTCCTTCAGAAAGTACTACCTATGAGAGAAAGAAGATCCGCAGAGATAGTAGGCGCTACACCCTCCTTGATGGGGTGTTGTATCATTAAGGCATGGATGGGGTACTCAGACGGGCCATTGATGCAGATGAAGTGCCTAAGGTATTGAAGCATTATCATGATGGATTTTGTGGAGGCCACTATGCCAGTGACTATACAGCTAAGAAGATTTTACATGCTAGGTACTATTGGCCGACCTTGTTCAAGGATGTCACTTTGTATTGCAAAACCTGTGAACCATGTCAATTCTTCGGTAGGAAGGATTTGCGTCCCGGGCAACATCACCCAGTGATGTCCATCCATCCGTTTCAAAAGTGGGGAATAGATTTTGTCGGGCCCTTGCCCATGACTGCCCACAAAAAGAAGTATCTTTTGGTAGCCACTCAGTATGTCACTAAGTGGGCTGAAGCTATCGCCCTCTCTACTGCAAACGGCAAGGCAGTTTCAAATTTCATATTTGAACGTATCTGCACAAGGTTTGGGACACCCATGGAGATAGTCTCTGACCATGGGAGTCCATTCTTAAATGAAGCCGTGGAGTTACTCATGGATCGCATGGGTATTGATCATCACACTTCTAGCATCTATTATCCAGCATCCATGGGTCAAACAGAGCGGACCAATGGCCTCCTTTGTAAAACCATGGGAAAGATGGCCGCAGGGAACAGGAGCCAATGGGATCAGAAAGTCACTGAAGCAGTGTGGGCTTACAACATCACTCATAAAACATCTACAAGTCACACTCCTTTTGAGTTGGTGTATGGTACTGAGGCAGTTTTACCACTAGAGATAGAGATTCCGGCCTTGAGATTGGCACAGGAACAGAGGATGACAGCAGATGAACACGTAGAGGCCAGATTGGTACAACTTGAGAAGTTAGATGAAACCCGACGCCTTGCACTACACCAAACAGAGATCCAAAAGAATCGTCAAAAGGCCCGATTGGATGCTAAGATTGGCAAGGGATGGGAAAGACACTTTGCTGAGGGGGATGTTGTGCTATGCTTTGATAATAGATTGGACCACCAAATGGATAAGAAGTTTCTGCCACTGTGGGCTGGTCCATACAAAGTCATCAAAGAACGTAGCAATGGGTCTGTACAAGTTCAGGAGCTGCATGAACCATATGGCAAGAAGGTGATCAACAAGCGTTACCTCAAGCCTTTCTTTGTGCGTGATGGTCCCAGGCATGGAAATGCTGTGCATTCCCTGCCTGGGGGGGGGAACTGTTATGGATAAAATTGTCTAAGGAAAAAGGCATTAATATGTATGTGTGTTTGTATATGTGACAATAGTATAATAAAATATGGTGTGCATAGGGCCCAAGGTTGAGGTGGCAGGGCATGACCATGTGCCACCCTTCCATGTAAGAGGACCCATAAGGTGTGTTGTACATAATCCATGATAGAAATATTATAAAATGCAAGGTGGCATGGCTCCTCCATGTGCCACCCCTCCACCTAGGCTGCATTTAGTGAGATATGGCTCAAAGTCCATGGGAGAAGTAATATAAAATAGGTGGAGATAGATATTATATTGAGTTATTCCCTCCATATGGGATAGGCCCATGTGGGGGAGGTATAGAAGGACCAAGAGAGCTAGTTAAATAATGGGGAAAGTAGGATGAGGTGGCAAGATTCCTTGTGCCAACCCTCCACTTGTCCTCCTAGAGGTTTGAACATATTATAAAATTGGAAAGAGACCAAGGGAGTATCATAGACTTGAGATATGGGGCTTGATTTATGTGGAAAATTGAGGCAAAGGGTTGTCGCACACAATTGAGAGTGCGTAACCGCCTAGCCCACATGGGAGACTTTTCCACACACACCATGCATGTGGGAGGATACATTAATGAGGAGAGACCCCCTCTCTTGGCTATAAAAGGAAGGGGCTATTCCTTGATGAGCCACGCTCATTCTTGTAAAGCCACCTAGCTAGTATTTTGATATTTCCCTCTCTTCCCTTCTTTCAAATAAAGTATGGTTCTCTTTCCTTGATGTCTACATCTCAACATTCCTCCTCCTATCATGTACATGCTTCTCTTCCCCCTCTCCCTTTCCCCTTGTGTCATAGTCTCCCTCTTCCTTCCCTCCACTTCTAATTCCTTTCTCTCTCCTATGACATCCCTTCGCCCTCTTGATCTCCTTTTCTCGATGGCCTTTGAGCGTCGCCATACTTAGCCTCTAGCCTCTGGTCTCGAAAACTTTTCCGGCTAAAAGTGTGTATTACATACATATCTCTCCTATTTTCAGGTAAGCTTCTTCTAACTCATACATGCATACATACATACATACAATATGCATGAGTGTTAGAAGAAGCTTATTTGAAAAAAGGAGAGATATGTATGTAATATATACACACATAGATATGTATATGTGTGTGTGTGTGTGTGTGTGAGAGAGAGAGAGAGAGAGAGAGAGAGAGAGAGAGGGAGGGAGAGATATATTATATTATATATAATTTAATACATGAGAGAGGAAAGGAAAGAAGAACATGGGAGGGCGTGGGATAGGAGAGGGAGGAATTAATGAAAAGTGGAAGTGGGAGTGGGGAGGTAAGAGTGGGATGAGGAAAAGGGAGAGGGGAGAGGAGTGTTGAGGGAAAACGTGGATGTGGGAAAGGTGGGAGGGGAGGAGAGGAGCATGGGAGGGAATGAGAGATGAGGATAAGGGATTGGGGGCCAATGATGAAGAGAGAAAAATGGAGGGATCCAATGGGAGAAAACCCTAGTTTTTCCTATATATTCTCTGTTTCTCTCATTCATTCTCCCAATTCAACAAGCAAGAGCAAGAGGAAGAAAAGCATTCTTCTTCAAACTCAAATTATTTTCCACTAAAATACTTTTCTAGGCAATTCTGTTTCAAGTTCGCCTTCAAAATTTATGATCTTGTAAAAATATTAAGGGAAAAAAATTAGAGAGAGACAGAGAGAGAGAAAGAGAGAAAAGTTTAAAAAGAGAAAGAGAGAGGAGAGACGTGGAGTGCGAGAGTAGCCACAACCATTGCCATGGCAACGAGAGTGAGGAGTGAGGGAGTGAGGGAGTGAGGGAGTGGAGGGAGTGGAGTGGGAGGGAGTGACCATAGCTACTGCTGCCACAATAGTGAGAGTGAGGAGTGAGGGGTTGAAGGGAGTGGAGAGTGAATGGAGAGAGTGGCCATGGCCACTGCCATGGTAGTGAGAGTGAGGAGTGAGGGAGTGGCCATGGCAGCAAGAGCAAGGAGTGAGGGAGTGGATGGAGTGGAGTGTGAGGGCACAGAGTGAGGGACTCAGGGGGGTCACTATGTATAAACCCTCTATATCACGTGCGTTCAAGGCCTATATTTAAAATCCCTTATGTGTAAATTTTTTCATTAATAAAATGTACCCCTTTTCTATGCAAATCTGTAAATTTTTTCAAAAACTATTTTAAATAGTCCCTTATGTATATTTATTTCTGTAAATTTTAGAAATAAAAAATATCCTTCTGTTGAACTCACGTGATAGGGTTACATATGATGAGTGACCCCCCCGAGGTGAGGGAACAACGGAGGAACAACGAGAGAGTAGTAGAGAGTAGTGAGTGGATAGTGAGAGAGCAAGAGTGGAGTGCCATGGTAGAGTGAGAGAGTGAAAGCTGAGAGCACAAGAGAGTGGAGGGAGAGGAATGGAGTGTCGTGGTGAGGGAGAGGAAGGTCGCCACGGTGGTGAGGGAGAGGAGTGAAGGGAGGTCACTACGATGGTGAAGGAGAGCTCTCAGTGAGGGAGAGGAGTGGATAAAATGAAAGCAAAGCTAAAGGGCATGTGAAAATATTTTAAAAAGCTAAGAAATGTAATCGTTCCTCTTTTGAAGTGAAGTGAGCCATAAGAAGTTGAGTAGTGAGTCGAATGAAGTCGTACAAAGTAAGAATGAAAATCAGGAGAAGTTGAGAAAAGAGTCATATGAAGTCGTACCAAGTAGAAAATGAGGAGAAGATAAGAAGAAATGAATCGTACGACAAGAGGATAAAATCATGAGAGCCTCAGAATTCAAAATTTGAATTTCCCCCCCTCTCCCTCATCTCGCCATGCACCCCCCCCCCGCCCTCCCCCCTTTATAATTTTTAGTTTATATTTGTTAAAATTGTACCTAAGTAATAATCGTAAGAATGGAGTATTATTAAAAATGAAATGAAAAGAATTTAAATTTTAAATTTAGAAATAATGTTCTTTTAAAATTAAAATTTTATTTTATTTAAAATTTGAATTTAGCAGTTAGATAAGTATTAAATTAGTAATAATGTAAAATTTTAAGTTTCCCGTACTTTTTAAAAAAATTAATTTATTTTTATTTACATTGGTAGAAAGTTTAAGTTTAAAATTGGCTAGATAGAATTTAAATTTTTATTTACATTGGTTTAGAGTTTAAGTTTAAAGATTTTATGTAAGTTTTAAATTGGTTAGTTAGAATTTAAATTTAATTTGATTTATATTTTTAATTTGTTAAATTCAATTTGTTAAGTTCAATTTTATTCACATTGTAAATTTATACTAAGGGAATTATTTTTCCAATGACATTAATTTAAAATTTAAAGTTATATTGTGTATATACGCATTGTAATATCATTTAGCAGATTGTGATAGTGGTATATTACATATAAAATGACTTATCCTTATTGTTTTTCCATATAGGAATCATGGAGCATACCAAGATTGTCACAGATGTTGATGTTTTAGTATTTGTCAATGATATGACCTTGATGCACAATGGAAAAGATTATTCCGCAATGGAATGTACTTAAGGCCACTAAGAGAGTTTGGTTCTTGGTCGGAAAAAAAGAGAAGCTATTCTTAGCGATGACAAAGAGGGATTTTGAGGAACATGAGGAGCCATGGGGTGCAACGTTTGGAAAATGCCATATGCTTCAGGGGGCCACTGTGCTCGGAATCACAATAGGGAAGGACAACACTTTAGTCACAATTTACGCCATGTTTAGAAATGGCGATAGACATTTTGTTATGTCCAAGAACTATGCAAAGAACTTTGTGATTCTGCCTCCAAAAACAAACCAATTTCTTGAATTGATGCCTGCATTGGAGATCCTCAAACTTGTATGGGAGCAGTTCCCCATTATGGAAGCAAAGAGAATGTAGTCAAAGATAATGCTTGAATACTTCCAAGGTGCCATTGTACAGGAACCTAAGGTTATAAGATATATACATGAGGCAGAAACGGCATGGGACGAGGGACAATGGGTCATTGTTTGCTTGGGTGTAGCCATTTTTGGTGAGGTTCATGGAATTTTCTATATATAGGTATCTTGCATGACTCATAACTTCTGCATTGCTCAACGTAATTCGGAAAACTTTGTCTTCAAGTTGTAGTACACATTCCAAACTTGAACCTGAGATTAGAAAAATATGGAATAAGTATTTGGAATGAGATCATTAAAGCATTACAAGTGCTATGTTACATGTGAAGAATGCATCCTAAAGACTAAAGGATATAGCAATTTATTAAAAAACATCTAAATTTTGTTATGTACATACATGCAACTAAGTAATCATTCTAAAGTAAACTACGTGAGCTTCTCCTTAACCCAAGGAAACACCTAAATGAGAACATTAGGCACAGATTAATGGGCCTCCAATGTTGTGCTAAAGTGATGTACATGCATTTGAGGGCATGCTCCATACCTTTGTTTTGATTCGTTGACAACCAAAATGGATTAAAAATTTGGAATCCAAACTAGTGGGACTATTGCATGGTGGTCTTAAGACATTGATAGTTGTGGGTATTGGTATCTAGATTCACCTTAACATGGAAGAAGTTGAAAGTGTGCAATTTGTGCATGTGAAAAGATCTTTTAATAAATCCAACACTAGTTATAATTTTGAATTGTTTCTTTTTCCATGCACTTGCTTGCTATATGGCTCATAAGCATGCCAAAGGTCATTTCATTTTGTAATACATAGCAACAAGCCCAATAGTGTGCCCTTTGGCCAATTTGTTTTGAAGCATTTGAGGCCACATTGCACTTGTTTGGGATATCCAATTGTGTAGACATGTATTGTCAGACAAGTGGAAACCGGCAGCGGTGATTGAAAATGTTATCCCATAAAATTCAAATTTTCACACCTTCCTCCCATCAAATCTTAGAAGATTAAGTACCTACAACATGCCTCCGCCTTGTAAATGCCATGCAACCTACACACACCTTGACATGACCTTGCACAGAAGTGTGCTTGAAAATTGCCTCCAAGAATGCCTAGCGCATTTTCAATCACGCTTTCAATGATAGTAATCTTCAGACCTTGACAGGCTATTTGTCCCTCCTTCATGTTCACCTCTTGTACCAACCTGTTGAAGTTGCTAAGAGCATACAAATTGGGATTTTGAAGAGCGAGTGAGGAGCTCCTAGATGTCACAATTTTAAGATCAGGGGAGGAGAGGCTCTCCCATTATGCTGCAAAGGGGGAGGACATATTGTGTGAGGAGCTCCCAGACTGTGTAGAAAGGGAGGAAAGATCATCTGAGGAGCTTTTAAACTCTACAAAATTTTTTCAGAGCTTATTGTGTCTAGGGGGATCCATTGCGAGAGAGGATAGAAGTTGTAAGAAGAGTCCAAGGGGGATAGAAACCGTCGAGAGGGATAGAAGATGAAACAATGAAGGAAATGGAATAGTGGAGGCTTAAGTTTTCATTCCTAGTGCAAGGGAGAAAGAAATGGCCAAGAGGGATAAAAGATGAAATAGTGAAGGGAATGGAAGAGTGGAGGCTTAAGTTTGTAGCCTAACTACAAGGAACTGTCAAGGTGAGAGCCACCGTGATGGTTGGCCCTAATTTTGATCAATTCAAGGTGGCAATACTACCTTGAATGGTAATAAGTGATTAGAGATGGTGGCATCAACCACGTCTGTGGTGGCATCTAAGACTCCAATGGGCTGGTAGTTAATTACCGTCCAGCGTATTGGCCTACAATTACTCACCGGGCTTGCATCTCAAAGGGTACACTACTTAGAAACCCTATGTATCATGTGCATTCAAGGGGTATTTAAAAAAATCCTCATCATTTGCATCTGTGGTGGCTAAGATTCCACTAGGCTGGCAGTGAATTACCAGCCACCACAGTGTTGGGATATCGAGCTCCACTCGTGATATTCCAGGGTGACTGTTGTGCATTTATGTCACTGACTTGTTAGTTGCAGATGTGGTTGGTATACCGCCCATGAATAATAGCTAGATGACAGCTATCTTTATGTACTCTAGTTAGTGGCTTAGTTAGTATGCCACCTAGGTTAGCTAAGTTTGGTTTAAGACCCACATATAGGGTTCACCTATTCTTTTTGTACTAAGAGAGAGTTCTTTTGGCTTTCACAACTAAGAAGAGGAAAACTGTTTTCAGCCTCCACCTTTGTGTGTATTCCCCCATTGTGTATGTAAGAAAGCTGCAAGTGAGACTCCTTACTTCTCTCCCACTCTCTTCACATGGTATCAGAACTTGGTTCGTAGTAAGGAGCTCAAGAAAGAAAACCAAGTTCGCGGTGTCTTGGTAAGAGGATTAGTGTTGCTTTCCTTTTTGGAGTTTGGGAGCAAATCTCTGCAGGTAGCACAACTGGAAAGTGCAAGAGTGCACTGTTTGCAAGAGTGCATTGTCTTAGATTGGGACACCCTTCGTGGTGTGGCGAGAGGGTAGTATATGCTGCGGGAGAGGGCAATGCCCTTGGTGACATTATTTTTTTGATTCGAGGCCATTTCAGGGCTTGTTTCGGTGGTGGAAGTTTTCCATAGGCACTCAAAAAAGTGCCATGTTTTTTGCTGTGTGACCACTGTTCCATAGGTCGGTGAAAAGTTACCACAGAAATTGCATCGTATGCCTATGTACAGAGATATTGGGAGTGACAAAATCATTCTTATTGCCTGTTGATTCAAAATCATCACTAGGAAGTGACTGTGTGGTCAAATACCACTTTCGTCAGTTTTGCAGATTTGCCCTTGTGAGGCAGAAGAAGTGTTTTTTGCACTGACAAAATATTTTTGCAGTGTTTTGTAATGGCGTCTGATGCTCTTTCATAGATAGTCACTGAAAAGCTTGACAAGAACAACTTCCAAGCATGGAAGTTGAGAATGACAAATTTCCTTAAGGGAAAAGGCTATTGGGAGTTCATTACTAGAGCTGAACAAGAACCAGTTATTCCTAATGTTCCCAATCAACAGGAGTTGCAGGCATTTAAAGGATGGCATGAGAGAGCTAGAAAAGTTATGGATGTCTATCAGTATTTCAGATTCTATGATTGTGCATATTCAGGATGCAAGCACGCCGAAGGAGGCATGGGATACTTTGACAAAAATGTATAGCACACATACACAAGCCAGGAAAATGCAGCTCAAGCATGAGTTGCATAATGTGCAGAGAGAAAATATGAGCATCAATGACTACCACATGAACGTGAAGAAGATTGCAGATGCACTTGCTTCCATTGGGTCACCAGTGGAAGATGATGATTTAGTTTCTGTGACCTTGAATGGTCTAGGAAAGGATTATGCATAGTTCCGGACATCCATTGCCATCCGTGAGAATTTTCTTGATTTTGAGGAGTTGATTGCTCCTCTAATTTTTGAAGAGCAGAGAAATGGTGGTGCATCTTCTTCAGGAGGAACTTCAAAAGAAGCTGTCTTCTACTCAAATGCTGGAACAAGTAGAGGCAGAGGTAGAGTAGGCCAATCTGGAGGCTGTGGCAGAAATCAGAATATGTAGCAAATTCAAGAAAACCTGTCCTATGGAGGAGGACGTGGTAACCTTAGAGGCAGGGGGAGCCAAAGAGGTCGTGTGGGGTAGAGAGGCCAAAATGCAAACAGCAATGTTGAATGCTACTACTATGGTAAAATGGGTGTCATATGGCTTATGGCTAAAGACTACTATAAAAAGTAGAATGACATCATGAATGGAAAATTGTAGCAAGGCAATTATGCATCCTCTAGTAGACAGAGTGATGACAGAAATGAGTATTTGTTTATGGTGCAGCACATGACCAATTCTATGACAAGTGCAAAAGAGAGCAATGATGTGTGGTATGTTGACTCAGGTTCATCAAACCACATGATAGGTCATGCAGAATGGATGCAGGATGCAAGGAAAATGGAAAGACTTGGATTTGTGGAGGCTGGTGATGATACTGCACATCCTATTGTGCAGATTTGTAAAATTCCTTTGTCTATGTAGGATGGGAAAAAGAAATACCTATATGATGTATTTTATGTCTCGAATGTCACCAAGAATCTGGTTTCTGTCAGTCAAATGTTTGAGTAGGGCTTGCGGGTTAGATTTAATCCTCATGGATGCTTTGTTGAGGATATTAAAAATAAAGGTCGCTTGATAGCAAAAGGGAAGAAGAAGGGCATGATGTTTACGCTGGATGCAGACATGCCTAAATTGAGTGCAGTAATGTTTGCACATGGGACCGATGTAGTTGTAGATATTGATATCTGGCATAAACACATTGGTCATGTTAATGTACAATGACTTAAATTAATGCAGGCCTAAAATATTGTTGCAAGATTGCCTAAGTTCAAGGTTGCATAAATGCACAAGGTATGTGAAGCCTATCAATTTGGAAAATAGGCAAGGAAACCATTTCCTAGACATGTTCAAGAGAGTAAGAGGCCATTGGAATTAATCCACTTTGATGTGTGGACAACTAAAGCTGCATCTATTGGAGGTTGTCATTATTTTGTCACTTTTATTGATGACTATAGCAAAAAAGTTTGGGTGTATTTTATGAAAAAGAAAAGTGAAGTGTTTGGGCATTTCAAAGCTTTTAAAGCTATGGTTGAGAAAGAAACATGCCTGCAAATAAAATGCCTAAGGCCAGATGGAGGGGGAGAGTACCTCTCAAATGAGTTTGCAAGGTTCCTACAGGAGCATGGCATAAAGTAGCAATATTCATGCAATCATACCCCACAACAAAATGGACTTGCAGAAAGGAAAATAGGCATATTAGAGAGGTATCTCATGCCATGCTCAAAGAAAAAGACCTGCCGGATTATTATTGGTCTGAAGCAGTTGCTACAGTAGTCTACATAATGAACAGGACTCCCACTATAGAAATACATGGCATGACACTAGAGGAGAGGTATACTAGTAGGAAACTAGATATTTTTCATTTGAAAGCTTTTGGTTGCATTGCCTATGTTCATGTGCTAGATGGGTTGAGATCCAAGTTGGATCCAAAAGCTGAGAAGTGCATCTTTATTGGTTATTCTCCGTAGCAAAAAGGTTATAGATGCTATAACCCTTCTACGTGTAACTTTATAGTGAGTAAAGGTGTTTTTGATGAGATGAGCAGCTGGTATAAACCAGTAAATGTGATTGATGATGTAGATGCACAAAATGGTAATGCTGCACAGAATTCACAGTAGCAATCACAAAATATTAGTGGAGCTATAGTGTCCTCTAGCAGTGATTCACATACTTTGCCATGGACAGGCAAATTGAGATCAGGAGAATCTCCTCAAGGCAATGCAGATAGTGGTATGCAAGTATCACAAAAGGGAAAAGAGAAAGTAGATCAACCCATGGTTGATGTGAATGCAGGTCACTCTTATGTGGATCGTGAATCCAGTGGCTCAGAACAGGAGCCTTGATGATGAGTTGGGTATTCCTTCTATTGCTACACCTAGAGTAAGGAAGACAAGGGATGTTTTGAGAGCAACTGGTAGTGAGCCTATTTTGCACACGTCTACCAGAGTTAAGTATCCTATGGATAGGCTGAAATAAAATGGATTTACAGCCATTCACTATGCCTATATGGTCAAAGTGATACATGAACCAGAACCCACTTCTTTTGAGCAAGCCATGGGAAAAGAAAAATGGGAGAAAGCCATGGATGCCTTGGAAGAAAATGCTACATGGGAATTGGTGCCTTTGCCTAAAGATAAGAATGCAATTGGCTGCAAGTGGGTTTATAAGGTGAAGCACAATGCAAATGGTTCTGTGAGCAGATACAAGGCAAGATTAGTTGTCAAGGGGTATGCACAGACATATGGCATTGATTATGAAGAAACATTCAGTCCGGTTGCAAGGATGGCAATTGTAAGAGCAGTCATTGCTATGGCTGCATCAAAGGGATGGTCTTTACATCAGATGGTTGTAAAGAATGCCTTCTTGCATGGTGATTTGCAAGAAGAGGTGTATATAGAGCAGCCACTAGGTTATGTGCATGCTGTTCATCCTAAGTTTGTTTGCAGGTTGAAGAGAGACATGTATGGCTTTAAGCAAGCACCCAGAGCATGGTTTGACAAGATAGGACAGTATCTTATCACTATTGACTTTCAGATTCCCAAGGCAGATTTCCCACTTTATGTGAGAAAAACAGAGAAAGGCATTATGCTGCTTGTCATTTATGTTGATGATTTGATCATCACAGGTGAAAGTGATGAAGATATCCTTCATGTAAAAATGCTATTGAAGCAGAAGTTTGAGTTGAAGGATTTGGGAGAGCTGTGTTATTTCTTGGGCATTGAGGTGATTAGATTGACAAGTAGGATATGGCTCTTGCAGAGGCAGTATGGATTGGACTGTTGAGATATCGAGCTCCACTCGTGATATGCTAGGGTGACCGTTGTGCATTTATGTCACCGACTTATTAGCTGCAGATGCGGTTGGTACACCGCCCATGAATAATAGCTGGATGACAGCTATTCTTATGTACTCTAGTTCGTGGCTCAATTAGTATGCCACCTTAGTTAGCTGAGTTTGGTTTGAGACCCACATATAGGGTTCTTCTATTTCTTTGTACTAGAGTTCTTTTGGCTTTCACAACTAAGAAGAGGAAAACTATTTTTAGCCTCCACCTTTGTGTGTATTCCCCCATTGTGTATGTGAGAAAGCCGCAAATGAGACTCCTTCCTTCTCTCCCACTATCTTCACATGGTATCAGAGCCTGGTTCGTGGTAAGGAGCTGAAGAAAGCAAACCAAGTTCGCGGTGTCCTGGTAAGAGGACCAGTGTTTCTTTCCTTTTTCGAGTTTGGGAGCAAATCTCTGCAGGTAGCACGGCGAGAAAGTGCAAGAGTGCATTGTCTCAGATTGAGATGCCCTTCGCGGTGTGGCGAGAGGGCAGTATATGCTACGGGGAGGGCTTAGCCCTTGGTGACTTTATTTTTTTGATTCGAGGCCATTTCGGGGCCTGTTTTGGAGGCGGAAGTTCTCAGCAAGCACTGAGAAAAAGGCCCTGTTTTTGCTGTGTGACCACTGCTCTGTAGGTCGGTGAAAAGTTGCCACAGAAATTGCATCGTATGCCTATGTGCAGAGATATTGGGAGTTACAGAATCATCCTTATTGCCAGTTCATGCAAAATCGTCACTAGGAAGTGACTATGTGGTCAAATACCACTTTTGTCAGTTTTGCAAATTTGCCCTTGTGAGGCAAAAGCTGTGTTTTTTGCAGTGTTCTGTAATGGTGTCTGATTCTCTTTCACAGATTGTCATTGAAAAGCTTGACAAGAACAACTTCCAAGCATGGAAGTTTAGAATGACGAATTTCCTTATGGGAAAAGGCTATTGGGAGTTCATTAAAGGAAATGAAGGAGAACCAGTTCTTCCTAATGTTCCCAACCAACAGGAAATGTAGGCATTTAAAGGATGGCATGAGAGAGCCAGAAAAGTTATGTACTGGCTGTCTATCAATATTTCAGATTCTATGATTGTGCATATTCAGGATGCAAGTATGCCAAAGGAGGCATGGGATACTTTGGCAAAAATGTACAGCACAAATATGCAAGCCAAGAAAATGCAGCTCAAGCAGGAGTTGCACAATGTGCAGAGAGAAAATATGAGCATCAATGACTACCACATGAAGGTAAAGAAAATTGCAGATGCACTTGCTTCCATTGGGTCACCAGTGGAAGATGATGATTTAGTTTCTGTGATCTTGAATGGTCTAGGAAAGGATTATGCATAGTTCCGGACATCCATTGCCGTCCGTGAAGAATTTCCTGATTTTGAGGAGTTGTTTTCTCTTCTAATTTTTCGAGAGCAGAGAAATGGTGGTGCATCTTCTTTGGAGGAACTTCAAAAGAAACTATTTTCTACTCAAATGCTGGAAGAGGTAGAGGCAGAGGTAGAGCAGGCCGATCTGGAGGCCATGGTAGAAATCAAAATATGCAGCAAACTCAAGAAAACCAGTCCTATGGAAGAGAACGTGGTAACTCTAGAGGCAGGGGGAGCCAAAGAGGTCGTGGTGGATGGCAGAGAGGCCAAAATGCAAACAGCAATGTTGAATGCTACTACTATGGTAAAATGGGTCATATGGCTAAAGACTACTATAAAAAGTAGAATGACATCATGAATGGAAAATTGCAGCAAGGGAATTATGCATCTTCTAGTAGACAGGGTGATGACAGAAATGAGCATCTGTTTATGGTGCAGCACATGACCAATTCTATGACAAGTGCAAAGGAAAGCAATGATGTGTGGTATGTTGACTCAGGTGTGTCAAACCACATGATAGGTCATGTAGAATGGATGCAGGATGCAAGGAAAATGGAAAGACCAGGATTTGTGGAGACTGGTGATGATACTGCACATCCTATTGTGTACTAGATTGGTAAAATTCCTTTGTCTATGTAGGATTGGAAAAAGAAATACCTATCTGATGTATTTCATGTCTTGAATATCACCAAGAACCTGGTTTCTGTTGGTCAAATGGTGGAGCAGGGCTTGCAGGTTAGATTTAATCCTCATGGATGCTTTGTTGAGGATATGAAAAATAACGGTCGCTTGATAGCAAACGGAAAGAAGAAGGGCAGGATGTTTATGTTGGATGTGGACATGCTTGAATTGAGTGCAGCAAGGTTTGCACATGGGACCGGTGTAGTTGCAGATATTGATATCTGGCATAAACGCATTGGTCATGTTAATGTATAGTGACTTAAATCAATGCAGGCCCAAAATATTTTTGCAAGATTGCCTAAATTCAAGGTTGCAAAAATGCATAAGGTATGTAAATCCTGTCAATTTGGAAAATAGGCAAGGAAACCATTTCCTAGACATGTTCAAGAGAGTAAGAAGCCATTGGAATTAATCCACTCTGATGTGTGGACTACTAAAGCTGCATCTATTGGAGGCTGTCATTATTTTGTCACTTTTATTAATGACTACAGCAGAAAAGTTTGGGTGTATTTTATGAAAAAGAAAAGTGAAGTGTTTGGGCATTTCAAGGCTTTTAAAGCTATGGTTGAAAAAGAAACAGGCCTGCAAATAAAATGCCTAAGGTCAGATGGAGGGGGAGAGTACCTCTCAAATGAGTTTGCAAGGTTCCTGCAGGAGCATGGCATAAAGCAGCAATATTCATGCAGTCATACCCCATAGCAAAATGGACTTGCAGAAAGGAAAAAGAGGCATATTGGAGAGGTATCTCGGGCCATGCTAAATGAAAAAGACCTACCAGATTATTATTGGGCTGAAGCAGTTGCTACAGCAGTTTACATAATGAATAGGACTCCCACCGCGGCAATACATGGCATGATGCCAGAGGAGATATATACTGTTAGGAAACCATATATTTCTCATTTGAAAATTTTTGGTTGCATTGCCTATGTTCATGTGCCAGATGAGTTGAGTTCCAAGTTGGATCCAAAAGCTGAGAAGTGCATCTTTATTGGTTATTCTCTATAGCAAAAAGGGTATAGATGCTATAATCCTTCTACTCGTAAGTTTACAGTGAGTAGAGATGTTGTTTTTGATGAGATGAGCAGTTGTATAAACCTGTAAATGTGATTGATGATGTAGATGCACAAAAGGGTAATGCTGCACATAATTCACAATAGCAATCACAAAATATTAGTGGACCTGCAGTGTCCTCTAGCAGTGGTTCACATACTTCGCCATGGACAGGCAGATTGAGATCAGGAGAATGTCCTCAAAGCAATGCAGATAGTGGTATGTAGGTATCACAAAAAGAAAAAGAGAAGGTAGATCAGCCCATGTTTGATGTGAATGCAGGTCACTATTATGTGGATGGTGAATCCAGTGGCTCAAAACAGAGCATTGATGATGAGTTGGGTATTCCTTCTGTTGTTACACCTAGAGTAAGGAAGACTAAGGATGTTTTGAGAGCACTTGGAAGTGAGCCTATTTTGCGTAGGTCTACCAGAGCTAGGTATCCTGTGGATAGGCTGAAATATGATGGATTTACAGCCATTCACTATGCCTATATGGTCAAAGTGATACAGGAACCAAAACCCACTTCTTTTGAGCAAGCCATGGGAAAAGAAAAATGGGAGAAAGCCATGGATGAAGAAATGGATGCGTTGGAAGCAAATGCTACATGGGAATTGGTGCCTTTGCCTAAAGACAAGAATGCAATTGGCTCTAAGTGGGTTTATAAGGTGAGGCACAATGCAGATGGTTCTGTGAATGGATACAAGGCAATATTATTTGTCAAGGGGTATGAACAGACATATGGCATTGATTATGAAGAAACATTCAATCGAGTTGCAAGGATTGCAATCATAAGAGCAATCATTGCTATGGCTGCATCAAAGGGATGGTCTTTACATCAGATGGATGTAAAGAATGCCTTCTGGCATGGTGATTTGCAAGAAGAGGTCTTTATGGAGGAGCCACCAGGTTATGTTCATGCTGTTCATCCTGAGTTTGTTTGCAGGTTGAAGAAAGCCTTGTATGGCTTGAAGTAAGCACCTAGAGCATGGTCTGACAAGATAGGACAATATCTTGTCACTATTGGCTTTGAGATTTCCAAGGCATATTTCTCACTTTATGTGAGAAAAACAGAGAAAGTTATTATGGTGCTTGTCATTTATGTTGATGATTTGATCATCACAGGTGATAGTGATGAAGATATCCTTCATGTGAAAATGCTATTGAAGCAGAAGTTTGAGATGAAGGATTTGGGAGAGCTGCGTTATTTCTTGGGCATTGAGGTGATTAGATCACCAAGTGGGATACGGCTCTTGCAGAGGCAGTATGGATTGGACATGCTGTCCAAATATGGGATGACACGCTGTAAGCCTATTTCAGTTCCTTTGGAGCAGAATGTGAAGCTGAGTGCAGATGTAGGTGAGCTTCTGGAAGACCCTACTATGTACAGACGCATAGTAGGGAGTTTGATTTATATGACTATTACCAAGCCAGATTTGAGCTATGCTGTTGGATTGGTAAGTTAGTTTATGCAGGCTCCAAGGAAACCGCATTTGGATGCAGCTAGATGCATACTCAAGTATGTGAAGTCCACATTGCGGTATGGACTATTTTATGAGACTGGGGTTCACATACAGTTGCATGGATACACTGATGTTGATTGGGCTAGTAGTATTTCTGATAGACGATCTACCAATGGATATGTGTTCTCTTTTGGGAGTGCTGCAGTCACTTGGAGCAGCATGAAACAGCCTACAGTTGCCTTGTCGAGCATAGAGGCTGAGTATAGGGGTGCAGCAATGGCTGCATGTGAGGTAGCTTGGTTGCATAAGCTACTTTATGATATGCATCAATCTACAGATGTGCCAGTTGTCATTTATTGTGACAACATGAGCAGTATACACTTGGCAAATAACCCAGTCTATCATGCTAGAACAAAGCACATTGAGGTGCATTATCACTATGTGCGGGAGAAGGTTTTACTAGGTCTTAGTGATCTAGTTTATGTCAGCACAAAGGATGAGGTAGCTGACATATTCATGAAGGCATTGGGCATAGAGAAGCTGCGCAAGTTTAGAGACCTGCTGGTGTGCAGGAATTGGGATTGAGCTCGAGGGGGAGTGTTGAGATATCGATCTCCACTCGTGATATGCCAGGGTGACTATTGTGCATTTATGTCACCGACTTGTTAGTTGCAGATGCAGTTGATACACTGCCCATGAATAATAGCTGAATGACAGCTATCCTTATGTACTCTAGTTCGTGGCTCAGTTAGTATGCCACCTTAGTTAGCTGAGTTTGGTTTGAGACCCACATATAGGGTTCTTCTATTTCTTTGTACTAGAGTTCTTTTGGCTTTCACAACTAAGAAGAGGAAAACTATTTTCAGCCTCCACCTTTGTGTGTATTCCCCCATTGTGTATGTGAGAAAGCCGCAAGTGAGATCCTTCCTTCTCTCCCACTATCTTCAATGGACATGCTCTCCAATTATGGGATGACAGGCTGTAAGCCTATTTCAGTTCTTTTGGAGCAGAATGTGAAGTTGAGCGTAGATGTAGGTGAGCTTCTGGAAGACCCTACTATGTACAGACACATAGTAGGAAGTTTGATTTATATGACTATTACTAGGCCAGATTTGAGCTATGCTATTGGGTTGGTAAGTCAATTTATGCAAGCTCCAAGGAGACCGCATTTGGATGCGACTAGATACATACTGAGGTATGTGAAGTCCGCATTGCAGTATAGACTATTTTATGAGACTGGGGTTCAGATATAGTTGCGTGGATACACTGATGCTGATTGGGCTGGTAGTATTTTTGATAAACGATCTACCAGTGGATATGTGTTCTCTTCTGGGAGTGCTACAATCACTTGGAGCAGCAAGAAACAGCCTACAGTTGCCTTGTCGAGGACAGAGGCTGAGTACAGGGGTGCAGCAATGGCTGCATGTGAGGCAGCTTGGTTGCATAAGCTACTTTATGATATGCATCATATAGATGGGCCAGTTGTCATTTATTGTGACAACATGAGTAGTATACACTTGGGAAATAACCCAGTCTATCATGCTAGAACAAAGTATATTGAGGTGCATTATCACTATGTGCGGAAGAAGATTCTAGTAGGTTTTATTGATCTAGTTTATGTCAGCACAGAGGATCAAGTAGCTGACATATTCACAAAGGCATTGGGGGTAGAGAAGCTGCGCAAGTTCAGAGACCTACTTGATGTGCAGGAATTGGGATTGAGATCTCGAGGGGGAGTGTTGAGATATCGAGCTCCACTCGTGATATGCCAGGGTGACCGTTGTGCATTTATGTCACTGACTTGTTAGCTGCAAATGCAGTTGGTACAATGCCCATGAATAATAGCTAGATGATAGCTATCTATATGTACTCTAGTTAGTGGCTCAGTTAGTATGCCACCTAGGTTAGCTGAGTTTGGTTTGAGACCCACATATAGGGTTCACCTATTCCTTTTGTACTAAGAGAGAGTTCTTTTGGCTTTCACAACTAAGAAGAGGAAAACTGTTTTCAGCCTCCACCTTTGTGTGTATTCCCCCATTGTGTATGTGAGAAAGCTGCAAGTGAGACTCCTTATTTCTCTCCCACTCTCTTCACACACAGCGGCCTGTAATTACTCACCTGCTAGTTACTACCACCAAGCTTGCATGCATGATTACTACGAGTGCAGTAAATTACTAGTCAGCAAGCTTGCATGCTCAGTAGAGTACTAGAGTGCATGGTAATGAGTGATTAGAGGTGATTAGGCTTTGTGATTTGCTTTTGTGGTAATTACTGCCTAGTGGTGGTGGCTCTCATTAGCCACGTCTTTCATGGCTAAGATTCCACTGGGCTGGCAATTAATTACCAGCCACTGCAAAGGCCCATATTTATTCACCTTCTAGTTACCACCACTAGGCTTGCATGCATGATTACTACGATGCAATAAATTACCAGTCACAAGGTTTGCATGCTCAGTAGAGTACTAGAGTGCATGGTAATGAGTGATTAGAGGTGATTAGTCTTCGTGATTTACTTTTGTGGTAATTACTACCTGGTGGTGGTGGCTCTCATCATTTACATGTGTCGTGGCCACCAGGCTGGCAATTAATTACCATCACAATCGCCTGCTCACCTACCAGTTACCATCATCGGACATCTGCTTCATGATTACCAACCTGTCTGGGGTGGCTCCTAAAATTCCACTACGGTGGCCTTCAATTAATATCGATGGAATCCCGGTCCTCTGAGCCTCCAACCACCATGGTGGCTTGAACTTTATAATACATAAGATCCGTGGCATTTGGTATTTTACTACGTTGCTCCCTAGGGTGCCAACTCAATATGTAATATGTTACTACCCTCATCCAAATTCTAGGGTATGGGAGGGGACCAGGTCCATATATAATATGCATGGATTTTGTTTAAAATTTTCAAATTTTGCAAGGGAAAAATATATAATTTCATGTCCCCTCTCCCACAAAGTATAAGGTATATATATACCTTGAAAGATATGCAAGATTTTAAGATTTTTATACATATTTTTCATAATATGTTAGTCCCAAGGGGGGGGTCTTTGGGATGAGGGGAGGTTTAAAAACAAAAAATACACTAAAATATGAAAACCCATCTCCTTTCAAATTAATGTAACCTTTTCATGTTTTACCAAAGTTTCAAGGTGTAAAGATATATTTGAAGCTCTTTTAGTGTAGAACACAACCATGTTAATTTTAATAATTTCTACTCATGGCATATTGTTAAATTCATCTCATACTCAAGATTTTGATAGGTTTTCTCACTAAAGGGAGTTGGCGCCCCAGGAGTTGCTCTCATCTGCCCCTGCTCTACTATTTTTCTCCACACGCTCTGCTACTTTTCTCCGCACACTCTCCTCTAGCTTTCTTTCGTCCTTGCTTTACTTTGATCCATACTTCCTCGTCCAACTCTCATCACTCATCTGCTCCCCTACTCATCTGCTCCACTGCTCTCACCCACTCATCTTCACCATGCCTACTACCACCCCTAAATGTAATGTGATCCCAATGATATCTGACTTCTTTTATAATGTGATTGCATTGCACTCACCTGGAGTAGAAATGTTCGCTCTATAGTGGACACCCTTTGTTCCCACGATCAATTCCACCCATTTCTTCATGTCACCACCTTAGAAGACATACTCACCTCTAGCATCTTTATGTCCATGCTGTATGGGTTCCTCCGAGATGTTGATGAAGGCCTCAAGATTTTCACAACAAAGTACTCTTTTCTTATTGGGGGGGGGGCATAATCTGAGTCTTGGGAATGTGCATGTTCTTCAGCCTCTCCATCATCTCCTCCATTGTCTCCTAAAAAGAATTTAATGCAATAAGCTGGGCTAAGCATGGAATATCGTACCATCTAGCATGCAAAGCGTGATGCAGTGAAGAGTGAAATCAAATATTTTCTCATATAAAGAGGCATTCCAATCAGTCAATGTCACATTAAACTAATATTGTGAAGCAGATTGTAGCAGCTTTATCAACACCTAAAGAGAAGGCATGGGAAAATAAGTGGGTAAGGGTAAATGAGTATGGATCATTGGTATTCTTCATTGGTCTCCTTGTGTTGGAATTCTTCTCTTGTCCCTATATTAGACACCACTCTGACAAAATATGAAGAGGGGAGAGGAGAAGAGTGGAGATGAGGAGAGAGGGCACAGCTAGAGAGCACACCACAAATGACTAACTATACACTAGATTTAGTTGAAAATGTAGAATATATACAAACCCATTCAAGGTTAGGGTTAGGGGATCTAACCATTTCCTTTATAGCACTCTATTGGGTTAGTGCTATGCACATATGATCACATGATGGTGCTATGCACATGTGATCACATGATCTTGAGTGTGAACTCTCAACACCTTCCCTCAAGATCAACATCATGAAGTAGGCCTTACCTCAAGATGATGATTCTGGGGAATCAAAGGACTAAGCATTACATTCCATCACACCCCTTTAATGGGAATGTCCTTCCTTTGCATCAAACCAAGAGCTAGTTGGTGTTTCTCGAATAGCTCTTTACCGAGTGGTTTGGTAAATTTGTCTGCAACATTCTCTTTGCTATCACAATGCTGCAGTGTGATGTCACCAAGTAACACTCTTTCTTTGATGAAGTACTCTCTGACATCAATGTGCTTTGTCCTAGAGTGACATACTGGATTCTTGGCCAATTCTTGAGCCAATTGATTATCACAGTATATTGTTGTTGGATTTGACTCATCAAAGTAATCTGTTTCTGACAATAGTCTTCTAAGCCATATAGCCTCACATGCAGTTGTAGTGAGTGCTCTGTATTCTGCTTCAGTCAAAGACAAAGAAACAGTTGGTTGTTTGTTGGGACAACCATGATATAGCACCTTGACCTAGGAGAAATGCATATCCCTATGTCGACCTCTTGGTCTCATGATCTCTGACATAGTCACTATCACAATATCCATGCAACCATGGATGACTTCCTCTGTATTCTATCCCAAACTATCTTGTACTTCTAATGTATCTCAAGAATCTTTTGACTGCATTCCAGTGAGACTGTTTTGGATTTGCCATAAACTATGCCAGTGAGCTTACTGCATAACAAATATCTAGCGAAGTGATAGTGAGATATATAAGAGATCCAATGAGCTGCCTATAGTACCTGTCATTGACTATAGGCTTTTCTGAGTCTTTAGTAAGTTTCAAACTCTATTCCATGGGAGTGGCTATAATCTTGTATTCTGCCATATGAAACTTCTTTAGGAGACTGTCAAACATACTTGATTTGACTCATGAATGTGCTATTTGAATCTCTCCAGAACTCAATTCCAAGACAATAGTGCATAAGTCCAAGATCTTTCATGTTGAACTCTGCAGATAAGTCTTGTTTTAGTTTTTTGATGAAGCTCTCCTTGGTTCTTATCACAATTAGATCATCTATGTACAAAAGTGCAATAGTAATGTCTTCCCCTTGAACTTTGTAGTATAGAGTATGATCTGCATTAGACTTCATGTATCCCAAATCAGCAAAATATTTGTTGATTCTGCTGTACCAACTTCTAGGTGCTTGCTTTAAGCCATAGAGACTCTTTTTGAGATGGCAAACCTTATTCTCCTTTCTTGGTTCAACATAACCTGCTGGTTGTTGCATGTAGACTTCCTCGTCTAGGCATTGAGAAATGCATTCTTGACATTGAGCTGATACACATTCCATCTACTGAGTGTCACTAGTGATATCAAGAATCATATGGAATCCATCTTTGCTACTGGAGCATAAGTTAATCATAATCTTGACCATAAAGCTGTGCAAATCCTTTTGCAACTAGTCTAGCTTTGTATCTTTGAATACTTCCATCTAGATTGTACTTCACTTTGTATACCCATTTGTTTGCTATGGCCTTCTTTCCTAATGGGAGGTCACATAATTCCCAAGTAGTATTCTTATACAAAGCATCCATTTCTTCATTCATAGCAGTTTGCCATTCTGGCTTATCTACTGCATCTTCAAAGTACACTGGCTCTTTTGTAGCCATGATGGTAGTCATAAGCGCATAGTTGGTCATTTCAACCTGAGTTGCATTTCCTTTCTGAGCATATGTCGATTTGGCTATTGGTCTGCTTTCACTAGTAGACCGTTTGAGCTGTTGTGGCTTTGCCTAGGGTGTTTCTGGCAATTCTTACTCTTTTTCATCAACCTTTTCTATGGATGACTCTGAAGTCGATGCTTCCATCTCCTATGTATTTGAGGTTTTCCATTCAGATTCCTCATCAAAGATTACATCTCTAGAGATAATGACTGCGTAGTTGATGGGATCATACAACTTGTATGCTTTGCTTTCTTCACTATAGCCAACCATGATGCATTTGCGTGACTTTGCATCCAATTTCCTAAAATGATCATCATGTATATGGGCATATGCTATGCAACCAAATATGGAGAGATGCCCAATGTGTGGCTTTTGTCCAGTGAATGCTTCATAAGGAGTCATACCTTGTATTGATTTGGTAGGAAGATGATTAAGCAAATAGTTTGCAGTGGCTATTGCTTCTGCCCAATACTGATTCGGAAGATGCTTCTCACTAAGCATTTCTCTAGCACTGTTTGCTAAAGTCCCATTCTTCCTTTCAGCTCTTACATTCTGCTGAGGAGTATCTGCACAAGTGAATTGTCTTCGAATGCCATGACTTTTGCAAAAGTTCATGAATGCTGAAGACATGTATTCACCTCCTCTATCTGATCTCATGACTTTGATCTTTTTGCCTGTCTGGTTTTCTACCATGGATTTGAATTCTTGAAATCTAGAAAACACTTTAGATTTCTCTTTCAAAAAGTAGACCGAACAATATCTATTGTAGTCATTGATGAAAGTCAATTAGTAAAGTGATCCATTAATGCTGGGTCTGGGCATAACCCCATACATCTGTACGTATCAAGTCAAGAATACCTCGTGCATGAGAGGTACTTCTACCAAAATTGGCCCGCTTTTGTTTGCCGAAACAGCATGATTTGCAAACTTTTCCAAGAAACTGTAGCTTAGGAATCCCAATTGCCATATTCTAATTCCTGAGATCTAACAAGTAATTGAAATTGACATGACCATATCTCTTGTGCTATTTTGCAGATAGTGGCATCTGTTGTGGTTGAGCTAACATGGCATGCTTATCTAGTACTGTAGCTAGCATTTTGTATAAGCATCCTTCCTTGACACCTTTTGCTATGAGCTAACATCTTTTGGATTTCTTTGATAGTGCATTCATCTCCGTCGAAGATGACTCTGTAGTTGTGTTCCATCATTTGAACTACTAAGACAAGAGGTACTTGCTAAGCTTCGAAACATAGAGCACATCTTTCATGAATCCTTTTGTACCAGCAGTGAAATTGTTCATAGGGATAACACTTGTCCCTTGAACTGGATTTGTTGTATTGTCTACTGTGTAGATGACATTTTTCTAACCTTCTAATGGTTTCATCTCTGTGAACCATTCTTGATGATTTGTCGTCTGAGATGATGCACCGTTGTCAATATAATAAGGATCCTATTCTACTTGGTTGACTTGATAGCTGAAATCCTCTTTTAGATTGTAGTCAATGTCTAAGCACATTGTATCAATTTGCTGCATTTCCTCATTTGTAAGAAACATATTCCTATGTTCATTTGCAAAATGAATGTGACTAGAATGTCCACCACGATGATTTTCTCTACCGTGGAGATTCCCTCGCGGATTTACTGCCTTGGTCATACTGCTTCTTGTGGCAATCTCTTTCATAGTGTCCAAACTTGTGATAGTAGTTGCACTGAATGTTTGACACGTTGGTGGATGCATTCCCTCATCCTTGAAATCTTCCTCGATTGGAATGACTTCCTCTTTGCTGATTCTAATGCTGTTGAGATGCTGATGCTGACTTTGATTTTTTTGCTGATGATGACTTCTCTGGTATGATCTACCTCTACCTCTACTTCCATCTGAAGCTGTGAATGCCTGATCATTAGAATGACCTTTCCGTGCTTGAATGGCTTTTGTCCTCAGTTCTTCACCAAGTAGGACTGTCCAGTGTTGGAATTTTTCATTGAATGGCAATACTCTGGACTAGATTCTCGTATCCCTCTCCTAGTCCATTCAGGATTATGAACCATTTCTGCGTAGTTCATAGTCTCTCCTGCTGCTGCAAGTTGATTGTTGTAGTCTTTTATCCGGAGTACATAAGCATGAACAGTTTCGCTACTGTTGCAAAAAGGTTGCTAGTCATAGACATGGTGTAAGAAATGTACTCAAAGTGTCGTGAAAATCACTATATAAATCAATTGCAAAAACACTAACTGTTGCAAGTGAAATCTCTAAACTGTTGGTGAAGAACTGCAATATATAAAATCTGATCTGTGTTACAAGGCTTGTGGGGCAAACGATGCCAGGAATAGCCAAGAGGCTTTGCAAGGCTGAAATGATGTGCACAATGCCATGAGATAGCCGAATAGTCTTTAGAATGGTGGCATGTGTGTGTGAAATCAAATCATGTGCTATCTACCCACTGAATGATCGGCAATGCCTCTGAAAAACTTTGAAGTCTACTCACTAAAATGATGAACGTCGGGTTTCAGGTAATGTGATGATGTGAAACCATATGTGAGCATATGGACTAACTCTAAGTAGGTACTAGTCAAGAATTTTGGGCATGGCTTAGATTGGCAACTTGGGGAGATTCAAAGTGTCCCCTCTATGGTAATCTAATCTACTCTGATCTAGATCTATACCAACTGTCGATCGATGAAAGAACAACAAATAATTCCTTTTCTTTTGTTCTTTTTAAGTGCTAGGTCAGATGCGCCGATGTAGAGGCTAATGTGTGTGTAGGAAGTGGTTTTGTTAACGAGGCTTAAAAGTGACTATAACTTGCACTGAAATGTGCACGAGATGTCATGAGCACGTAGAGCACAAAAAATTGAACGACTTTCCTTTTTGGAGCACCCTCAAATTCTTCTTGGATCAAGAGATACGACTTGATCTAGGTGGAGGGTCAAAAGGAGTGCAAATGGTGCTCAATGATGATGTATCATTGTGGGTCACATGCAGTGATGATGTGGCACTGGTCCTAGCAAGAGAGGTGCCTATGAAGCCTTGTGTTGAGATGGTAGGTGTGGTCACATGAAGTGCCTGTGAAGAGGTAACTGTGCCTGCAAGGGTCAGTGCTAACTGGATAGCTGAGGTAACACTGCTGAGGTGGCACAGATGATGATGTCAGGTGGCACTAGTGAGGTGGCACACATGATGATGTGCTAATGCTGACATGGTAGCTGAGCTTGCAATGATGATGTAGCAGTTGAGGTGGCACAAGTGATGTGGCAAGCGTTGATTGGTCAATGTGCTGATGTGATAGTTGACTGGTCAATGATGATGTGGTAGTTGATGATGACATGGCTCTTGCTGATTGGATTGTTGATGTGGTAGTCGGTGGTGATGTGGCCTGATGAGCTGGTAGGCTGATGTGGCTTGATGATGTGTTAAGATGGGGTGATGTGGTAGTGGAGATAAGATCTGCCACATGGTCAATTACTGACCAAGGTGAGGTGAACCCTACGATAGGATAAGATCCACCACATGGCCAATTACTGACCAAGACCAAGGTGAGGTGAACCCTACGATAGGATAAGATCCACCACATGTTGCATGCTAGTGTGTCGAAATCTTATAGATTCCAACAAAGTCTTCTAGATTATGTCGATGCAGAGAATTGCTAGAGAGCAACCCTTGCCTGATGCATTGGTGCTATGATGGAGCTGTTGGACTGTTGGACTGTTGGAGACACATGCGGTTGGAGGCGCTTATCAGAAGAGGCTTGGAAATCGTAGCTTTGCTATGAGGTGCTACAGGTCGTGAGCCTTAGAGATGGTGCCTTGGAGCTTGTAGAAGACCGTGGAGCTCATGGACATCCTGTGATATGGCATTGAAGCATTGGTGGTGGCTACAAGTCGACTATCGAGCGTTGGGCTACTGTCGTGAAGCTGTTCAATGGTAAAAGGCATCGTAGGAGTCGGGTAGTCAGCTGGTCATGAAGGTCACCATGCAGAGCTACCCGTCCATGCTGAAGCACTGGCCGAATGAGGGCTTGTTTGGAACTTGCAGGGTTCATTGATGCAGTCGAGCATTGATGGCACTGCAGAGCCTAGGAGATGCTTGTAGTCCACATGCTCCTAAGCTCCCTAGTTGCACTGGGCAAACGAGCGCTAGGTTGACGTTGGCCTTAGAAAGAAGGCATTGTGGTAGCGGTTAGAGGAGCGACCATAGAATGTAGAGCGTGGGCTTTGGAGAAGATGGCACTGAATGTGCCTTTGGTTGGCTATGCCTTTGGTTGCTTGTACCAAGCAATAGGCAAAGTAGCGGGTTCGAGGAGAGTCTTGCATACAGGAGATGGCATTGTGGACAGATTGCGAGAGCAATAGGATCTCTATTGTAGGTGTTGAAGGATAGTTGTAGCTGTCTGCAGCAAGGCTTAGAGAGAGCTGATCGCATGTGAGCCAGTGGACGAGCTAAGCATAGCCACAAGAAGAGCCACCTTGCATGGCCTTGGCTCTTGGCAGCAGCCTTGGTCTCTGTTGTAGGCTGCTATAGATAGGAGTCTCTTTAGAGCTGCTTATGAGGATTTGTTTGTCATTGTTGAGCCTACTCTTTTGAAGGAGTCGACTTGTGAAGAAGTTTCAAAAGGATCTCTTTCTCCCTCAAAACCTCTGTCTCCTTCAATGGACCTAGAGTCCCTCTCTCACACATCTCTCTTGCCCTTTCTCACACACTTGGAGTAGAACTATGAACGAAAATGGACGAAAATCTCTTCCAAAAACTTCTCAAGAACTCTCTCAATGAATCATCTCACAAACTAGATCTCTCTCTTTCAAAGAAGGAAATTGGACGGCAATCTCTCTCAAATGAACAGAATTTTCTCTATCACTCAACGAAAGTGAAAGAGCTCTCGATCTCTCAATCAATGACACTCTCGCATATGGATCGCAGTGCCTCAATGGAAGGCAAGGATGCTCTGATACCATGACAAAATATGAAGAGGGGAGAGGAGAAGAGAGGAGATGAGGAGAGAGGGCACAGCTAGAGAGCACACCACAAATGACTAATTGTACACTAGATTTAGTTGAAAATGTAGAATATATACAACCCATTCAGGGTTAGGGTTAGGGGATCTAACCCTTTCCTTTATAGCACTCTATTGGGTTAGTGCTATGCACATATGATCACATGATGGTGCTATTCACACGTCATCCCCGGGGGATTCACAGGGGGAAAGTTATGATATCACGTGAGTTTACAATAGGGGTTTTTTTTGAAATGAGGCATAAGCTTATACATTAGGGTTGGGGGCCCTTTTTTTTTCCCCAATATTGAATTTAAGCTAGGGGGACCCTGTCATATTTAAGAAGGGGGGACATAATTTATGTTACCTTGGGTAACTAGTCCAAACAAGTTTGATTTTGTGTATGGTTTTAAATAGTCATAGGGAAAGTAACCTAAATTTGCTTATTGTGTAATCTAAATGCTTGAGAGAGAATGTAGGTTTAAGGAAAGGGGGGGACATAATGGAATTTTGGTGGTATCTTATAAGCTTAAATAGGGGTGTTTTATCATCCTACGTGGATCTTAAATAGGGGGTTTTCTTGAAGTCCATGCACGCAGGTGACGTCCCCCTTTAATGAAGAGTGAATCCCCCGGGACGTCGTCACATGATGTTGAGCATGAACTTTGAACACACTCTAACTGTCATCTCCATAGCAAGCTTATGTAATGACCGAGTCATCACCATTCTAAAATGAGTTTTACTAATGCTAATTGCTAGCTATGTTCAAATTAAACTCCTAAAACATTCTCGGGGGGTTCACTTGAGAAATTTTAGTGTACCACATGCATTCAAAAGGAGGGGTATTTTAATTCAACTTTTTGAAAAAATTAACAGGATTAAAATAACAGGACGGGTTTTTTAATGTAACTTTAAGAAAAAATCCATTAGTTCATAAGTAAAGAGGGGTGCATTTATTAGGAGAAAAATTTTAGGTGATGGTTTTTTTGAATACCCCTTAAAGGCATGTGATATATAGGTTTTCTAGTAGTGCAACCCCCCGAAAAAATATTGCTTCAATTATTTTAAGATACCTTCAAGATTAGCTAAACTTATAACTCTCCCGCTCATTTGCTCCCTCTCTCTCTCTCTCTCTCTCTCTCTTTCTTGTAAGGAGACCCAATAGGCATAATCTAAAGCATCACTAATGCAACCTAATACCAAGATAACTACATTCGCATAGAAAGATATAGGAAAATCTCATAGTCATAAATCTTGTGTTTGTGACATCTTTTTTAACATATGTTCTTTTAAGTTACTTTAATAGTCATTTGGTGGAGCTATTGTTTCACATAGTGTCTCATAGCACTACCCATGATAGCATCCCTAGATAGGGATTTGGGAGGGAATTGAAACCAACACTTTAAACCAGTGAATTAAAACATTTTAAATGCTTTTTGGACCCCCTCGAAGCAATTTAAACTGGCCTCGCCATGGTTTTTTACCAGGACCAGTTGCAACCCACTACCACGTGGTAAAACTACATACCATGCAGTAAGAAGATAGATATACTGCATGGTATTTATCTATACTGAGTAGTGATAGATATACTGCATGGAATAATTCAAATACTACACGGGTTTCTTGTAGATACCGCGTAGTACTTTGGATATATTGTGTGGAACAATATCTTATATAATGTGCACCCACCTCGTACTATTTGCATTCCTGAGAATCTAGCTCTACTTGGAGTCTCCAAAAAAAAAAAAAAGGGACAAGAAAAAAAGGATAAAGAAAGCTTCCAAACTAATTTGTAAGTTTTTTTATCCTTTTAAAATGTGTCCAGTGTTGATGTGGTCGGCTCACTCCGGCTAGCTAATATCTACCCTACCCACAGTAGGATCCAAAATGGATATATGCAAAGCTCTTAGTTTAGGGTTTATTGTTTGTGACTTTAAAGGATTATGTTCATAAAGATATTATTATTTTTAAATAAATTTGATTTTATTTTCATGAAAAAATAAAAAAGCAAGTTGTTTTTGTGGGCATTAGCTAATTAGCTTTTAAAAATTAGTGAAACCATATAGTTTTTAAAGAAATTGCATGTTTGTAAAGAAATTGCATGTTTAGTAGTCATTAGCTATATAGTTTTTTTTTAAATAGTAAAAAAGATAGATGGAAATTGAAAGCAAGTCTCTACATGCCAGTGGGGAGTCTGCGTACGCCAACTTGTAACTGCTCACATATGGATACAAAATATCTTTGAACCATGTGCTAGTGGGTGGCCTGCATATGCCGACTAGTAACTACTCGCACATGGATGCAAAATAGTAAATTATATATTATAGTTTATTGTTAGGGGTTAATTAGGCACCTATAGTTAACTCTAGTACTAAATAACAACACCACCACCAGCAAGGGTAAATGTGGTCATTTTGGAGACAATTGTGGAAGAGTCCAAAGAGATTTTCCAGGAGGAGACTACAAGGATAGCCACAAAGATTCATAGTCTTCATGATATTTAGTATCTTGAATGTGACTGTGATTGCTCAGAATGTTAGAAGGAAGATGAGGTGTCCATGGTTTATCCGAATGTTGAAGCGCTGGTAATTACAAGAGCAGGGGATGTCTCAAGTTCAAGCAAAACATCCACTGGCATTTGATCCGAAGCAATTGGTGGACTAGGAGGAATAGAAAGAAGTCAAGTATGTAGCCTTAAGCCCTTAAAAATATACAAATCCTAAGGAGACTAACACGGATGCAAATCCGACTGTGCAGAGTAGCAAGCCAGGCAGATCCAACCAAAAGGTGGTTGACCAAAAGAAGTTAGATGACTCTGATGCTGATGAAGAAATAGTGGAAGGAGGTCTAAAAACACAATTTCAAGCAGTGATTTAGGCAAAGAAGGCATTTGAAGAGCATACGAGCAAGAGTGCTAGAGTAAAATAAGATTATCTTGAAGATATGAAACTTGGTGACAAGGATGACCCAAAGATGGTGTGTGCTAGCACCGAGTTGAAAGAACCTTTGAAAGAGCAATTGAGGGAGCTGCGACTGGAGTTCAAAGACATCTTTGCATGGCATTATACAAATATGAAGGGAGTTGATCCTTCTTTTTGTCAACATAAGATAAACCTTAAAAAATATGCAATCTCAATTGTTTAGCAAAGATATAGGGGTTCATTATGCTAAGCAAGTTAAAGAAGAGTTGGATAAACTTCTGAAAGTTGGGTTTATATATCCTTTGGATAGAGTCACTTGGTTGTCACCTATTGTTATAGTTCCAAAAAAGATTGGCAAGCTAAGAATATGTGTGGATAATAGGAAGCTAAATGCAGCAACTATTACTGATCCATGTCCTTTACCTTTTTGTGATACCATGTCAGATGCTATGGCAGGACATGAGTTTTATAGCTTTTTGGATGGATTCAGTGGGTTACAATCAAATAAGAATGGTTGAGAAGGATAAAGACAAAACTGCATTTGTCATGGAATGGGGTTGCAAGCAATGCAATGAACTTTGGTTTGAAGAATGCTCCACCAACTTTCTAGAAGTGGATTCAGGAGGTGTTTGCAGATTACCTTACTTCTTTCATGAGAGTATTCCTAGATAATTTTACAGTTTTTAGTAAAAGATCAGACCATTTGGATCATCTTAGATTATGTTTTGAAAAATGCAGGATGGCTTGTTTGAGTTTGGAATCCAAGTAAATGTGCTTTTACTATGGAAAGGGGTTTGTTATTGGGGACATTATATCTTAGGATGGAATGGCTATTGATCCAAGGAAGGTATCTATTGTACAGAAAGCTTTGTTTCCCAAGAATTTCAAAGCATTGTCTAGATTTATTGGCCAAATCAAATGGCATAGCAGATTTCTGAGATATCTCTCACATGTATGTATGCCACTCACAAAATTGACAAGAGAGAGAGTAAAATGTGTATGGGGATTGGAGCAGCAGCAAGCATTTGGTGTTTTAAAGAAGATATTAGTAGTAGCTCCTATCCTACAACCTCTAGATTGGGAGTTACCCTTTCATGTATTTGCCTCTAATGTGGTAGTTGGAGCAATATTGATGCAAAACAAGCATAAAAAATGGTTCCTACCGATTTATTATGCTAGTAGAGTGTTGACAAAGGCTGAAAAGAATTATGCAGTCACTAAAAGAGAAGCTTTGGGAATGGTATATTCTTTCCATAAGTTTAGACATTACCTGCTTGGTAATAAGGTTGTATTTCATGTAGATCATTAGGATTTGATCTATTTGTGACTATGGCCCAAATATTCCATAGGACCACACCAAATTATGTGGGGTCCTAGTTGATGCTTTGTATGGTTGATTTGGGGTGCCCAAAACACCTCTAATTTGCTATGCTAGATAGTTGGTATTGTGCACAATTTCATGTTAATACTAATGTCGCTAGTGTTATGTTTGATTAGTGTACTTTGAGCACAATCATATTGGGATCAATTGATTGGTGATTCATTCATTGAGTGTTAACAACAACTAATGTAATTAGCATCTTGAGTACATGTGATGGAACTAATGACAAGGATTGAAATTAGTGCAAGGGTATCAATTGAGGTGCCACACATTGCATATTATATGGCCATGGGCCAATTTTGTATTTCATTGATATTGTAAAATCTTGGGCAATAATATTTGTGATAGAAGGAATGAATTCTTTTTGGATAAAGCATGCTCAAATTGGCTTTGTAGAAAGTATGGGACATAGATCAAAGTGAGCCCAAAGTGGCTTTGTAAAAGTAATCCCTTACTTTGGGATAAGGGATGCTTTTGCATATACTATTATTGGATCTTTTTACTTTGATGAAATATTATAAATACTCTAGATGGGAAATAAGAGCAACCACCTAGAGGGGGGCAAATTGGACCCTATGCAGTATCATGATCTCTCTCCTCTCTCCCTTATTCCTTTTATTTTGTTCGTGTTTTCTTTTGTTCTTTGCATTATGATTTTTGTGGCTCATCAATTTGTGGTATGGTTAATCTCTATTTTTCATAACAATGCCAAAGCCTAAGCAAGCCTATTAAAAACAACACCCAACATCTAAGGAGAATACAATTTTGTCAATGTTGGTAATGTAACCTTGCTAGCAATTGGTCCATGCTATGCCTCTCCCTAGCATGCAAAAAAATCATGCTTCAAAGCCATTGAAGATGCCTCTGTATGCAGGACAAATCTTAGATGATTATAGCTACAAATAAAAAGGGTTTTGTGGGGATAGTTGTTTAGATTAAAGCAGCTAAGCCCACACAATGGAAACAAATATGAAAAGCAAGAGAAAGAGGGTTGTTATATTAGTTTGAAGGAAAAAAATATTGCTCCAGATAATGTCTCATTCTTGTTGACACATCCCTATGGCTTGAATGCATCCACAATTTGTTTGAGATTACTTGCTTGTTTTTTCAAAAAAAATTATTTATGTTGTTAGACCCTCATCAAGAAATCGCATCGTAGCTTCATCTTGAGTATCAAGTTCATCTATATTCACCTCTTTGTCTAGAGCCTTTGAGGGAGTAAGAGGTTCTCCTAGAGCCTTTGAGGGAGTAAGAGGTTCTCCTTGGATATTATCCAACAAGCATTTTGCATTTCCATGACTTTTGACCCCACTTCCTTACTCATTCCTTACTTTTTTTTTTTCCTTGTTGCAAGCGTTGCATATCCAGTCTAAGTCTCCTCTTGTGCTAGTTGTTGCACTAAAATAAAATTATTACTTAGTGGGAGATCTATTCACAACTTATTTAGCTCTCTTGGTACAAATCTACAACATAGCTTCTCATCATCATGATCACCTGGATCTGTAGGTATAATAAGAGAAGTCTCTCTCAAGAGAGAGGCTACATTGGAAGGTTTTTTTAACACCCATCCATACCTGCTCAGACAATCTTTAACAAAGTGGCCTGCTATCCCACAAACAAAGCAAGAATTTGGCAAGTTCTTATAGACAACAAGTGGCTATATGCTTCAATAGGGGGATGAATTTTTCTAGGAAATCCTTTGCAAGATTGAAGAGCACACTGTGACATGAAGTTGGGGGTAATAAACTTCACGCACCTCTTCACTTCCTACTGCTTTTGAATTGAGTGAGAAAGATATTTATCATTGAGAAAGGGACATTAAAAAGAAGCTTTTATGCCCAGATACCACACCATACTTTCCTCCCTTAGATGAGAATGAAGATGGTAACATCCCAAGTGATGTTATCCTCAAGCATAGGGAGAAGGAAAGGACCAGTAGAGGCCATAATCTCAGCAAGCTGGTCTACGCCAAAGAGAAGAGCGATACATTGTTGAAATAAGATCTTGCAGCTCAACATGACATAAACTGATTTATATCGAGGAGCTTGAAGGGGCTGATTGGGTTGGATGGGTAGGTTCCAAGGAAAGATTGCACCTCCTTCATAGATACCTTTACACCTAGCTCAAAACACTCTGCAAACTGTCATTAGACATGAAGGCCTATAACTTTTAGTAGAGACATGCTACTAAAGATTCAAGCACATATAGAGATGTGCCTTGAGATGGGATTCATCCTGATATACATTTCGTAAGAAACAAAGAAGCAGCCAAAAAGTTATGGGCAGTTTACTAGACGGGGGTAAAAACTGTCATAAAAATAAACTATTAAACACAGAGACTTATAACTTCTTGTTGTAGTATCTGATTTAAGATTTGATATTATAAGACATGCGCCTTAAAGAGATCTTTGGGTTGATATAAGTTTCATCAAAATCGGACTAACGAGCGGAAAGTTATGAGCAAAACACTAACAGGGGGTCAAACTATCATAAAAATAGACTGTCAAACACAGAGACTCCTAACTTTTTGTTGTAGTATCTGATTCAAGTTCTGATAACATGGAAACATGCACCTTGAAGAGACTTCTCACTGATATAAGTTTCATCAAAATCGGACTATGAGCGGAAAGTTATGAGCAAAACACTAACAGAGGGTCAAACTATCATGAAAATAGACTATTAAACACAGAGACTCATAAATTTTTGTTGTAGTATCTGATTCAAGTTTGATAATAGAAATTCATGCATCTTGAAGAGAGCTTTGCGTTGATATAAGTTTCATCAAAATTGGACTAACGAGCAGAAAGTTATGAGCAAAACACTAACAAGGGGTCAAACTATCATGAAAACTGCCCTCCACCCATGCTAATTTTGCCTGAGTAGGATGCTCCCTCAAGACTCCATCTTTATCAACGATCCACCACTCATAGATATTGCCTAAAATAGGGTAAGTAACTCCCTTGGTGGCTTGGGAAATGGATGGACCATGTGTGTACAATGAGCGGCCGAATAGAAAGAACTTTTAAGGCTTTGAAAGAAAGAAAAGGGAAGAGAGACTCAAGAGAGGGAATACAAAGTGGTCTTCATTGTCAATAGAGTGAGACTCCACTCCAATGCAACTCAAAATAATATAAACACAAGGGAGAAGAAGAGGTTTCATATGTACCAGAGGGAGCGGAAGCTCCAAGACTAATCATAGAGAGAGAATGAACTAGAGAGAGATGGACTCAAGAGTCTACATAAGAGAATATCTACAAGAGGGAGAGAAGGCTCATGGAAGAGGCTTGAGGAGACTAGAGCTATAGCAACATGAGGCCTAATGGTGGAAGAGATGAGGCCTAATGGAGGGCTCCTTTTATAGAGATTTTGTCACCCTCCTTCACCCATTTACAATTGCTACCTTAGATTCTTTTCCCCATCAATCACATAAGCCCATATGTCACCATCCATGTCCCATCAAAAGATGCTCAAGACTCTTAAAATATTAAGAAAGTCAAGAGTCTCCCCACATGGAGCCCATAGGGACCCTCTCTTTTCCATATGTCCACATCCTCCTTATTCCACATGGGCATTCTAGGAGGATTACCAAAAAGCGAGCGGGGCCAAATAAGCGAGCATGGACAAACAAAAATGCAAGATGTTATCTATTTAATAACAACCACATCATATTCATCCAAGATAGCCAATTACCACAATTTATGCTCCAAGAAAGCTTACCCAATCGCCTGCATCTTAGCTAGCATGTTTCCAGAAGTACATGTTCAAATCATGTTTCCTTTGCTAGGAAAAAGTAATGATAAAATAAAACATTGAATGCTTTCAATAATGAGAATAGTAACATATTACATAACTACTCTTCATGTTGTCAGAAGACACCTTTTTTCTAAAAGTTATTAACTCCATAGCACAAAAAGCATATGTCATACAAAAAAAAATTGATATAAAAATTTGATGCTTCAAAATATCTTCCAACCCTTGGAATTTTTGTACAAAATGTTTTTTCATGCATTGCCAAAACATGGAAGCACACCTATGTATATCATCCGCTTCCAAAGGAAATATAAAAAAAGGACATCTAGGCTGCCTACTAAATGCTTGATGGGTTTCTTCCACCTTCAAAAAATACAACTTAGTGCAGCTTCATGCAAGGAAGCACACCTACATATATTATCCGATTCTGAAAGAAATGCAAAAAAAGGGCAGCATCCAAGCCATACACTACATACTTGATGGGTTTCTTCTACCACCCAGAGCTTGAAACAATTCAACTTTTGTCAATGCAGCCTGATGCATAAACTGATGCACCAATTCACGTAAAGCCCAAGACAACAATAAACACGAAGTATATGTGCTTGCAAGGCATGTAGGGACTTTTTCTTGCTTCCCTTTCTGTGAAATCAAGGCATGTGCAACGTGGAAACTCTGAAATCAAGACACTATATGTTAGCCCCTTGGACATTGATCCTGTTGTACGAACATGGAATACATGCACCTCATGTGGAATAATGATGTTCTCTCACCACCTCCCCATTTTCTGTAACTGCCTTGTGTATCCTTTCCTTGAAATATTTATTCAACTTACTTCTCCATGAAACAAGCTTTCCTTTTTGCATTGGAGATGAACCTTTTTCTTTTAGGACACAAGTGGGTGAATGTTCCCTAAACTAGAAATCAATTGCATTGTTAGATACATGTATTTGTGTCTAGATATGTAAAATGATATTTATTCATAAGTGTGAGTTTACACACCTTTGCATTCATATATGTCAACAATTTGAGATATTTGTTTGAAGCTTTTCCCTCATGAAATGTACACACTTCATGATTTGTTTGAGGCTTTGCCCTCGTGATATGTATTGCATATGTTTTCATAAAAAAAACCTTTATCATATATATATGTGAAAAAGCTCTCATGTTTTTTTGAGCATATGGATAGATTTGAGAAGACCTTTGAACCTGTCGTACGTTATACTCTATCTGTTGTTACATGTTGTTTCTTGTTTTTAGTTTTGGTATTTATTGAAAAGGTTTTGAGAACTATGATTGGAAAAATGCCTTGTTTTTCGTCTTTTCAGGATGACATAAAAAAAAGGTAGAAAAGTTCAAGTGGCACATTCTACAAAGGTGACAAGAGGAACAAAAGTAGATCACAATGTTGAAACATCAGTAGGTGGAATGGAAGAGCAAAAAAGTGTGGTGGGTCTAGAGGTTGAAGTATCATCAACTCAAAGAGATGAAGGTCCAAGAGTGGAGGAGGATGAGTTGGATGATAGTGAAGTTCAGGTGGAAGGAGGAGGTGATGTGATTGGCAAATGTAGGATGCTTGATTCATATCAGTGTCCTCGCATTCCCTTGTGTAGGTTGATACCTTATGCAAGAGTGAGAGGACTTCATGATGATGTATCTTCACCCAAAAGTACATTTCAAGTGGAGGGCTATCTCCCAAAGAAATGGTCTTTCATTGTATTTGTTTTTAAGAGTGATGGAGAGGAGATAGTTGTGACAGATGATATGAGGAAGAGTTGGTCTCCCACCTGGAGAGAGGTGGATGAAGAGTTTGAGAAAGATGTGATGTCTAACACTAACTTTCATTTTATGTCACAAAAGATGTTATTTGTTTGGGAGGGTAATCATAGGACCACTGCATGGATGAGTGTTATCAAGGAAATCTTTCCTACAAACAAGAAAAGACATGTACGAGTGGTATGCACAATTATTGACCCAAGGAAAATTAGTGAGATTGCTCTCTTGGCAGGGCTACAACGAATGAATTCATAAGTACATGGACTCTTTGAAGCTTCTCCACATTTGTGTTTTATGCTACTTTGCATTTATTGATTGGGTTGTGTACTTTGCTATTTGTTTTCTAGCATGAATGAACATGCCATTATCAAACCCAGTCTAAGGGACATACTCATAAATGCACACAACATTTGTGAGTGTGACTCTATGGTGTTTATGAGAACATTGTCTTTGAGTGAGATCAAATCAATAGAGAATTGGAGGGCTCAAGAGATTAAAGGGAAGAAGCCATGGTTTCCATTGACAAGAGGTTATCTGGCAAGGCTTGTCTTCCAGGTAGAATGTTGCATTTGTATTGATGCTTACATCTTTGTCACTCCTTTGCTTTCTCTAATTGGAACTTATGTATGTAGGTTGAGTACAATATAGAGCTTAAAAAAGAAATGGACAAAATATCTACAAAGCTACCTTTAGATCAAAGGGGAGAGGCAGAAGGAAAGCAGTGTACCATAATTCAAAAGAGAATTGCTGATAGGATGGGAAAAATGTGAATTGAATTTTCTATACTTTGTTGCATTTATTTTGAAGTTAAGTGACTGACATGTCATCTTTGGATAGGTGTTGAATTGTATAGATCCTAGTCTTGAAGAGGCTTGGTTGGAAAAGTTGTTTGCCTTACGCTTTGATGGTATGGACTCTTGCGTGACATTGGAGAAGCTCCAACTCATTGCAAAGTCTGATTTGAGATTAGAAAAAAAAAATATTTTCCTTTCTTTGTTAGAAGCCACTAAACCTATGCGACACATGTACTTCATGCTTGTGGGTGACCTTGAGTATAGAGGGTGTGTTTCCTCTACCAATACAAATCATCTTTCATGGTGTTTGTTTGTTTCTTGCCAATGGCATGACTCTTATTTTTTTATTATAAAATTGCATCAACTTTTACTGTTTAGGTGGATTAGTAGAGAGATATTTTTGGAGAAGGTGGAGAGATAGTCATTGGCAGTGCTTGAAGATTTGAGGGTGATCACAACAATGGGCATGCCTTTGGATACCCCTAAGGATTACACATTGCAGCAATACATGGAGGATATAAAATTGGAGGGGAGAAAACATATGTTTGTGGTGCTAAGATCAAAGGAAACAAAGATGGAGAGCAAGGGTGGAAAAAAAGGAGATGGACTATCTGAATTGGACATCGCTGCCCATAGGGTGGTTTATAGGTATGTTTTCAATTCATTCGATTTTTCATTTTTCTATGTTTGTGCTATTGATTCATGTAATTACACAATCATTGATGGTTGTTCCACTTGATTTCTTGACCTTTTGATGGTTTGGGACATCCAATTTTTTTTTGTTTCTTGGTTGATAGATATCTCTCCCACTTGGCAATAGAGAAAAGGATCTCTGACATTCCAAATCTGTGCAAGAGTTGGGTGGAGATTGGTCATGCTGCATGCATGTATCCACCTGGCATGCACTGTCTCTGACAATGGGAATTAGCACATTGTCCTTGGTGGCTATATTTCCCTAAAGGACAAGTACTGGTGCGGGAAAGAGACTTGTACAATACTCATGCTTCAACAAAAGCCAATGAAGCAAGTAAGGACAAAGTGGAGGGAAGATCAAGGAGAGATAAGAAAGAGAAAGAGAAATAAGAACATCATACAAAAAAAGGTTAGGAAGATACAATATGATTGTTTGTTGATGTTGTCTTCAATTTGTTTTGACATTGCATTAATAAGTTTATGATTGTTCTCTTTCTAGATGAGGGACCATCTAGTCCTATGCGGCATGAAATGGATCACATAGAGAGTGCACGTAAGGGTGTTGTTGTGTTCTGCATATGTAGTTTTCCTTTAACACTAGTTTTACTTGTAATTGATTTGCTTTTGCATATAGGTGGAGAATCAATCTCGAGACTTGTGAAGCATTACGTGTTCCATCGATCATAGTCACCTGACATTTCCTTGGCCCGTGGCATCACACCTTTGTTTGATTGTACAGTTGGAGATTACATTGCAATGGGCAAAGACGTTGCTCACTCTAAAAGAAATGATAAGTATGCTATTTTGCATGAGTTTTTTATTACAGTGGCTAGTCCAGATCAGGACTACAAGAGGATGGGTAAGAAGGTGAAGTGGGCTTCATATTTTATATTGCTCGATTTTCCATCTGGCTATCCAGTTAATGAGAGAGGATCCACTCCTACTTGGAATGTCTTGCTCGAGGACCATGTGCGGCATGGGCTTGCAGTTGCATCAGCTTCTTTGTCTGATAGTGGTTGGTTGGCATGCATATGTGTTAGATATCAATGCTCCACTCTCGTGTAACTACGCGGGAACCAGCTAACTCTACTTGTAAGCCCCCATATGAGGAGAAGGCATTTGAGTAGCTCGATTATCCAGTAGGTCCTGGTTTAGACACCAGATGGGGGCCATGTGTGGCCTGATGGCTGGATGGCTTCAGATAGAGTTGGCACACCACCAACTAGGCTACATGCAAGTGCGGGAAGGCATCCCTTGACTGACCGCACTGAGGGTAGACGGACCATTTCCCAGGGCAGCCCACTCTTAGGTTGCGGGGCCCGTTTGGAGCCTCAGATGATCCCAGATGGCTTTGTTTTGCGCACGGTTCCATTGTATGGTCGGTGGCCTATTTCAGGACCGACCCACAGTCGACCATTTTGGGGGGACTGGGTCAGTCACCGAATGGAGCCTAACCGACTACAACTGGTGGCTATATAAGAGCTAGCCCATGACTTTTGACGCTTCTTTGTGTATGTTTTGTATGTAAAGTGGTTTAAGGATGTGATGGAAAGAGGCCCTAATAGCATCCAGCCTCTGTCTTCTACTGTTTCCAGCACGCCATCGAAGCTTCTTTCACAGGAGCGCACGATATCAGTTCTACAGTAATCAAATTTTTGATTCTCCATACTATCTTGTTTTCTCTCTTGCGTACGAGATCCTATTATCTATTGAGCACAGACGTTGTATTATTTTCTTACATGGTATCAGAGCTTGGACTCTAGCAAGAAGATTTGGTAGTGTGTTCTGTTTGCAAGCAGATTGTGAGAGATGGCCTAGCCTGCAAGATTGCGAATCCCACCATTCGGCAAAAGCGGAAAGTTGGACGGCTCTAACTATCCACTCTAGAAGTTCAAGATGAAGACCATCCTAAGCACATACGAGCTTTGGGACACTGCTACTGGGTGGACGTGAGGCCGGTTGCGAGACCAGACCTAGCCAATGCAGGAGAATAGATAGTACCAACTGCAGATGAGATTCTCCCATGGACAAGAAGAAATGCAGATGCACTATGTTCTATTGTCTGCAGTGTTAGTGATTCCATCATGGCATTAATTCAACATGTCACCACAGCGGAGGAGGCATGGACGGTCTTGAAAAATTAGTACGAGACCATGAATCAGACGCAGATTCAGAATCTGGAGACTCAACTCACAAATGAGAAGTTATCTGAGTCTAAAGTGGCAGAGAAGTTCATCACCAGGGTGAAGAATCTACGCGATCAGATGACTGCGATTGGCATCACCATCACCAGCGAGAATCTAGCACGAAGGTGCATACGGATTCTCCCACCAAAGTACGACGGTCTTGTTATGGTGCTGAATACGCAGAACAGAAATCCACCCCTCAACTTTGAGGATTTCAGTGCGATGCTTCTGGAGGAGGAGAGGTGTCAAAAGACAAGGACTGGAGAAGATTCGGCTTTCTGGACTAGATCAAAGAAAGGTAAGGGTAAGGAGTCTGGTAACCCATCTTCTTCTGATGATAAAAAAAGAAAGAAGAAGATCAAGTGCTTCTATTGCAACAAGGCAGGGCACAAGCGGAATGAGTGCCGAAAGAAGATTGTAGATGAGAAGAACGGAGTAAAGAAAGAGTCCAACAAAAGCACGCAGGCAATACCAGTAGAGCTATTCATTGCAATTGAGGAGATTTGCACGGAGGCAATTCATGTACCTGTGGATGAACCATGGATCATTGACAGTGGTGCATCACGCCACATGACCAGTCAGAAGGATTGGTATACCTCTCTACAGTCGGTAGGGAATGACATCTTGGTCGCAGTCGGCAATGATGCAAAATATCTAGCAAACGGAAAAGGTACGATTGCTCTCAAGTCAGATGGAGTCCGATGTTCTTTATGTGCCAGATATCAAGAGGAACTTGTTTTCCGTTTCCACGATCACGGATCGGGACCTCAAAGTTCAATTCGATAAGAATGGTGCACAGATTTTGGATCTTCAAGGGAAGGTCATTGGTAAAGGTACACGGCACAACAACATTTACAAACTCTCAGCTTTCAGTGCTCGAGTGGATGTGAAGAACACTAAGCTGTGGCATGAGAGGTTTGGTCATCTAAACCTTAGTTCTTTGAAGGAGATACATAAAAGTGAAATGATTGTAGACCTACCAGAAATTTCAGATCTGCCCGATGTATGTGAAGCTTGCATGATGGGCAAGCAACATCGGCATCCCTTTCCTAAAGAGGCCAGCAGGGCAAAGGCTCCTCTAGAGCTCGTTCACACGGACCTCTGTGGAAAGATGGAGACAGAAGATTTGGGTGGTTCCTACTACTTCATGACGCTGATCGACGACTACAATAGAAGGATATGGATATACTTCCTGAAGACTAAAGACGAGGCTTTTAGTAGGTTCAAGAAAGAAGCTTGAAGAAGGGATGTAGAGGAGAATGGGCCGGTAGAGGCATTTTTGCAAAGCAAACTGGCTAGAAAGTCATGAGTGGCGAGTGGTGTGAGCCACTTTCTAGGCCCTTTTTGACTTTTCTAGGCCATACCTAGCTCATTTCCCCACGTGGATGTCCTAAGGGAGGATCTCTAAAAGCTAAGCTATGGTTAGTTTCATTGTGTGCGGCATGATTTTGGATTTTTTCAATGGGTTATTTGGGATTTAGGATTGGTGGGCACGACTCCATAGGGGTTATTAGAAAATTTGGAGGGTCTTTGAAACTAGCCCATGTTTGGTTTAATTGTGTGTGAGGGTGATTTGGAATATTGGTGCTGGATATCTCGGTGGACCATCCAGCTCTATCTTTGCAAGGTCGTCAATCAAACGGTAGAGATTTATCCTCTATCAGACCCAAACCTTTTGGTGCATAGACTAACATAGGCTGGTTAACAATTGTCCAAATCCTCGGCTTGAACACACAAGAAGGTAGACTAGTTCCTAATCATCCAAATACACCAACATACCCACATTGTTTTGGGTGAAAACCAGTGCTTCCCACACACACACACACCCAAATATTAAGGTATTCCATAGACTTGCAAACCTTTGTTAATATTTTGGACATTTAAATAGACTTGCAATAGTTCTCTATCACTACTTTTCTCAAAAAGAGGCTTATAATGTGCAAACACATCCAAGATATCAAATGTACATATCAAGAAATTTAAAAGCATGCTTTCTCATTGCAATAATCATCAATGAAGCTTCCACACATGTTAATGGATCTTACTATACACAACGTCACTACCACTCCTTAAAACTCCATTCATTAATAGAAACACATATTTTTGTTACTACCTCATTTAGTAAATCCAACAACATTTTGTCCTTAATTAGAATTTTGTCAACAGAATTATGAGATTCCAAATGCTAAAAGCTAGAAAGATGTGCAATTTGAAAGTAAAAGTAAAATAAAGATAAGATAGGAGTATGGCAAAAATAGTTTTTCTTCATATACTCCCCCAAAAAAAGTCAAAATTGTTTTTAAGTATCCAAAGAATCAAGACTAACTAAATTCCCAATAACAACAAGCCTAAAGGTCATACTAATGGAAAAATTTCTCTTAAGTACTGTACTCTACACCCACTTTTGGTTGGCTTCCTTTTGTATTACTAAGTATCATGAAATTAAGGGAAGAGCAAAGACATAAATGACATGGGGGAGTAAGAATAAGAGCAAAACACACACACACACACACACACACACACACACACACACACACACACACACAGTTGTCCGTTTTTCTCTCATTTCCAAGCTCCGAGGGTGTTGGTCACCTACAATCGTGTTGTCTCTCATTGTACCATACGTGTTCACAAGTGTAGCATAGGTCCTCTGGTCGTATTCTAGTGAGAGGTATAGGCTAAATTGTGGAAAGTGGTACATGGATTGCAGAAGGTTTTTCACCTCCATGGGAGTTCAAGGGTTTAGAAAAGGGTTTACAGGGTTTAGAAGGATAGGGTTGAGAAATCTATCTAAGGTTTCTAGGGTTCAAAACGAGTCCAAGGTTGAGAGAGGGTTGCAAGGTTGAAAAGTGAAGAGTTGGCCTCCTTCATTGATTCATGGTGTTAAGGGTTTAGGAGGAGGTACTAGGGTTCAGAAGGATTAGAGCAAGAAGGTTTAGCATCCGAGGAATAGGTTGTAAATGCCAATGATAGACTAGATGCCCAAGAAAAAGAGTTACTCCAACTGCACGTGCTTAATGATCAATTACTGATATCATCAAAAGTAGCTCAATCATTCAATGTTCTAAAGCTTGCCTAACCACATCACTTGGTAACTGTAATAAACAGAGCACAAAGCTACAAAAACAAAAGGAAAGAATTTCCGAATCGGAACTTCAACTTCAGAATAAATCCAATGATGACACGGAGGAATAAATACAGGATCTATTCCTACAAAGCACCACAACAGGTTGCCAAGATCTTGCTGCAACAATTAAATAAGTGGATCAACTCTACAAGGATGAGATTTCAATGCAACCACTTGCAACTCAAAATGCTACATGCAGTCACTGGTCTTGATTGGACCAGGCCACTAATCCATAAGACCCTCTAGGGTCTTGATTGGACTAGGCCACTAATCCATAAGACCGTCCTACATGCAATTTGCAACTCCTACATGCAAGTTCTACATGTAGAGAGAGAATGTCTTACAATTCCTACATGCAGAGAGAGAAGCTCTCCAACTTGTATAAATAGCCCATAATGGAATAAAGACCACACTCTTTGGGGCATTGTGTTGAGTTCTACTTTGGTATTCCAAGCAATTTTCTCCAAGTGTCCATGCTTCCTTGCACTCCATGTCCAAAAGCATGTCCTAACCTTGCAACTCCTCCTCCCCTCTCCTCTAACCTTGCAACCCATACTCTCCCTCTCCTCCTCCCTCCTCCTCCTCTCTCCTCCCTCCTCCTCCTCTCTTTCGCTCTTACACCTTCTTCCTCTCCCACTCCTATGCTACCCCTAAACCCTTAGTCCCTCAACCCTTGACCTTCATGATCTATGAGGGATATGAGTTCTTTGCCACGTACTCTACCCTGAACCTTGGATCCTCCTTCTGAACCATAAAACTATTCTAAACTCTCAAACTCCTTCTAAACCCTAAACATCCCTCTAACCCTCAAACTTCTCCTAAACCCTTCAACCCCCAATGAAGGCGAAAGCCTTCATTACCCCTATCATGATGATGCACGTCCTTTTCACACATGCATGCGCTATGTTTTCTTATCACACTTAATCCTACGTCTTTCACTAGAATATGACCTGAGGTCCTAAGCCATACTTATACTAAAGATGACAACACCAAAATATTTGTAGGTGACAAAATGCCTCGGAACCCTGCATACTGGGAATACCTTGCTCTTCCAATGGAATCCATCGGAAAGAGCAAGGAGGTAGGAGGAGGAAGGAGAAGGAAAGACAATGAGGGAGGAGAAGAAGGGAGGAGGGAGGAGGAGAAGTGAGGAGGAAGGAGGAAGAGGGAGGAGGAGGAAGAAAGAAAGGGGAGGAGGAAGGAGGAGGGGGGAGTGCAAGGGTGAGAGCATGCTTGAACACAATCATGTGAGAAATCATCTCGGGATGTGCACTACTAAGAAATCCTAGGTATCATGTGCGTTCAAGGGGTATTTAGAAAACCCCTCAACTAAATTTTTTTCCTGAGGGGTTGTTGGTGATATCGACAAGAGGATAGGATAGCGATGGAGCATGGTGATGGTGACCTATGTCCTTCCCAATCTAGTCTCCCTCTCCCTCCTCTCAGACCCAAGTATGGATCCCTTCCTTCAAGCATTTTGTTTCACTCAACATTCACTTCGCCACATGTGACACTCATAGAGAATCCTTCATTTCTCATGCACAGGTCCACATAGGGCAAGCGAGTGCTCATATAAGGGCGCACAGAATGCCTTGTATCATGCTTCAAATGCCAATGGCCACACATTTCAAAGGATTGTCCATGTAGGGATCTTACCCCTGTGGTCCCATCCACAACAAGTCCCACACTCCTTGTGCATTGGATGTAGAGTGAAACATTTATTCAAGGATTTCCCCCTAAGGAGACTAGTGACTCTGACCACCCCGCTGAAGAACACTAGCATCAATTTACTAAGCATTGAACAAGGTCAAGTACCATTGGTGCCCTTGAAGGTCATCACAAGATACCGGCAAAGGCCTTAGGCAAGGAAATGAAGAAGAAATAGAGGAAAGGTAGGGCTCCCATGTCTCAATTTCTCAAGGCACCCGAGCCTCCACAGATCAAGTCCAAGAATGTCACCAAGGTTGGGCGAAGGAATGAGTTGAGTGCTTATCCAAGACGGTTCAGATGAGGAGATAGACACCCTTGACACCTCTTCTACATCCAAACAATCCCCTTCCTTGATCCTATTATGCCCCCTATTCAGATGTAAATAAGTCAGTGCAGGCCCAAGGCCTCACATCTCTAGCTTTTCACAAGAGATCTTATCCAAACCTAGTCTTAAAGAAACAATGCTTAATAGACACTCAAAACTTGGTATGGGAATGCCAAGAGAAATCTGAGCATAGTATCAAGGTCAACAGAGGGTTAGATACCATCCACCCTAACCACCTAAACAATCATGGGGGAGCAAAGGCACTTAGGGTGCCAAAGAGAGTGGAAGAAGAGGAACCAACCAGTACTGATAACTCAGAGCTTTAGGACTTGATGCATCGTATGTCTCAAGATGACCCAACACCTTGTGCCAACGTTGAAATTTCCATAAAAAAGCAAGGCCCGAAGATGCCAATCGCCTTGCTAGCAAGGACCAATTCCAACATTCCACGGGCAGAAGTTTCAAAAGTGTTGGGTTACAACAAACCTCCAGAGGGCCGAAGCCTACTATCAAAGTGAGCGATACATTTGGGTTCCAAAGCTTCCAAAAACACATAATTCACAACCTCAACTCACTAGGATTCGTATGGTAGTAACACAAGGACTTGCATCACCTCCTGAGGTAGTCCCACAAGAACCTACACTCGAGCCCCAGCACAATGGACCATTCTATGAGCCCAAAGAATATCATAATTCCACGTACAGTGCAACTCAATGAGAAAGTTGCCAAGGTCATCGAGGGAGCAACACAAGAACTAACCCCAAAAAGCGGGGTAGTTACATAAGAACCTTCCTCCAAGCCCATGTGAACATCATCGGAAGTCATCGTACTCAAGGTAGCACCCATGGTGTTGCCTGGACCTACTCCTCATGTCAAATCAAAGGCCTTGTTACCTCAAGGACCTGCCCCCACTTCGAGTATAGCCACACAAGACCACACGCCTTATTCTGAGAGAGGTCTATCAAGAACCTGCCCCCACTTCGAGTACATCCACACAAGAACCCATGCCTTACTCTAATAGAGGTCTATCAAAGTGAATGCTGCAGCATTGGTACACATCTGGCAACCAGGATGATGCACAAACTCAGCACATTCTCTATGTGGATGATGATGAAGTATGCCGCTATTCGACATTCAACTCTGCTACATTCCACATAATCGATTCTTATTGAAGGTGCGTGATCATCAAGTCCAAGTATAGGTGAGTCTATATGATAGGCATATCACCCACATGCACTAGCAATTCACAAGTCCTTGCTATTCACAATGCACCCACCCAAATTCAGTCAACATTAGGTGAATAAGGCCCATAGATTGTTGCATTTTTACATTGTTGCATCCTTGCACACTGACCTCATGAGTCCATGAATCTCCAATTCTATCTACCCCAAGGAAATAATTTAGGAAGGGTTTGGCTTTTTCCTTCCCTACAGCTTGGTACCTGACCCCGCACTGGTAGTAGCGGTGCACTTCAATCTCTGTATCGTCCTACTACTCTGAGATCTCCCTATCCACAATCGTCCAATCAATGACAAACTTTACAATCTCAACAATGATATTGTCCTTAATCCTAACATTAGCCTCTCCCAATTCGAAGACTTATGCCTGTTCCTACGGGTCCAAAATATCTATGGCCACCACATTTGCACTTTTGAGGACATGCATGCCACCCACTTCTAGAAGTACAGACCTTATTTCACATGGATTACCCCATGGCAACTGGACAGCTATGTTGTACTCAAGACGGCGGTCCTCTCAACTCACCTATTGTAGCACGATTGATCTGAGGATGGCTCAGCAACAACAAGAAGGGGGGCATGCTAATGGCCATCGAGCATGTTGACGGATCTGACGCATCCAAACCCTATGGGTTTTGAGTAACAAATGGCTCACTTTCAAAGTAGTCACTTCCCCCAATTGGCAAGGATAACACAAGAGCCATTTGGATCCTATATATAGATAACACAAGATCCATTTGAAGATAGAGAGAAGGTTGAGAGAATCAGCATATGCCTTAGCACCATATGGGCCAAGTAGTTGTAACAAAAGACTGAGAGTGGTACAAGGAATAGGGTTGGCCCTCCCTTCAAAAGGTGACGTATAAAAGGCCAAGGGTTGACTTTTGTCTTCATTGTTGTAAGCAACCTTTAAGAAATACAAGCTCTCTTATTGCTCATGTGTTGAGATTGAGGTTTGCTTGCTCTCCTTGTTTGTCTTTAGTGTTTACCATGATCCCCCTTCACTTCTTCTCCTTCTCCATCCCCTTTCTTTCTTCCCTCACCCTCCCCTCTATTTTTCTCATCCCCTTATTCTTGGTGGAAACCCCATTGCAATGACCCAATAGGCACTTGAATGACACAAGTGAAGGCTTTACTATATGCAATGCTCCCACAAGGAGTAGCATGAGAGTGAGGAGCTCCATCAGCACACTTCCAGTAGCCCCATGACACATGTGTCTCCGCTAAACACCACATACACACACACACAGATGCATGTTTGTGTGTGAGTAAGGCCAAGAGATGACCTGCTTTGGCTGGTCAAAATCGTCTTGCCTCAATAGATGTGTGTTCTTGCATAATAAAGATTGAATCTGGGTGATGGTTTGCACTTTCTATTCAGTCCTCCCCCCCCCTCCCTATTTGATCTACTTATAAATCAGCATTGGGGACCTTGTTAGAAGCATGGGCTCCCCAGAATTGTCCCTCTTCCACAATTCACTCTCACTCGGGGGGGTCACTCTTCATATGTAACCCTATCACATGAGTTCAACAGAATAAAAATTTTAATATCTAAAATTTACAAATGCTAATTTAATAAGGGAGTATTTAAAACAATTTTGGGGAAATTTTATAGATTTGTATAGAAAAAGGGTACATTTTAAGAGAATGTGCCTATCTACATTTCAATTGCAACAAAGGATAGATGATTTTTTATGTTGATAAAGTACAGTGGGGCTCTAATGTGGGACCATACATAAGATGAATTACATCCATGGATCAAATTGGTGTCTTGGGGGGTCACTATGCTTAAAGTATCTATATCACATGCGTTCAAGACCTATTTGTAAGATCCCTTGTCTATAAATTATTTTTTAATAAAATGTACCCTTTTTCTGTACAAATCTGTAATTTTTTCCCAATTTTAGTTTAAATATTCCCTTATGTAAATTAAATTTTGTAAATTTTAAAAATTAAAAAAACCTTCTATGGAGCTCATGTGATAGGGTTACATATGATGAATTACCTCCCTAAGCTTGGTGTACTAAATTGCATTGACATAAAGTACTCATTTGATGGTTGGGGTAATCCAAGCATGGTACAAGCACTTAAATTCCTCTGCATGTTCTTGCCTAATAAAAAGCTTCATTTCTACAATGGGAACAAGTATGTCCCTTTAGTTAGGTTTTAGCACTAAGAGATACAAATACAACATATGTTGATCCCAAAGAATATTGTTCTATGATGGGAATTTCAGATGTGATCAAAGATTTTTTTGGATATGATAAATGTCTAAGATACTCCTGGGGCACCAGCTCCCTTTAGTAAGAAAACCTATTAAAATCTTGAGTATGAGATGAGTTTAATAATATTAAATGAGTAGAAACTATTCAAATTAACATGGTTGTGTTCTACACTAAAAGAGCTTCAAATATGTCTGTACACCTTGAAATTTGGGTAACACATGAAAAAGTTATTTTAATTTGAAAGGAGATGGGTTTTCATATTTTAGTGTATCTTTTGTTTTATCCCCCCTCATCCAAAAGACCCACCCCCCCTTGGGCCTCACATATTTTGAAAAATATGTACAAATATTAAAATCTTGGATATTTTTCAAGGTACATGCCTTATATTTTGTGGGAGGGGGGACATGAAATTTGCATATTTTTCCCTTGCATATTTGAAAAATTTTAAGGAAATCCATGCATATTTTATATGGACCTTATCCCCCCATACCTTGGATTTTGGACACGGGTAATAATATTACATATTGAGTTGGCGCCCCAGGAATATACTTTAATTCAATTTGAGAAAAGTATAAATTTTTTTGTCTACGGAGACTCAAAATTAAGTACAAATGTTTTGTAGCCAATGTATGATGACTTCCATACAATATCAAAACAACCTCATTTCAATTTGAAAATTTGGGTTTGATAATCATTGTTGTGATAGAGACATTACAAAATTATATATAGATATATCCTAAAATTTTGTTTCATTAGGGATAAAGGAAAAATAATGGCACATAAATTCAATTTTTTATGACACAGACCAATACCCATGTAGCAAAATTACTGTTATGCAAATTTATAGCAAGGGGAGAAACACAATCAATCATCCATGGATAGAAACTTTGGAAAGCTATGTAATTTCAATGGATGAGTAATCTTACCTAAAGTAAAAAGGCCTCCACTTTCATTGTGGACATTTTGGTGTGGTTCTAATAGAACCAATCAAGAGTTTAGAAGTCTAATTCAAGCTTATAATAGCATTGTATATTTCTCATCATTGGGAGCCACAATTAATGAAAGTGCTTGTGGTAATGGAGGCATATACACTTTTAGGATACATGGATTAGTGTATCACTGCATTGGATCATTAATTCAATCTATACATACATAAAAACATCAATCACAATGTCGAAATCCAAGATTTGCACAAATGTATATATACAATACTCACCACCATGAATTGTAGAATAGAATGTCCTTAGTGCCATCATTGGACCCTATGATATTAGAGGCATTTCAATGCATTATGCATGAAGTAATTAATCCATATGTTCAAGTTTTTTGACAAGTGAGAGATATTTTGGAACAAGAGCATAGTGAACCCTTGCAACTCGTATGCTTATCAAAAAGAGGTAATCATTAATATAGCCTTCCAACAAGTAGTGAGATAGCTATTCTTATGGTTCATGTGAAAAATGATGAAACAATAAACCATTGTGATATAGTGATTTGAACACATGACAATGTTTACCTCACACTCCATTGCACCCATTAGTACATTACACAATGTACAATACAAGAAAATCATTCAACCTTTTTTAAATTCTCTCATAGATGAGGCAGAGTGTGGCTAAAGTAAAATTTGGTAATGGGAATTAAAATTTAAATATTATATGTTAGGTTCAACATAAATGTACAAATATTTAAAATTTTGTGATGGAAATCAAAATTGAAATCTTAGATACTAGGTTCAACATACATTTACAAAACTGAAATTTTGTGATGGACATCAAAACTAAAATCTTAGATATTAGGTTCAACATACATTTACAAAACTTGAGAACAACTTGAACATTTCCATGTAAAAGTCATAAAACTAGGACAATGATAAAGTGGGGTAGGAGAAAAGGAATTGGGGGAGGAGAGAGAAGATCAAGATAGATAGATAGAGAGAGAGAGAGAGAGAGAGGGGGGGGGAGAGAGGGAGAGAGAGAGAGAGAGAGTTCTTGGCTTGTAGTTTCTTAGATGGATGCCATAAATAAAATACTATAAAAAAATAAGAGACATAGAGAGCTATCATTACATCATCCCAATACATATTACTTTTGAAGTTCAATTTGCTTTTATATAAAAGAATTAACCACTTCAAAAAGGTGAGAGATTTTTTAATGTATAAAGTTTACATTTCCACATGGTTAATTTTGTTACATGGGAGATTTCTATACCATATTCAAATATGTTCCCACATGTAAGGTTGGTTTTTCCCATGTGATATTTCCACAAGGGAATTTCCTTAGCACGATGATTTAAAATTTCCCACATGGTGAAATTGGTTTTGAATATGACAATTTCATATGGGAAGTTTTTAAATACCAATTTGGAAACTTCTCATTATTCCCATGAGGGATGTATGGAATTTGATTTTCCCCATCTATAAATATGTTTGATATTCCCACAATAGAAGTTCCATTACAAGGTCAAATAAAATTTCCCATCTGGCAAACTCAATTTATAATATGATACTTTCATATGGGAGTTTTTTAAATTCTCACATGCAAACTTCTCATTATTACAATAACGGATGTGGGAAATTTGATTTTTCCCATTTGCCTACTTGTTCGATATTCCCACAATGAAAAATTCTTTAAGTGGTTAAATCAAATTTCCCATGTGTCAAAATGATTTTAGAATATGACATTTCATATGGGAAGTTTTTAAATTACCATATGAGAACTTCTCATTATTCCCATGAGGGAAGTGTAAAACTTACATTTTCCCATCTACAACAAAATATGTTCGATATTCCACATCATAATTTTCTTTGCATGGTCAAATAAAATTTTTCATGTGGCAAAATCAATTAAAAGTATGACAATTTCATATTGAAAGATTAAATTACCATGTGAAATCCCAGGAGGGATTTTACTTATGCATGGTCAAATAATATTTCCCTTGTGGCAATATTGATTTGCATCACATTGACTTTAGCCACTTAAGCCATCATGTTGTTGTTGGAGCTAGTGGGAGCCAGAGATGCCATCAAGACTATATTAGCCACTATGTGTTGTAGTCATTGGAGTAGTCACCTTGAGCTTCAAATGCATGGAGGCATTGGAGGACTCAAGTAGTTGTAGCTTTCTTATTTTGTGTCAAAGTAGTCATTGGACTCGATGTTTCTTGTTGCAACACCTATTTCATTAATTTTGGACTAGTGCATTGTCCAAATTCGTTTTGTGAGATATTTTGGATAAAGCATTTCAAAAAAAGAGGCTCTTATAAAACAAAACTTTGAGTCAAAAAGTAAGATTTTAAAAAAGCAAATTAGAAAAATTGACGTGACATGTTATTAAAACTAGAGTACATTAAAAAAAGAGGACTTCATGTTGATAAAAGAGACAAAAAGTAAGATTTAAAAAATAAAATTAGAAAAAAAACTAGAGTACATTTAAAAAACTACAGTACATTTAAAAATAAGCATGACACATTTGTACAAGAAGTAGATCATATAACTCAAAGCCATATGGTGTTAAAAAACACCTTCCATTAGCTCAGCCTAGAAGATGTCATCTTTGTCTCTTACAGTTACTTTAGAAAACACATAAGTCTATGGAATTAAATTTCACAGTTACTTTAAATTTCTATGGAATTAAATTTCCATCACTTGACTATTAAGTCATTAGAGAGAGCATATGTCCTCGAAAGTGCCTACTATGGCATTGGCTTCATGAAAACAAGCAGACTTTAAACTTGCAGGCCATGTGTAACTAGGGCTGGCATTGCAAATCTCCTCACAGACTCTCCTCACAACTTGTTTCGAATCTTCCGCAGACTTGTAAGCATTCAACAACTCTTCTTTTCTCTCTTGGCTTTCCTCATCTTCACCATTTTTTTCAATACAGCTTCTAGTCACCGCCATATCCTGTATGAAAATTTAACTTGTTGGCATAAGAAGTACGTGATTAAAAGAAGCAAAAAAGAAAGCTAAGGATATTCACCTCTTCTGCTGAGTTCAAATCAAGCAGCCATGTGCGTAACATATCCTCCTCGAATGATTTTCCCTTCATTGGTCCATACAAAAGAGATCTAAGATAGAATTTGAGTTCAGTAAATGAAGTCGGGTAGTAAGTAGTCATTGTCTTAGAGGGAAAGTGGGAGAAGGAGAGTGAGGGAGCAATAGTGAGGGATGCACAGTGACCTGCCCCTCCTTCAAGAGTGATAGAAAGTGAGGGAAGACGTAAAGTGAAAGATGAATACAAGTTAATCAGAAGGACTAGGATGTAAGAAATAAGAGAGTGTTTGTGGAAGGACTACGATGGAAGATTACAAGTGCACTAAGGCACGATGTGTTCGCTATGATAAGGATAAGGGTTGGAATAAAGTGAGAGAAGCATTGGAAATGCTCTACTTTAAGTGAGTGGAGACTGTCCAACTGAATAAAATTTTGCAGAGCATTGGGAATGCTGTACTTTAAGTGAGTGGAGCATTGGGATTTGATACTTTGCCATGAAATATATTACAAATATTACATCATCACATATTCATATCAAAATTCTCATCACAAAAGGTTATATTTCCTAATAATCACATCATCACACATTCATATCATAAAATTGTGTGCATGAAATAAATATATAAATATCATGACTAAATGCCACTTAAGTAATAAGTCAGAAATTGGTGTATAATCAACAAAAACTACATCATGATTCATACATTGCAACAAATAAATGTCAACCATAATATTCATGGAGTAAACAACATCATGAGAATATGCTCCTCATGCATATATACAAACACAACATCATACATGCATCACAACTCTTCTTATGCTTCTAGTGGAGACTGTGGCAACTCTTCTGATGCTTCCAATGGAGGCTGTGGTGCTCTAGATGTACACTCAGTCTCTACTTCTTTTTGTAGTATGTAGTGCTTTCGGAGTAGACTCAGTATCCTCTTCTCCTTAAATGCAAGCGGAGGCTGTGGCAACTCTTCTGATGCTTCCAGTGGAGGCTGTGGTGCTGTAGGTGTACACTGGGTCTCTACTTCTTCTGTAGTGTGCAGTGCTTTCACAGTAGACTCAGTCTCCTCTTCCTTAAATGCAAGCTCTGATATTGCTTCAGTTGCATGTTGTATTCTAATGGCAGCAATTAGGTCTCGAATGATTTCAGCCCTAAACAATTGTATATCCTCCTCTGAATATTTGAGCTCCAAAGAGTCTTCCGATGAGATCTGTGGCTTAAGTGAGAAAATTTCTTTGAAAATCAACATGCAGTTGTAGGCAACTCTCCACCCACAACTATGCCCATCTTCCTGCTCTACTACTAAATGCTTTTGGAAGTCTACCGAGTCTTTATACTGTCCTGTTTCTCTGATAGCAGATACCAACTTCTCAATCAACCTGCTCATCATGACATATTTAAAAAACTTAGTGTGTCTATTACATAAGGTACATAATATAGAAGTAACAACAGATTAATAGAATATTTACGTTTGCACTGAGCCATGAAAGCCTGCAATCGAGTTAACAAACCAACAATAGTTGTCTTCAAGGTCCCAAACCACCAGACTCCAATGTTCCCTACACGAATAATTAAGAACCATTATTATTTAACACAATCTTGCCAGTATAAGATGAAAATAAAGGTTGCCATGATACTTACATCTCGTGATATGCCATAAATAGGACTCGCACGCCTCTCACATGCCATGTAAATGTAAAGGCTGTAACCATTTACAAACATCGGCTATTGTCTTTCACTATCGCTAAGTATAGGAGAAAGGAGGGAATCCAACATATACACACGGTTTTGTACGGCTCTACCAAATCGTGAGATAACTATACTGCACCAACAAATAAATGAATATTAGCTTATTAGATTTAATCAAAATATTGAATTATCAAGCAGAGAAAAAGTTTGTATCAAACCTGAGAAGGGCCATCATAGCATTGTTATTGACCTCATTTGAAGCTCTAGAGAGGATTGAAATCTCCTCTCCCCCAAATTCAAGATACTTAGGTCTATGTTGAATCATAACCCTAACATTAAAAGAGCTTCCCAATTCTTCCAATGAAGCCATGTTTATAGAGTTGAGGTCTTCTATCCCCTTTGACTCTTTGACGGCATTCATTTCGCACTCCTCTTAGCCATTATCTATTTGCCTTGTGGGAGGGTCCATAATGTCGCCCTTAATGATTGCTCGAATGGTACATGTTATAAATGCATAAAGATGCAAATCCGTATATGTTGACAGTGTGGTGTCATTTTGTATCTCAAAAATTTGACCAAGTACCAAAAAGCAATTGTAGCCCACCGTCCATCCACAATTATAGATGTGGTTATTCTCTTGATGTGATACCTGACATGTTATATACTCTATTTTTTGTGCCAAGTCACATTGTCGCATTACTGTGTCGATAGCACCTACTAACTTTCGAGCTGATCTGCACATCAAAACATATAACAACAGTGAATATGTGCATTGCATATCAATCTACATGTCAAGAAGTGACAACAAGTGTAGTCTATACTTACTCTAACACAGTGCCATGGACGGATGTCATTGAGTTGGCAAAGAAGCACTTCTTTGCAAGGATGTCCACGACTACCAGACTCCAATGTGAGCTGCATTATCAATAAAGAATAATTACTGTGTTTGAGACAATTCTAGCAATGCAATAGAAAAAACAAGTAGGGTTTGATGCTTACTTCTCATAATATGCTATAAAAATAACTCGTGCTTCAACCACTTGCAAACATCCTCTATGGTTTCTTCTTTGTTGCTAAGCACTTCCGAAATACGAGGATCGAGCATATATGAAACGCTTTGTATATTTTGCAGAAAATTTGCTATAACATTACTATATTTTAAAAAAAAGTATTAGCTTCTTGGGTTTAATCAAAATAAGCAAAGTATAAAGCCAAGGAAAAGGCTGCATCAAACCTGAGGATGGTTGTAATGACTTTGACATTAACCTCTTTCTTAGGATTCAAGAGGATTGAAATCTCTTCTTCACCAAATTCAAAAAAATGAGGTTGTTGTCGAATTAACAACATAGCAGTGAATGAACTTCCAATATGCTCCAATAGATTCATATTTTCATGACTCATCATATTGAGAGAGTAGTCTACATCGTATTCTTCTTCACTTGCTATTCTTCTACATCCTCCTTCTGCTATAAAAATATAAAAAAGTTATGCGATGTACACATCCCAAATAAAGGCTTAAACAAGTAGATAAGGTTTCATACATGCTTTCATTAGAGTGAGTCTCTCCTCCACTTGGAGCAAAAATTTAAAAAGTAAGGTTTCATACATGCTTTCATTAGAGTGAGTCTCTCCTCCTCTTGGAGGAAAAATTTAAAAAGTTATGAGATTTACACATCCCAAATAAAAATAAAGGTTTAAATAATCATAGAAGTATAAAGATAGCATGCTTTCATTAGACTCAGTCTCTTCTCCTCTTGGAGGAAAATATAAAAAAGTTATGAGATTTACACATCCCAATTAAAGGCTTGAACAAGCATACAAGTATAAAGATAAGGTTTTATACATGCTGCAATGTAGTCATATTTTCAGGTTGTTTCCCAATGGTAGTAATTAGACGCTGAATACTCTCAGCCCGAAATGCTAGCAGATCGGCTTCTGTATATGATTCCATTTTGACTGGTAACTCCAAATCAAAAATCTCTCTAAGAAACAACATGCAGTTGTAGGAAACTCTCCACCCACAGCTGTGTCCATCTTTTTGCTCCACTGGCAGACGTCTTTTGAATTCTACTTGATCTTGTTGCTCCATGGTTGTTCTGACAGCAGATACTAGCCGATATGCAGCACTGTCCATCATGACATATTAAATATATTAATATGCCATGATCATAAGATACAAAATAAGAAAGTATCAAAAATATTAAGAGAATAATTACCTTGGGGAGTTGGCATGATAGCCTTCCATTGAATTCACAAACCACAAACGGTTGAGTTCAAGGTCCCAGACGATCAGACTCCAATGTGAGCTACACGACCAGAATAAAAATGATTATTGTTTTACACAAACTTGCCAAAGAAATAGTAAAAATAAGGATAGAGTTGATACTTACGCCTCATGATAAGGCATTAAGATGACTCGCACCCCATCTAAATTCAAAGGGCTTAACCAGGTATAAACATCTTCTATAGTCTTTTGAGGAGAGCTAAGAATAGAAGAAAGGAGAGCATCGAGCATTTAGACACGATGCTGCACTGCACTAGGAAGCTGAGAAATAACTACACTGCACCAAGAAATAAACAAACGTTAGCTCATAGAATTGATTTGCATTCTGCACTAGGAAATTGATATATAACTACACTGTGAATAAATAAACAAATGTTAGCTCATTGAAGTAGCAACAAATAAACAAACGTTACCTGAGAATGGCCAAGATAACATTGTCATTAACCTCTTTTAAAGGATTGGAGAGGATTGAAACCTCCTCTCTACCAAAGCTCAAATACTGAGGTTCTCGTTTCAAAACGATCCTAACTTCAAATGAGCTCTCCATTATATCCAATGCAGCTACATTTGCAGAATGGGTCTCTGTCATAGCTTGTATTCTATGTTTGGGGGTCATTATGCTTTTCCATGGTGTCTTTAAAGCTCTTGTGCTCATGGGATTCTTCAATCAAATTTAGAGGTGGTTGCATTGTTGAAGTAGAAGGGCGTGCCTCCGTATTGACTTCATCCATTTCTTCTCCCTCTATTTCCTGTAAACAAATATGAGAGACTAGATTCATTATCTTTAAATTTAAATCTTATTTAAAAAATTGTATTTAGTTGAGAAATAGAGAGTTCATACCGTTAAGTATTGTCGTAGTAGCCTTTTTTCATAACCCTGCGAGCCATAATTATCAAAGAAGGCATCATCATGTTTGTCTTCATCCACCAACCTCTCTCTGAACGGGTCATGTAAGTCCATCTTTTCATCATCATCAACTAGGACATTATGATCTTCAAGGTAATCATCCATGTCATTGGTGTCCTTGTGGTCTATCTCTTTTTCATAGCCTGTGGTTAGATCTGCTTGAAGCTGAAAATAAGCCATGAAATGCTTATTTTCAATAATATTTGTGGAGTTGACTTTTCTGAGGAGATCCTCAAATAAATATCCCATCCTGCACAAGGTGACCTCCCAACCTGCCGGTAGCAAATTCTCCATCATGGTAAGCAAGAGACTCCCAGTTTTGCAGGACTTCCATAGTTGTTTTTTTGATAATGTATGGACCTGGGAATATCTTGCTCTTCTAGCATCAATCTCAAATTATTTGAATTCCCTCTTATGTTCTTTTGTAAGGAGTGATCAGGGTTGGGACTGCGCATACACAAAAAGAATGATTCAAGAGATTGAATCGCTATGCCACATTCTCTCTTGCCTCTCTTTGCTGCATAAACACCACTATAGATCTTCAAATCTGATGAATATGCTCGCTCTAGAGTAACCTACATGGCTTCTTTGTCTTTTTTATCAACAAAAATGACAATGTTGCAAATTGCCACTTTGCTAATGGTGGTATATACTATTCTATCAATGAAGTTATGGATATCATCGCTAGAAACTTCATTGATAAAGAATAGTTGTGGCTTATCCCATGCTGACTCATTCTTGAAGAAGTCATCTTCTGAGACTCCCCTGAAGTTCACAAGCTTTCCAGACTCTGCCGTAACCTCTACATTGAATTGAAAGCTTTGGTGCATATCTGTCGGCATCCTTATCTCGCTGATTAATCTTTCCACATATGCAACCACCTGTTGTGGGATTTCTTTTCTCATATAAGAGGTTACTATTTCTGACCCATCTTCATCCTTTTTAATCCACCTGTTTGCCCATAGCTTTACCTTGGGTGTTGACAAAGAAGCTATATGCTGCACCACATTATAGTCAATGTTACAATGAGTAAGTGGAATTTGTTTCTCTGACAGCAAAACTTAATGGCACTACGCACTGCATCATGCCTCACCTGTACATTGATGCATTCTTCCATGCAGCGGTCTTTGTCTTTTTTTCCAAAAAACCATTCTTTCTTTAAAATTTTTTGTGCTGCCATGGATGCATACTTGTCAGGTAAGTACTTTATAGGCCTCCACATCCTTGCCGTCAACTCCTTCTTATCCATTACCTTTGACTTTCCGAAGATAAACAAAGGAGCTTCATAGGTCAACTGTCCACGCTCACAAGCAATGCACGTTTCAAGCATCTCATTGAACACTTTAACAGGACGAAATATGATAGAAGTGTAGTCGGCATATCTGTCCCTCACCACCTTGAGGCTTGTCATACTCTCTTCTCGCTCTTGAGTTCCCCTAGGCACAACTGCACTCAAAGAAGTACAGAAGTTCGTGAGTGTGTCGGCGTCTGCTTTTGTGACCTTTCGCTTCAAAACAGGATTTGGAGAACCAAATGTTTTCCATATAACCCTTGCCTTCTGTAAGACCTCTGATGTTGAGGATATCTTACGCTTTCCATGGACATAATGATTAAGTCTTTCGGACTCAATCAAATACTTGATCTCATGCTTGAATATACAGGTTGTTGCAGGATAATAATGGAATGAACTTATCTTTGCAAATTGTTCTGGAGTGAGTCTTTTGACCTCCTTTGCTTCCCTTGCGATCTGATTACAAGCATAAGCCCAATGTTGACCATCAATGGGCTGGAATCTGCAATGAAGGAGGAATTCCTTCTTTGCTTCCTTTAGCATATTCTCACCTTGTGCCTCTTCGCCTTGTTCATGTGGAATATTTTTAAGAGTGTCTTTAAAGAATCGACTGAAGGTTTCCTCGAAATGTGTAGGCCCTGTAAATGTTATTTGATCCAGAAAACTATTTTTGGTTGGACAAAACATTATTGGGCACAATACCACATTGCTTGCTATAGGTTTCTTACCACCTCTCAAAGCCTCGTATATTTGCATTGCATAGGATATATATCAAGGCTTCGGCTATTAGTAAAGAGAGCTGCAGCTTCCACATCTTTGGCATTCACAAACCACGTCCTTTGACCCCAGATATATCCCACATCATCATCTGTAATCGCTTCATTAAGACACATATTAAGATTTTTGATTGATGTGAGTTCATCCTAATCATCTTCAGCCTCGGGTTCTGCATTATCTCTCTCTATAGTGGGATGATGTCTTTTTTTACTGCTTGGAACCGTGGCTCTTGCAGTACTAGCCTTTTGCATTTCACGTCGTGGTTTGCTAGCAAGAGCTTTTAGCATAGCTGCAGTGGATCGACCTTGATCTTCTTCAATTTTTTTAAATTCCCATGCACTCAAGGCTTGTGTTTCATCATCCTTAGTTACATCCACCATTTCTTGCTCTAGAAGTTTGCACTCATGTTCTACACGTTTGTGATAGTGTGCCTGTTCTTCTTGTCCCTACATCGAAGTCTAAGCTTTTTGATCTCCTTCATGTGAAGATCCTTGAATATGAGGAGCATATTGTGCATCCTGAAAGTACTCAAACATTATCTTTGCATGCATCCTTCTTGCCACCACACTAGGAAATCGCTCCCAAGTATATGAAAGAGTCTCCAATGCACTTTGCAGCTCTGGAAACTTTGATGGTTGAGGAGGAGGCATCACAAAGGTCTTTGAGTTTCTCCTTGACACAACAATATGAATACCGCCAACTTCAGGATCTAAACTCTTTGTAAAAATATCCACAAAGGTCTCTTTTGGCTCTATCATTATGCCTACCACAAGGCTTGAAGTCATATCTTTTTTGAAGAAAGTAGCATCCCATGGATCTTCAACACCATTGAACTCCCTTTTTGACATAAGTAGAAAGAGTCTCTTTTCCTTTTCATGAAGAAACCAAGCTCTTCTGCCCATGTGATATCGAGTCCACCTACAAAAGCCATTGGGGCTATATTCCTTTCCTTTGAAATTCAAAGTGACATCAGAAACCCATTCTCTGATCTCAGAGTCATTTAGGATAGCCACCACATTAGTTGATTGCTCCATAATCCTACAAGAAAAGATAATGAAGAGTTTAGATACATACAAGTAAAGTACAATATACAACCCTTGATACAATAAATGTGGGAAATAGCCCAAAAGGCTTTACAAGGCTTCATATGGCAATAAATGTGGGAAATAGCCTAGAAGGCTTTACAAGGCTTAAATATTTGTACAAATGTAAAAAAATTAGCCAATAAAGCTTTACAGTAATATAAAATGTCGTCTTCAATCTTCGTGGACATGTAATCTATCCATCCATTGATTTGCCCTCTAGTCATAAAGCTTCAATCTTCGTGATGACATGTAATTTGTCCATCCATTGATATCTGTGCACTGATACCCAACTGATGCAATCTACCCACTAAAAACTATTCCACTGATATCCACTTATGCAGCCCACATGATATCCACTTATGCATCCCACTGATACTCGTTAAATAGTGAATGGTCGAGATGGTCGGGTTTATTACAAGGCGCTTCATATGACAATAAATGTAAAAAATAACATAGAAGGCTTTACAAGGGTTTTTATGACAATAAAGGAGCTTAAATATTTATACAAATGCAATAAAAATAACCAATAATCATCAAGCTCCAATATGTCCCATGACATGTAATCTGTCCACTGATATCTGCTCATGCAATCTGCCCACTGATAAACTTCTTGGTAAATGGTAAAAGGTCTTATTTAATAGCATGTTATGAGTGTTAAACCGCATGTGAGCGAAGGGACTGACAACGATTAGGAACTAGTTAGAAAAATTTGAGCATGGCTTCGATTGGCAACTTGGAGAATTGTCTCTCCTGTAAGGCAATCTAATCTATGCTAAACTATGCTAAACCAACCGTCAAAGTGAAGAAAAGCAATAAATAATTTCTTTTTCTGTGTTCATTTTAATGTGCTGGGGTTTAAGAGGCTTAAATATGCAAAAGAAGGGGTTCTGATATAGAGGCTAAACCTGCATGCGAGATAAATGAAGAACAAGTATCTAAAGAAAAGTTAACATTTTTCAATTTAAAAGATGAATATATATAAAAATATTATCTCACCTTCAAAACAAACCATAAATTCACTCTTTTATAATTTTTTAAAAGTATAATATAAAACGTGTAAATATATAAAACGCTCTTTACTTTCTCTCTCTCTCTCTCTCGACTCCTAAATCTCTCTGTAGCCATAGTCAAGACACCTCATTCTCTATAAATCTCTCTCTCTCTCTCTCTCTGACAACTCTTATGTGTTTCCCTCTCTATCCTCATCCCACTCATTCTCTCTCTTAGTTTATCTCAACTCTCTCTTTCTCTCCCTCCCATGGCGGCTAAGATTTTTCATTATCTCTCTTTATCTCTCTCTCTCTCCCTAGGATTTGTAATTATTTCTCTCTCTCTCTCCATCTCTCTCCTCTCTCTCTCTCTCTCCTCTTCTCTCTCTCTCCCTCTCTCTCTCTCTTACCCTCTCTACCTCCCTACCTCTATCCTCTTGGTCGCTAGGATTTGTCATTCTTTCCCTCTCTATGTCTCTCTCTCTCTCTCTGAATTCTCTCTCTTAATCTCTCTCAGCCTTCCTCCCTCCCTCCCTCCCTCCCTCCCTTGGCAGCCACGGCCGCGATAACTCTCTCTCTCTCTCTCTCTCTCTCTCTCTCTCTCTCTCTCTTGGCGGCCACGGCCGCTAGAAGTTTCATTCTCTCTCCCTCTGTCTTTATCTCTCTCTCCCTAAGTCTCTCTCCTCTCTTCTCTCTCTCTCTCTCTCTCTCTCCTCTCTCTCCCTCTCTCCCTCTCTCTCTTTCTCTCTCCCTAAGTCTCCCTCCTCTCTTCTCTCTCTCTCTCCCTCTCCCTCCCTACTCTCTCCCTCCCTCTAGCACAGAAGTTTCATTCCTCCCTCTCTTTCCCTCTCTCTCTTTCTCTCTCTCTCTCTCTCTCTCTCTCTCTCTCTCCCCCCCTCTCTCTTTCTCTCTCCCTAAGTCTCCCTCTTCTCTTCTCTCTCTCTCTCTCTCCCTCTCCCTCCCTCTCTTTCTTTCCCTCCCTACTCTTCTAGCAGAGAAGTTTCATTTCCTCTCTCTCCTTCTCTCTCTTTCTCTCTCTCTCTCTCTCTCCCTCTCTCTCTTTCTTTCTCCCTAAGTCTCCCTCTTCTCTTCTCTCTCTCTCTCTCTCCCTCTCCCTCCCTCTCTTTCTTTCCCTCCCTAATCTTCTCTCTCATTGCTACGAGGAGACTCTCTTCTCTCTCTCCCTCTCTCAGCTCTCTCTTTCTTTCCCTCCCTACTCTTCTCTCTCATTTAGGAAGCCCCTCTTCTCTCTCTTAATCTATTGTCTCTCTCCCTCTCTCTTTCTCTCCCTCCCTACTCTTCTCTCTCATTTCTCATTCTCTCTCTCCCTCTCTCTCTTTCTCTCCCTCCCTCCTCTTCTCTCTCTTAATCTCTTGTCTCTCTCCCTTTGGCGGCCACGGCCCCGAAGAGCCCCTCTTCTCTCTCTTAATTTCTCTCTTTTCCTCTCTCCTCTTGCAACGTTTCATTTTAATAAACATCTCTCTCTCTCCCTCTCTCTCCCTCTCTCTCTTTCTCTCTCTCTCCCTCTCTCTCCCTACTCTCTCCCTCCCTCAAGTAGCCATGGCCGCCAGGAGACCCTCTTCTCTCTCTTAATCTCTCTCCCCCTCTCTCCTCTCTCTTTCTTCCCTCCCTACTCTTCTCTCTCATTTAAGGAGCCCCTCTTCTCTCTGTGAATCTCTCTCTCTCTCTCTCCCTCTCTCCTCTCTCTCTTTCTCTCCCTCCCTACTCCTCTCATTTCTCATTCTCTCTCTCATTTCTATTCTCTCTCTCCCTTTGGCGGCCATAGCCGCCAAGAGCCCCTCTTCTCTCTCTTAATTTCTCTCTTTCCCTCTCTCCTCTCTCCTCTCTCTTCCTCCCTACTCCTCTCATTTCTCATTCTCTCTCTCATTTCTATTCTCTCTCTCCCTTTGGCGGCCACAGCTGCCAAGAGCCCCTCTTCTCTCTCTTAATTTCTCTCTTTCCCTCTCTCCTCTCTCCTCTCTCTTTCTCTCCCTCCCTATTCTCTCATTTCTCAAATTTACAAACTCAAATATAAATAAAAAACTAATTAAAATAGAAGTCAAAAACTCAAATAAGAAACTAATTTAAAAAGAATTGTAATGCCTTCTAAAAGACCCCCCTCCTCAAAAACTTTAACAATAAACTAATTGAAAAAGAATTGTAAGTAAAGAAAAAGAATTACAAGATGAATTTTAAGAAATAGAACTCAAAAACTTTAACAAGAAACTAATTGAAAAAGAATTACAAGATGAATGAAAAAGAATGCAAGTACCTGGAAAAAGTGGAAAAAATAAGGCTCCGCTTATCCTTTCTCTTCCACTCTTGGTTGCTTCAATGAAATGAGGAGAGAGTTAGAATGAATGAATGGAAAGAAAAGTATATATAAGAAAAACTAGCCCACTCCTCCTATGCATAAATTTGAATTTTTAAAAAAGAGAGGGAAATTTGAATTCATTATAAATTTGAATTCAAATTTGTGTTCAACATTCTTCTCATACTTTCTTCTCGTACGTTCCCCTCCCTCTGCCGCCAAAACCCCCCCTCGACCCCTCCCCCCTCCCCTCCCGCCCCCCTTCCCCTGGAAGAAAGTGCCAGCCCCCCGTTTTCCCCCCCCGCCCAGCCCCCCGCCCCCCCTTCCCCCCCTCCCGCCAGCCCCTCGCCCCCCTCCCACCCCCTTCACCCTCCCCCCCCTCCCACCCCCGCCAGCCCCCCGCCCCCCTTCCACATGGCTGGCGGCCGTGGCCGCCAGCCTCCCCCTTCCCCCACCCCTGTCGTCCCACCCCCTTCCTCCCCCCTTCCCCCCCGCCCCCCTCCCCCCTTCCCTTGGGCTGGCGCGGCCGCCAGCCCCCCCTCCCCCCTTTCCTTGCCCCCGCCCCCATCCGACCCCCTTCCCCCTCCACCCCCCCTTCCCCCCTTTCCCCCCCTTCCCCCTCCACCCCCCCTTCCCTAGGGCTGGCGGCCGCGGCCGCCAGCCCCCCCTCCCCCCTTTCCCCCCTGCCCCCGTCCCACCCCCTTCCCCCTCCACCCCCCCTTCCCTAAGGCTGGCGGCTGCGGCCGCCAGCCCCCCCTCCCCCCTGCCCCCATCCCACCCCCTTCCTCCCCCCTTCCCCCCCGCCCCCCTCCCCCCTTCCCGCGGGCTGGCGACCGCATCTGCCAGCCCCCCCTCTCCCCCTTTCGCCCCGGCCCCTCTCCCCCCTTTCGTCGCCCCCGCCCCCGTCCCACCCCCTTTCCCCTCCTCCCCCCTTTCGCCCCCCCGCCCCCGTCCCACCCCTTCCCCGTCCACCCACCCTTCCCCCCCCGCCCCCGTCCCACCCCCTTCCCCCTCCACCCCCCCTTCCCCAGGGCTGGCGGCCGTAGCTGCCAGCCCCCCCCCTCCCCCCTTCCCCCCCGCCCCTGTCCCACCCCCTTCCCCCTCCACCCCCCTTCCCTAGGGTTGGCGGCCATGGCTGCCTGCCCCCCCGACCCCCTCCCCCTTCCCCCGGGCTAGCCACCAACCCCCCCTCTCCCCCCTTTCGCCCCTGCCCCCGTCCCACCCCCTTCCCCCTCCACCCCCCCTTCCCCAGGGCTGGCGGCCGTAATACTTTGCACGCACCTCAATGTAGTTCAAACGGACTTGCGTGCAAAGTGGAGCCCCCATCCGATAAGTACTTATTTGAATAACACACCTACGGCCGTGTTTTTATATGGTTGTGCATGACACAAAGGCAAAAAAGGGTGTTTTATGCTTGATCGACAATGCAAAGCATATCTGATGGGCACAATACTTTGCACACACCTTCAACTAGGTGGAATTGACTTACATGAAAAGTCGCATTCCCATCGCATAAGTACTTGATCGGATAACACACCTAGCAGCATGTTTTTTTACGGATGTGCATGACACTAAGGCAAAAATGGTATTTAATGCTCGATCGACCATGCAAAGCATATCCGATGGGCACAATACTTTTCCTACACCTTAACCTAGGTGGTATTAAAATGTTCTCAAAGAGGCACACCCATCCGATAAGTACTTGGTTAGATAACATACCTAAGGGTATGTTTTTTTGCAGATGTGCATATCACTATGGGAAAAATGTTGTATAATGTGTAATCGACCATGCAGAGCATATCTGATGGTGACAATAATTTGCACGCATCTCAACCTAGTTGAAACGGACTTGCGTGCAAACTGGAGCCCCCATCCGATAAGTACTTGTTTGATTAACACACTTAGGACCGTGTTTTTTCATGGTTGTGCATGACACTAAGGCAAAAACGGTGTTTTATGCTTGATCGACAATGCAAAGCATATCCGATGGGCACAATACTTTGCACACACCTTCAACTAGGTGGAATTGACTTACATGCAAAGTGGCACGCCCATCCCATAAGTGCTTGATCGGATAACTTACCTAGCAGCGTGTTTTTTCACGGATGTGCATGACACTAGAGCAAAAATAGTATTTAATGCTCGATCGACCATGCAAAGGATATCCGATGGGCACAACACTTTTCGTACGACTCAACCTAGGTGGTATTGAAATGTTCTCAAAGAGGCACACCGATCCGATAAGTACTTGGTCAGATAACACACCTAAGGGCGTGTTTTTTAGCGGATGTGCATATCACTAGGGAAAAAATGGTGTATAATGCGTGATCGACCATGCAAAGCATATCCGATGGTGACAATACTTTGCACACACCTCAACATAGTTGAAACGGACTTGCATGAAAAGTGGAGCCCCCATCCGATAAGTACTTATTTGAATAACACACCTACGGCCGTGTTTTTATATGGTTGTGCATGACACTAAGGCAAAAACGGTGTTTTATGCTTGATCGACAATGCAAAGCATATCCGATGGGCACAATACTTTGCACACACCTTCAACTAGGTGGAATTGACTTACATGCAAAGTGGCACGCCCATCCCATAAGTGCTTGATTGGATAACATACCTAGCAGCGTGTTTTTTTAGGGATGTGCATGACACTAGAGCAAAAATAGTATTTAATGCTCGATCGACCATGAAAAGGATATCCGATGGGCACAAAACTTTTCGTACACCTCAACCTAGGTGGTATTGAAATGTTGTCAAAGAGGCACACCCATCCGATAAGTACTTGGTCAGATAACACACCTAAGGGTGTGTTTTTTTGCGGATATGCATACCACTAGGGAAAAAACGGTGTATAATGTGTGATCGATCATGCAAATCATATCCGATGGTGACAATACTTTGCACACACCTCAACATAGTTGAAACGGACTTGCGTGCAAACTGGAGCCCCCATCCGATAAGTACTTGTTTGAATAACACACCTAGGACAGTGTTTTTTCATGGTTGTGCATGACACTAAGGCAAAAACGGTGTTTTATGCTTGATCGACAATGCAAAGCATATCCGATGGGCACAATACTTTGCACAAACCTTCAACTAGGTAGAATTGACTTACATGCAAAGTGGCACACCCATCCCATAAGTGCTTGATCGGATAACATACCTAGCAGCGTGTTTTTTTTACGGATGTGCATGACATTAGAGCAAAAATAGTATTTAATGCTCGATCGACCATGCAAAGGATATCCGATGGGCACAATACTTTTCCTACACCGCAACCTAGGTGGTATTGAAATGTTCTCAAAGAGTTACACCCATCCGATAAGTACTTGGTCAGATAACACACCTAAGGGCGTGTTTTTTTGCGGATGTGCATACCACTAGGGAAAAAACGGTATATAATGCGTGATCGACCATGCAAATCATATCCAATGGTGACAATACTTTGCACACACCTCAACATAGTTTAAATGGACTTGCGTGCAAAGTGGAGCCCCCATCCTGTTTGAATAACACACCTAGGACCGTGTTTTTTCATGGTTGTGCATGACACTAAGGCAAAAACCGTGTTTTATGCTTGATTGACAATGCAAAGCATATCGGATGGGCACAATACTTTGCACACACCTTCAACTAGGTGGAATCGACTTACATGCAAAGTGGCATGCCCATCCCATAAGTGCTTGATTGGATAACATACCTAGCAGCGTGTTTTTTTACGGATGTGCATGACACTAATCCGATGGTGACAATACTTTGCACGCACCTCAACGTAGTTGAAACAGACTTGTGTGCAAAGTGGAGCCCCGATCCAATAAGTACTTGTTTGAATAACACACCTAGGGCTATGCTCGGGCTATGTTTTTATATGGTTGTGCATGACACTAAGGCAAAAATGGTGTTTTATGCTTGATCCACAATGCAAAGCATATCCGATGGGCACAATACTTTACACACACCTTCAACCAGGTGGAATTGACTTACATGCAAAGTGGCATTCCCATTGCATAAGTACTTGATCGGATAACACACCTAGCAACGTGTTTTTTTTACGGATGTGCATGACACTAGAGCAAAAATAGTATTTAATGCTCGATCGACCATGCAAAGCATATCCGATGGGAACAATACTTTTCCTACGCCTTAACCTAGGTGGTATTGAAATTTTGTCAAAGAGGCACACCCATCCGATAAGTAGTACTTGGTTAGATAACATACCTAAGGGCGTTTTTTTTTGCAGATGTGCATATCACTACGGGAAGAACGTTGTATAATGCGTAATCAACCATGCAGAGCATATCCGATGGTGACAATACTTTGCACGCATCTGAACCCAGTTGAAACGGACTTGCATGAAAAGTGGAGCCCCCATCCAATAAGTACTTGTTTGATTAACACACTTAGGACCGTGTTTTTTCATGGTTGTGCATGACACTAAGGCAAAAACGGTGTTTTATGCTTGATCGACAATGCAAAGCATATCCAATGGGCACAATACTTTGCACACACCTTCAACTAGGTGGAATTGACTTACATGCAAAGTGGCACACCCATCCCATAAGTGCTTGATTGGATAACATACCTAGCAAGCTCGTGTTTTTTTACGGATGTGCATGACACTAGAGCAAAAATAGTATTTAATGCTTGATCGACCATGCAAAGGATAACTGGGCATGTCCATCTGATGAGTACTTGATCGGATAACTTCTCCCACTAATAAATTAAGTACTAATTAAAATTATAATAAATGAGTAGATTATTAAAAAGAGACTAATATTTATGTAATTGTTGCTACTGCAGCTTGCTTGCGAAGGACTCTCACAAAGGAGATGGCTATAGATTTTGTTCCAGGGATGGATGTGATTTTATGTAGCAAAAGAGAAGTAGTTGCATTTGCTACAATCTATGATAGTGATCCCAATTCAGTTTGCCACTTTCGAAGACTTGGCGAAGATAAGGTGGCAGTTATTGTATCAAAGATTCTTAGCGCACATGTTGCGCTAAAGTATAAATGTGGAGATATGGAAACACTTGGAGATGTTATGCCCTACAATACATCCAACAAATCATTTATAGCATGGGACAAAGATGAGACTTATGCAACAGACATTATCAAGAATACAAAGTGCACCACCTTGGATTTTACTATAGGGGATATTTTACAAATGAGATCATTTGCAAAAAAGACTGTAGCAGAAGGTGAAGTATTGGGATTTGAACAAGTGGAGCAATCGTCATTTGCACAGATGCGGATTCTAAAAGTCACTGATGATGGTATGGTTGATAACATAACATCCTTATGTGATCCCTACTATGAGGTAGGCAAGAATATGAGATGGAGCATGCAATTTTTAATAAACATGAGAAAGAGGCACGTGGTTTTCAATGATAAAGACAAGGTATACGACAATATCAAAGGACCTGAAAAGCGTGCCCATGTGCCAGGCTCTATCACTTCAAATGTGGATGATTTCAATATACTCAATTATAGAAGTGACATCTGACATCTTATCTGGAGTGGATGAGTTCATTGGTTCCGAGAAACAAAATGATTTTAGAAGCGAAGCCTTATCTAGGGTGGATGAATTCTTGCACAGTGAGAAGGGCAAAGGTTTCAATAGCGATGTCTTGTCAAGTGTGGATGAGTTCATGCATATTAACAAACCTAGTGTCAATCAAGCTTGTGGATTTGTGAAAGCCATGCAAGATGTCCCAATGAGTGATGTTCTCTCAGGAGTGGAAGAGTTTCAAGGTTCTCAATACTCTCGTAGAATATTGAATTCATTGAATGGTCCTAAGAGTATGTTAAAAACGAGGATGAGATCAACAGAGGATTATTCAATATTTAACTTTGATTGTGATATGGACAAGGATGCAACGACCAATCATGGATGCTTGGTTACAAACAAATGTGAGGAGAAGAAGTGCATAAATACAGATAACAACATGCTTGAGGAACGAAAACGGTCATACATATGCATGAAGAGAAAGCGAATCCAGGCAGATCCACAAAAGCAACCAAAGAGGAAGAGAGTAATGAAGGAGGAGAACATGTTAAATGCATTGGGATATCTATGTTGCAAGCGAAGATATATGCGCTTCATTGATCTTGCAGACATCAAGGAATGTAGAGGACACATGTGGCAAAGAAGAGGAAGCGAAAGAAATGAATACCTTCTCACAAGTCTCTCTTGCTTTCTTCAGAATGGCAATAAAAGGCTAAGTTCAAGACAAAAGCTAAAACCTCTCGTAAATGGAAAAAGGATTTTCAATAAGGCATATCGCAATATTACTGGATTATCCCATGGTACATATTGGGATTTAGTCACCAAGGCAAAGGGCGGCAACAAATTTAGCATTCACGGTAATAGAGGAAGGTCCAAATCAAGAATCTCAACTGTCAGGGCAGCAGCAATTTTGCAAGACTCCATACATGAAAATGCTTTACCTCAACCCCATATATCTACCAAACTCCCTAACGGTGGCGCGATCACTGAAATGCACCTTCCAATGGGCTTGAGAAAGCTTGAAGTATTTGACTCTATTGCAGAAAAGCAAAGGCAAAGAGGGGATGCCGTAGCTTGTTCTCATACTTTGTATACTCTTTGGAAGAAGAACTTTGGATATGTTAAAATCCCAAGGAGGCAAAAAATGTCAAAGTGCAATGTCTGTGTTGATTTAAAGCGAGCGATTGAGAGTGCAACATGTCCAAATCAAAGGGAATTATACAAAAAAAACCGAAAATCTCATCATGACCTTATTCGACATTCCAGGCAAAATATGCATTTTGGAAGGAGCAAGCTATTTCGCATCCCGATGACTACATGTGCCTTATTGTAGATGGCATGGATCAGAATACAACAACATTGCCTCGTTTTGTTGCCACTCCACCTAAATTACAAGGAAAGCACTTTCTAAAGACACATCTATGTGTAGTGTTAGTGCATGGAATTAAGTTCTTTGCAGATATATGGATTGATTCCTTGCATCTACATGATAGCAATCAAGTTGTAACATCTATTATGAAGGCAATTCACAATGTACATGTAGAAAAAGGTCGCCTACCACCGACTTTGAGAATATAAGCTGATAATTGCTGGCGAGAAAATAAGAATGTACTCATGTTTGCATTTTGCTCCATGCTAGTTGCTCATCGAATCTTCAATGAGGTCGAATGTGGATTTTTGTATGTTGGGAATACACATGAGGATATCGATCAGGTTTTTAGCACAGTCTCAAGGGAGCTTAAATGCAAGGATGTGGAGACAATAGATGACTTGGTAAGAAGATGTGGCAAGTAAGTTGGTGGTCATAAGGAAAGTACAGTATGTGAGAGGCTCGAAAGAATGTATGATTGGAAGAGCTTCATTCTACCTTTCATACAAACAGGTGGTGATGCATTAACAGGTCATACCAATCCACACTACTTTCATTTTTTTTTTTAAGATGAAAAACCCGTAATGCAATGGCAACAGTATTCTCATGATATAAAATGGGAACCTAAAGAACCTTACAGTCTCTTAACTTCAATTCCCAACAAGGAAAGGTATCCAACATGGGCTCCTATACAAGAATTCAATGAGAGGTCTAACTGTGAAATAGAAGGATTAAAAGCATTTATTACATACAAAGAGGAATTGCTCCGAAGATATCCTGATTCGAAGCCTACTTGGAGAGAACACACTACCACTGTAATTAACAAGACATGAAATTTAATAAAGGACCTTGAGAGAATGCGAGGCTCAAAGGATTTCAAGGAAGAATGTAATATGTTTTGGCCAAATGTTCATAACGATTTGCGCCCAGCTCCAGTCTTTGAAAATGAATTTGTATCATTACTCCCACGTCCATATTGTGGACCGAAGAAGAGAGAGTTTATGCCACAAGTAGATATAGAGATCGATTGTTTTGTTGTGGTTCGGCCATGATGAATATGAGAATGTGAAGTTTTGGGTTGCAAAAGTAGTTGATGTGCAAAGAGATGACCAAGGGAGAGCTACAACATTTACAGCGGTATCTACCATGCTTGCTTTTGGTCTTGCTCTTTGTCTTACAAATCCCTTCAAAGTTTTCATAAATCGCTCGAGAAAAAACATCCATCGGTACCTGCAATAGCCACCTCATCAACTATGTGCACAAGCAAGTGGACTTGAGTTGTCATAATGCTCAAGGGAAAGTGCTTCTCAAGCAAGCATACAGCTTCAATGGATTCCACCATAGCCTTCTCGATGCTCGATATGGAGATCTCTTTTTGAGATATCCACCTATTTCACATGTCCATGTAAGATACTTTCATAATCAATCTACAGATTAATCAGCTTAAATTGAAGAAAATGCAATCAATGCGATTTGATAGTAAGCATACCTCACAATACCACTGATCTTGAATATAGCATTTCTAACATCTTCTTGTAAGCACCCTTTTATTGTATTTGGGAGGATGAACTATCAAAGCAACAAAGAAGTCATGTCAACAATATAACATAATCATAATTACGCTAACGCATCACGATTATCGGTACACTAATTCTACAGCTTAGAATACCTATAAGACCTTGTGCCAATCATGGGACTTGAGCCCACTAAGCTTATTGTCCTTTGAAAATACTACTTTCAAGCAATGCATGTACCTTGTCGGTGTTTGAAAAGAGGCAATGTCCACCTTGACCTCTACCTCCTCCCTCCTAGAGAGGATCCACGTTGCTTTCAGGAGGACAACTTTTCCCAAAGCATGCACTTGGGGCCACAAACGAGACATCCTATTCATAGCACGCAAGTCTTCTCGCACTCCTCTCGAGTCTTTGGAACCAACCAAGTGTGCCCAAATAGTAGCCCCCACATTCTTGAAGATATGCATGGGATCCAAGAGATGATTGATTTGTAATTGACCCCAATAAGGAAGCTCGTGAAAGATCGATAGCCTCTTCATACCAGGAGGACGTTCCTCTCCATTCGCCCTCCAACCAATCACTTGCCTTCAAATACGATGGTGGTGGATCAAGATGACCTCCACGTGCAAGATGGTCCAGTGGAAGGTATCGAGCATGACCTTCATAAACATTTTTCCTCATATGTTTGGAGTACCATGGAAGCGATTTCAAACCCGGTCCACAAATAGGACAAGCATGGTACCCACTTGTAACAAGTCCTGCACACGTGCATGAATGTGTTAGTATAAGACATGCATGCGAAAGAGAGTCATAAAAGCATAATCCTATATTATACTTGTAGAGACACAACCACGTACCTGCACACTCTCCATATCCTGGGTAGTCATGCATGGTCCACATCAAGATACCCCTGACCAAAATATCATTGGTATGTCTAGGAACTCTGGAAATATCAAAGACCCGCATTCCTCTCCATAATATCTGTAACTCCTCTATCAAAGGTGACATGTACATGTCCATATTTTAGATGATGCTAATGGCATGCCATGTTTTTTAGCTTTTCTCTTTATCATGCAGTAACGCCTCTTTTTTGTGGATTTTTCCATTGGGTCCTCATCTTCCATGTTCTTTTTCCCAGAACCACTTGAAGAATTCATGGTGTCATCGATTCTTAATGAAGTTCCATCTAAAAAGGTTATTTGTGCAATGGGCCATTTTATTAAGTGGATGGTATCGATGCCTGATACATCACTATGATACTTTTCAATTCCCACACCTAGATTACCTTCACCAAGCATCTCAAAATTTACCAATGTAAGCCATCAATATATGTTGCAGATGAAAAATATGAAAAATCAAGTGGTGCAGAAGAATCAGGTGATGAGGATGATGATGATGAGGATGATGATGCTGAATTTGACATTGAATTGTCCTTGAAAAGAAAACATTCAAGTATCATGAAAGACATGATCATGGGTTTCTGTCGAGAAGATGAGTATGTATTGGACTTGTTCTCTGAGGGGCTTGCTGCAATAGAGTCTCTTTCTTGTAAGAGGCGTGTTGTTTCAGTTGTTGAGACTTATGAGGAGTTGGCAAAGGTTGAAAGTATATGTTGCACGTATGCTTACAGTAATCATGAAATTCGACAATGGGCTTGCTTGCAAGAACCAATATTGGCAATAGAGGGGGTACCAAAAGAAGATGATACAATTGAAGGTGGAGGGGATAAAGAAATTGATACCATACCAGGACAAAAAGAGCTTCAACCCTTCAATGAAGAGCAGCGTGAGCATTTACCAAAACATGCTTCAAAGTTTTGGGAAACAGAAGAGGAAGCAACAGGTCCTTGAAATTGTCCTTTTATATGGTGTTCGTGTTTTCCATATGTTATCTTGCTATATTCTCCATATGATGTATTAATTTTGTTCCAAATATTTTTAATATTACTTGGAAATTTCTTCTATCTCATTGCCATAATTCAAACATTCATATGTATTCTTGAATATGTTTAATTTTCTATATTTCATGAAAAGATGTGTTTGCATGTTGTAATACCTTCGGAGTGTGATACACATCCAAATTTATTTATGAGTTCATAAATGTTAAAAAGTGTGTTGAGTCTTGATCGTGATGAATGAATTAGTGTAAATTGTTGTTTCTATCCTTATTCACTTCATATGAATGCTCAAATATGTTTTGGCCACTTGGCCAAATCTTTTCTTAGTGGGAACACTCGGGCAATGCTAGATAATGTTGGACTCCACTCTATCTATTATGCAAAGGCTTTTGGCATTGTAAGGATATGTAGTTTTGGGGATTAAAATAACTTGAAAGGGTATAGATTCAACAACTTTAGGGGGTATACTAAGCATATGAACATGAATGATTTCTTTTTTTTAGTATTCCAATTTTGTTTTGAAAAAGAAAAACATGAATGCTTTCACACAAACAAATTGCATTGAGAGCACACAACCTAAAGTTTGACAATTTGGTTTTCCATCTCAATCTTCAGTTTGTTTCTACTTGTGAATTTCATTTCCTTGTTTATCAATAGATATTGGCCATCTCAATTTCACATCGCTAGAAGCATTACCTGTACATGTGACACCTGATCCAATGATTCATTATGTGCCTAATTTGAACATTAGCATGCAAGTTCCAAGCTCAACATGGTTGATTGAAAATGTTGAGGATGCAATGTCTGCAGTTAATGTTCCATTGACAAATGTGAATGCAAGCTTAGAAGGTAAAGGAGAAGATGCAATGTGATTGTATGAAGCCAAGGTGTAGGAAGAAATCTTAGAAGGTAAAGGAGAAGACATAATGTCACCCTCAGAAATAATGTCAAAAGAGGTGATAACAAAAATAAGACTAGCAGTGATAATAGATTTGAAAGGGTTATTGCTCGAGCGTTTTTTTTCAAAGTCAAATAAACATATGAGCTTTCACAATGGGAAGAATTGGCTTGTTCTCCATCCTGGGTGTTTAGAGTTTCTACAATGGTTGCTCGATCACTACCATGTTGGCATTTGGTCCACTGCAGGAGAAAAGGGCATGGTGCAACACATGCTGGACACTTTGGAGCATCATGTTAACAGAAAGTTACATTTCTTCATGGTTTGGGGTGCGATGGCATGCCACAAGCATACAAAGAGTAGAATCATTCGACCAGATAGGATGAATGTGGAAGCAGAGTTTAAACCATTAATGAGAGTGTGGTGTTGTTTTAAAGAGGAATGCAAACCAGCAAGAACAGTGTTCATTAATGTTTTGCCTTACACGGGTTGTGTTAATCCAGCAAAAAATTGCATTTTCCCTACAAAATTTGATATAGATTGTGGTGATCCTATTTTGCTTCATGAGTTATTACCATACCTACAGATTCTAGATGATGCAGTAGATGTGTGCAGTGCCATCTCTTCTAACAGATTTGGTCAAGCTCCGATTGTCGAAGGGCATGATATGTTCTATTATTTTCAACCAGTGATCCTTGAATTCAAAGAAAAAAACAAAGAAGTTCTCGAAAGGATGAATGTCGAATCTCATATGTCTACTCGTAGTTCAAAAAAAAACATAGAGAAAGGTATTACTTCACCTATAACCAAAACTAGAGTGAGAGGGACTTGTCCTACTACAAGAAGTATGGTGCATGCTCAACATGTTACATTGAATGAAGAGGAAGAATGCATGCTAGGAAAAATTGCCAAAATGGGGCCATTGAAAGATAGTGAGGCAAAACGCTTTGCTATGGTTCTTGGATGCAAGGAAAGGGGAATCACTGCCGATGCTGCAAGGGCATTCTTAGCCAACTTGATTTGATTTTATTGCATAGACAACCCTTAGGGAATGTGAGTGATCTTGTTAATTAGAGTCGTAGACACAAATGCTCAACTAAAACATTTGTACCTACATTCTGATTTATATTTGGACACTATTTGGTTAGATTCGATTTGCAAAACATTATGTTTCAATTTGTTTTGTGAAAGACTTAATAGACATTGAGTTTGTACCTTGTCCAAAAAATGCTATGTGCTTTGTGATGTGAGTTTGTATTCCTCCACTAAAAGAATGATTCTTTGATTTTAAACATATGATAGGTGTTGCAGATTGTCCTGAAAAGTTGAAGAGCTATCTTATTACAAATTTTGATCTTGCATCCAATGGCTTATGGAAACATAAATTGCCCATACCCATTGAGCACGTGTTCGAAATGAATGGCCTCCATTATGAAGTAAAGAAATCAACAATACATGGGGCAGGATATGATCTTTTTGTACATACGAGCATCAAGAAAAAACAAGATTTGATGGTATATAATGGTCCAAAGTATGATTATGATATTGGAGATCTCTCCTCAAGTTTTTCCCAAGGATGAAGACTTATGGAATGTTTGAATATCCATTCATTGAGCCATTGACAGATGTGAAATGTATTGTGGGAGATGTATTGTATGGAAACATTGCTGGATATATAAATAGCTCAATGTATTATAAAGAAAGAACAAATGTTATATTTGTATGCATCCCTAAACTACCACCTTGGGCTCAAAAGTCACAAGGAAATTTGAGTGCCCATGGCTACATTACTGTGCAAACCATAAAGGATATCTCCTTTGGAGATGAGCTACTTTGTGAGTATGAATACTAGTATGGAATTGTTAATGATTATGTTAAACGATGTGGTGCAAAATTGGCTATGTGTCAATGGTTTTGATTATATTTAGTACAAGAAAGAAATTTAAAAAAAGGTTTTTATCAAAACCATGTCTCTAAGTTTCATGAGCTCTATTGTGATGGAACGGTGTTTTTGAACACCACATGTATATGATGGATGTCAAAGCTCTACCATAATCCTATTGCATATGTCAATACTGCAGTTTATCAACATAGAAACATATGCATTTGACATTAATTTGATACATCTAATATACCAAATAAAAATTAACAGTTGTTGCTAGTTTAATTTTGTTTTTGAAGACGACATTTATATGATGGATGTCAAAGATCTATAACAATCCTATTGCATATATCAATACTGCAATTTAATTTACTCCAATGAATCTTCTTAACACAACATCTATAAATTGGCTTTTGTTTGTGGTTTTGATGCATACGAAACAACAAACATCTTTCTTTCACTAGCAAATCAACAAATGTTTTGGCCATGGAGCCATGTTCACATCTATTAAGGCCTTTTGCCATAGCAACATACGGAAGATTTTTGCTTGGGTTTCTAGGAATTGGGAAAGTATTGTGCATGGTCCTCAATGGAGCTAATGTTTCAATAAAAAACATCAAATTATACTTTTGAAGTGACTATATTTTATTTCGTGGGAATTGGGATTTTCCCAAATTCTCTAATATAGTGTTAGAGTGTGTATAGGTGAAATAGTAGGTAGTGATGTGTGTGAGAGACCTAAGCTATGATGTCATAGGAGTTGGTGTGACTAGGGAGATATTCATGGACTATTTTGTGAATATATGATACCTTTTAAAGGATCTATAAATGTAATATCTTGAATATTGAAAAGTATTAAAGTTGTGTATGTGCCACTACTCCTTGCCTTAGGTAGTTCCTTGCTTCTTTCATGTTTCCCCTTTGAGCTACTCATTATCAAAATGGTATCATATTGGAGCTTCTTGATCCCTCTCTAGTGTAGCTTCATTCTACATATCTGCTGAGGAGTATCTATCATAATCTCCCTCCATCCCATCTGATTATCATTTTGCTACAACATAATGCCTACCCATTGCAAAATATAACACTGACCCATTGCTATAATAATGTTAACCCATTTTGTTAACATATTTCCTATATAAGCATCCAGTCTAGCCCTAAGTCACTGCATTGGGAGTTGTATTGAAACTCTAAGTCTATATCTTTTACAGAATTTCCCTAGCATCTAAAAACCCTCCAAATTGCTTCTTGATATCCACACACTGCCATCGGACTCCGTACATTCCCTAGACACCACTCACCTCTTCACTACCAAATAATTACTCTTTGGCTTCAAAAAAAAATCCCCAAAACATAAGCCTTCTCTTTCTTTCTACCTTCTCCAATACCCTCCAGCTCCTCAACCATTTTTCTCCTCCCTCTCCCCTCTCAAATGGATACCATTGAGCCCCATCCCATTCCCAAACCTAAGAAATCCACTCAACAGTCCATATCCCACCCTAACCAAGAAGCGTTGCATCGTGAATGTGTAGACCATTGAGACCTACACAGAGCATGGGGTCTAAATCACTAATTTCTCACCTCTTCATGCCAAGTGGTTGCACATGCTTGAGGGGGTCGTGATTCACTCTCAATTTTGCTATGGTGACATTGATTTTTGATTGTACAATCAGGCCTTTAGAGACCTTGAGGTGGCTCCCTACATCGAGATGGGCCTACAACTAATTGTGGATTGCCCCCTTACTACCTGGACCTAAATATGGTAGGGCCATCTCATTGCCAACTTCAATGACACCACCAGCACTACCTCCTAAGAAGATATAGCTAGCATACCATTTTCTTGGACTTAGATCTCCTGGCTCTCAACATACCATTCATACAAGTGCACCAAACAGAGAAGCGATTAATGGGGCTAGTCAATTACTCCACCAAGAAGCATAGGGGATGTATACCCATTGAGGCGATCCAAAACCCCACCATCACCAAGGCTACCATGGTGGTGAAGATCCTAACCTAGGTTGCATTCATAGAGCACCACAATGTTATATATCCCAATCTTATTCCTGGACCATACCAACCCAAACTTAACAACTGACTTCAGATCTCCCACTCCCTACCACGTCAAATGTGTGGGTTCCTCCGAAGCTCGCTGCTGCTCCCCACTCCTCCTGTTCCCCTACTCTCCTTGCTCCTCCTACTGCTCCTCCTCTCCCCGCTCCTCTTGCTGCTCCTCTTGCTCCCCTCCTCACTGCCCCCTCCCCTCCTATTGCTCCTCCTCCCTGCTGTTGCTCCTCTCCCCACTCCTCCTACTGCTCCTCCTGCTCCTGTCCTCACTGCCCCCTCCCTTCCCTCCTCATTGCCCCCTCCTTTCCCCCGCACTGCCCTCTCCCCTGCGTGCTACCCCTCCCTCCTACCTATTGCAACCTCCCCCCCTGTGCTGCAGTCTGCTCCCCCCATGCCTGCTACTGCTCCCCCTCGCTGCAGCCTACTCCCCCATGCTGCTGCCTGCACATCCCCCCCGTCACCTCCTCTCCCCCCCTACTCTTCCTTGTTCCCCCCCCTCTCTAGGCCCCCTCTCCTCCCCTCTCCTCTCCTCCACTCCTCCTCTCCTCCTTCCCCTCTCCTCTACTCCTCTCCTCCCCTTCTCCTCTACTCCTCTCCTCTATCCTCCCCTCCTCTCCCCTCCTCCTCCTTGCTGCCCCCTTGCTGACTCCTCCTTGGCTTCTTCTTCTCTCTCCCTTCTTCCTTCACCCACTCCTTCATCTAGAGTACCCCTATTCTTTTATAGGGGTCTCCTGGGTTTCAAGAAAGCAAACGGAGTTTTTTTATTTTTTGTGTTTGAATCGGCCAACACACCTCGATCGACGAATGGGTTCCCATTCAATCAATCTGTCTCCGCTCACACCGGCCACGAGAACTATCACTTTTTCAAAAGATGAGCTACAGCAGTTGCAAAAGGATTTGGAGCATGAGTGTTCCACGACTCTCTTCACACGCATTCATGGCTCACACCCCTCCAGGTCACAAGCTAGAGATTGGATGCTGGTGGTGCTTCCTCAGGACCTTGCCCCCCACCTCAAGGATGTTCGTTTGTTGGGATGGGGTTTCTTTCAGGTGTGCCTAGATTCCCCGGACATCATGAGAGACCTGCTACAAGCCGGGTTTCTACTTCTAGGCTGTTGGGATAAGTGTGATCAAGGGCTTGCTCTATGGTGCATGTGTGCATCTAGGGGAGTCACATGTGTGTTTGTGTGTGTTGTAAAGGCACATCAAGTGCTATGATGTGTCTAGTGTGTGACATAAGTGATGATGTAAGCCAAAGGCCCCCACATGGGAGGTTCCAAGTTTGATTTAGGCCAGTCCCACTGATGTAGGGACTGATTCCCACTAATGTAGGGGTTGATTGCCACTTATGTAGGGAAGGTATTACCTTCTCCCCCTTTCTATAAGAGAGAGTCCTCTCTCTCACAATCCATAATAGAGAACTACCATTTTGTTTCATTGTGCTCTCACACCTCTTTCAAGATGCATCTATTCTATCCTACGGGATTCTACACTTGGTATCAGAGCTTTAGGTTCTAGATCTAGCCTAGTCTAGCATTAGATGCTTTCTCTAGCATAAACTACTAGTTTTCTCAAAGCTTCTTCATCTTCTCCATTTTCCTCCTTCTTCCCCAAATCTGTGAGAGCCCTATTCTCTACCTACAAGCGACCATTGCTCAAACCCTTTGAGCTATAGACTCCTTATGTACGGGTGACCTTCCAGCTACAAGCAATTAGGGAAATTTCTTCTATACATGCAACGCCATCACAAAGACTGCTCGTCAATCTTTTGCATAATGCTGCCTCTGTGCTTACCCATTTGCAAAATCCTTTGAGCTCAAGTTGGACGACACTACAAGAAAGCTACTGATGAAATTTGAGCCTATTTGGTCAAGAATTAAAGGAGAAAATGTGAAAAGACCAATCGACTTTTCTAAGCTTGGCTATGGCGACCTGGCGCAACATTGCACACTTCCTTGGTGGAGGACCTTCTCTGGTATAAGGCCTTTCTTTCTGCATAAAAATCCCCTTGAATAGAGCTATGAGCTATGAGAATTGCACCCTCCAATCTACTGTAGTCTCTGTTGACAGAATTCTACATATTTTGGTCAAAAGGTGTTGAGCAATCACCATAAGTTTGGGGCTTTCATTATTTATTGCAAACTTTCATTGCTTTGATTGTACTTGAGTAGTAGAACTCAGTCATGGAGCTCATAAGTGTCCTTATACTTTGCATTTAGAATGATGACTATGTGATTCTCTTTTGATGAGTACTTGAATTGTAAAGATGATGAAGCCCAAGCAAATAGAGAAATTTGATGGAACTTGTTTCCATACTTGGCAAACAAAAGCTAAGTCTTTGCTTATAAAAAAGGAGATATGGAATTTTGTGAATAGAAAGGAAAAGAAGTCTACAAAAGAAGAAGCTAATTGGTTGATCAAAGACAAGAAGGCTCTTGCTATCATTACTTTGGGATTGACTCATACATTCACCACATTGATGGCTTTGAAAGGTATGGCTTGGGGTTGCCATATCAAGTGCCGAGATGGATGCTGCTTCTCCTAATTTCAAGAAATTATTAATTCAGTATTGGGCACCATCAGCTAAGAGAAAGGGGCTCAGTGATGCAGATGCCTATGTTGATTGCTGGAACAAGTATTGGGCAGAGAATAGGTTGGATCCACAGGTATGGGAGTGTATTGATGCAATTGTCTAGTCATGGACATCAAAATCCATAAATAGACCCAAGAATCTTGATCAAGATTCCACAGAGCGTATGTATCAAAGCACAGGAGAGCTTGCTTGGTATCAGAGCATAGAAAATGCTGTCAATTTTCTCCCTCTTCATCTCCCAAACTTCCATTGTAAGGTGTGTTCTCATGTGATGTTTCTCAATTGTTGTCATCTTGTCAATGGGTATTTGCATATTATTAATATGACAATTTTCAAAAGCTGACCTTCACCAACAATTGCTTTGTTTCGTGTTTATTAACACCACCAAATACATGATTTTCAAACTCTGCCACAAATGCTTTCTTCCGGTTTGTATACGCAATGAACTGTTTCACAACCAATGAAGTTTTTCATAATCATTGGAATTCCAAATATTAGCTTATTCAATATTGGTAAAATTCCCACAATCAATGGAAATTTTCCCAAATTTAATGAAGCCTTTCCCAATTTTAATGAAATCCACCCAATTTCGAAATTCCCAAAATGCAACTTTTGTCCCACTTTATCTAATACTGTGTTCATAGAGCATAAAGCAAATATATATTTATTCTTGTTCTCTCTCCAACAATTATCAGCTTGTATTCGCAATGTGTTAGGCAAACATCCGTGAGCATCTCTGACCTTTCTTATTGCTTTCATGATTGATGTAACAACCTGGTTACTATCATGGTCATGCAAACTATCAATCCATACATCATAAAAGATTCAGTATCCATGTACTAATACTCCACACAAGTGTGTTTTTAGTCCACGTTTGCCCTCCAATGCCGGTGGGATACGTCTATATCGTGGCAAAGTGATTGTATTCTGGTCCATGCCATCAATGGTGATGCACATGGACTTATCGACATGTGAAATAACTTCCTCTCTCCAAGAAGCATACAACTTTCGAGCATCCTGCATATGACGTAAATGGATTGATCGCCATTTAATATATCTTCCTCGTTGCTGCTCACATTTACTATGTTCAATGGCATTTTTTAATTCATCACATGTCTTACATTTTGACATCCTTTGCTTTGATGGTGTCTTGACATGGCAAAAATCTCTACGCCAAATTTTGTACAAGGTTGATCGTGAAATCATGCTCTCGTCTCTGTCTTGTAAAGTTTTATTGACAGTTTCTAGGACGACCTTCTTTGTCATTCCCAAAGGAAGATGTTGTTGGCATTCGACACGTCCATCTAGCATTGTTTGTTGAAGATGAGGCTGCGGTAATGCATGGTCTTCGAGAACTTGCTTTAATGTTGCGGTTGCATTTATAGTGCTTCCATGGCATTTAAGCTTGTAGGTATTTCCATGAATTGTATGAATAACTTTTTCTTTCACCTCTGCCCAGATGGTCCAGTATGTGCCATGTGATAGTCCAGTTAACCATTGATATCCTCGATTGCAAATGGGTCTCCCATTACCCATGGGTTTCAATCTAGGTTTACAGTGTCTTGTGCTCAAATCTTGATTAGTGCCTTGATGAAGAAAGCATGAAAACTCTTGAAGAAGATAGTTATGTCTATTAGGCACTATCTTACTCCAAATACCAAGGCGTATGGCTGCACAATCATCTTTCCCAACTTTTCTAATGCAAAGTCTCTTGCAACAAACTCGCATAAGCATCCTTTCCATATTCTCCTCAGATAGCATCACACGTCTCTTTGGTTCTGGAATTGATGCCATGATTCTTTGCCTCTTCACACTCACATACTTTCTTTTTGTAAATAGTGTCTTGCGTTTTCTAGTTGTAAGACCATCAAACCTCGAATCCATTTCCCTTGGATCTTCATCTTTATAATCAAATGCTGTGTGGGCTTGAGAATTATTTGATACCTTATAATATCTTGGAAATGGCAATCTGGTCAACATGTTCATTAATGTCAATTTGTTGCCAATGCCTCTTGAATTTTGTGGTTGAACTGTTTCTCCTTCGTAACTCCAGATTCTCCCATCTATATTCTCTAGCATGCTATCAACAATATTACAAACAACATGACAAGTCTCAGATTCTCTGCCCCTTTTGCCTTGTATTCGAGTGGTAACATCATGATCATTGTCACTAATATCATCAATTCCTGTTATTGCATCACTTATCCCATCGATCTTTGTGTGTATTTTTCTTTGTGGTCCCATCTTATTATTCTCAACACAAGACAAGTCTTTTATATCAATAAGCATGTTTGAGTCACTTGCAGCACAAGACAAGTCTTCCATACCAGTGAGCCTGTTCGAGTCACTTGCAACACAGGACAAGTCTTCTATACTAGTGAGCTTGTTCGAGTCACTTGCAACACATGACAAGTCTTCTATACCAGTGAGCCTGTTCGAGTCACTTGCAACAAGACAAGTCTTCTATACCAGTGAGTGTATTTGAGTCACTTGCAACACAAGAAACCTTTTCTACATCAACATCTGTTACTATAATGTCCTCAATACCTATGAGCATGCCACTATGATACTCTTGATTACTACTATAGCTTCTTATCAATTTGGATCCCATTTTTGTTATAGTCTTTTTCTTCTGATAATATTCCGTTGTGTCTTCCATGACATTGAAGGAAACTGTCTTGGGAAAACTTGATTTCAAGAAAGCTAACCCCCATTTACAAGTACTATGAACTTGTAGTTGAGACGTAGTATTATGGACGTCTAATTGTGAAGTACTATCCATTGCATTTTGAATGACACGTGCACTAGTCAACTTAATTATCTCCACTATACAGAGAAAACTCTGAGCATAGCCCTTAAAGTTGCCAATTGCTAAAACTTCTTCGGAGCAAGATAACATCTCTACTTTTTCCCCCTGGATATCAGTTTTCTTGATATCTTGAAAGTATGTCTTTGGAACAATTTCGTCTTGGTCCCAGAGTGTTCTGTGTGCTTGCATATCAAATATGTCACATTGTAAGATATCTCCCAATGTTTCAAAGTCTCCATGTGGATATTTTAAATGTACTTCAGGATTTACAACGTTGGTGATTATCACTACACATCTTCTCTCACCACAACGTTGGAAATGACACACATTCATAGGATCAAGACTATGAATTCGTCCAAAAGCCACCACTTCATTCTTCTTATATAACACCACATCCATACCCTCTGTTAGGGTGAATACCTGTTTTATGTATAAAAGTAGATTAGCAACTCAAAATGAACATAATAAATAATCATTGAGCTTATTATTACTTAATAACTTCTATATCAAAACTAGCAGAGAAGGCATTAAACCTAAACCCTACATCCTAAACTTTAAATAATTAATACCAAAACATCTTAACCACCGTAAATCCTAAACTTTAAACATTTAATTCCTAAACCCTAAATCCTAAACTCCTAAACAATAAATCCTAAACCTTGAACCCTAAACTCTAAATCCTAAACCCTAAATCTTAAATCCTAAACCCTAAATCTTAAATCTTAAACCCTAAACCTTAATCCTAAAATACAACCAAAATTTAATGAATTTTTTTAATTTGTGCAATAGGTTGGATATATCCCCCAACCTATTGCTTGAGCAACCGGTTGGATATATCAAGCAACAAGTTGGGGGATATATCCAACTTGTTGCACAAATCAAGAATTTTTCTTGTTTGTGCAACAATTTGATATACAATTGGGGAATATATCCAACCTACAACTGAAAAATCTTGATTTGTGCAAGGTTAAGCAATAGTTGGATATATCCCCCATGCAACAGGTTCAACAGCTGGATATATCCCCCAAGCAACAGGTTGGAGGCCTGTTGTTGGATATATCTCCCAACCTATTGCTTGAGCAACAGGTTGGGGGTTATATCCAATCTATTGCACAAATCAAGAAAATTCTCGATTTGTGCAACAGGTTGGATATACCCCCCAACCTGGAGGCCTGTTGTTGGATATATCCCCCAAGCAATAGGTTGGAGGCGTGTTATTGGATATATCTCCCAACCTGTTACTTGAGCAACAGGTTGGGTTTATATCCAACCTGTTGCACAAATCGAGAATTTTCTTGATTTGTGCAATAGATTGGATATACCCCCAAATATGCCCAACAAAAAGTTTCAACCAAGATTCAGTTTAGCTTGATTGCACAAATCAAGAAAATTCTTGATTTGTGCAACATGTTGGATATACCTCCAAGGTTGGGGGTATATCCAACCTGTTGCACAAATCTAGAATTTTCTAGATTTGTGCAATAGGTTGGATATACCCCCAACCTGTTGCTCAAGCAACAGGTTGGGGGATAAATACCCCCAACCTGTTGCTCAAGCAACAGGTTGGGGGATAAATATCCCCCAACCTGTTGCTCAATATCCCCCAACCTGTTGCTCAAGCAACAGGTTGGGGGATATTTATCCCCCAACCTGTTGCTTGAGCAACAGGTTGGGGGTATATCCAACCTATTGCACAAAATCGAGAATTTTCTTGATTTGTGCAACAGATTGGATATACCCCCAACCTGTTGCTTGATTGCACAAATCAAGAAAATTCTCGATTTGTGCAACATGTTGGATATACCCCCCAACCTGTTGCTTGAGCAACAGGTTGGGGAGTATATCCAATTTGTTGCACAAATCAAGAAAATTCTCGATTTGTGCAACATGTTGGATATACCTCCCAACCTGTTGCTTGAGCAACAGGTTGGGGGTATATCCCCCAACCTCTTGCTTGAGCAATAGGTTGGGGAGTATATCCAATCTGTTGCACAAATCAAGAAAATTCTCGATTTATGCAACAGGTTGGATATACCCCCCAACCTGTTGCTCAAGCAACAGGTTGGGGTATATCCAACCTGTTGCACAAATCGAGAAAATTCCTTGATATTTACAATAGGTTGAGTGCACCATTAACCTATTCGACTTGCAACAGTTTGGAGGATATATCAAACCTGTTGCACAAATTGAAAAAAATCATAAAATTTTGATTGTATTTTAGGGTTAGGGTTTAGGGTTTAGTATTTAGGGTTAAGGATTTAGGGCTTAGGATTTAAGATTTAGTGTTTAGGGTTTAGTGTTTATGATTATATTTTTAGGGTTTAGGGTTTAGGATTTAGGGTTTAGGGTTTAGGGTTAAAAATCTAGGGTTTAGGGTTTATGATTATTGTTTTAGGGTTTAGGATTTAGGTTTTAGGGTTTAGTATATAAGATCATGAGCTTAGAGTGTAGAATCTAGGGTTTAGAATTGAAAATTAGGTTTTAGAATTTAAGTTATAGGGGTTAGGGTTTAAGGCTTAGGGATTATAACTATTATATAAGTTTAAGAGCTTAGATTGTATAACCTAAGATTTAGGGAACTTTAGGATTTAAGATTTAGGGTGTAAGATTTAAGATATATAGACTTTATAAAATATGCATTCTAAAGTATTTATTTTAGATATATATAGACTATATGTTATATGCTTTCCAAAGTATTTTGTTTATAGGTACGATACATTGCAAAGGCTTTACTTTAAGTAAGTATAAGTCTACCTAGTCAAAGTATCCTACTGATTAGGGACAAGCACATAGGCTAAAAGCACACCGATTCATATTTCCTCCATATAAGCTTTCACTTTCTAGATGCTTTTTGCCTTTGGTAGGACCTGCTTTTTGCACTTTTCCCCTAATTCTAGGGCTTCTTTGCACTTTCCTTGGTCCTACACATTGCCACAAACAACATTCAACACTTTAACCTGTTAAAGGTCAGTCTAATGCATGCATTCTAGTTCTTGGACTATTTCTAGTCCCTTGTGGGCCTCCCCACAGTTCTTTTTTTACTGATGCAAAGCAAAAGTAAAACAAGAAAATTATTCTTGGTTAATTAACTTAACCATTCTTTGACTGCTACAAGTGGCTCAACAATGGTAGCCATAATACTGCTATCTGAATCAAAAGAAAAACAAGGTCTACCAGTAGCCTGACAAGCATGCATGGGAGGAGCTGTGCCACAACCCATCTCTAAAACCAATCCTCTTGGAACACATAAGAGAGACAAAAGGCACCCAACAAAGTAGCAACATCGCTCAAGTCCACCTCGAGCCACCTGAGAAGACATAGGCACTATTGTCCTCTCACTGAGAGGCACATAGTGAGTCCATAAATCAGATAGCGGATCAATGGAAAGGTTTTGAAATAGTGGAACACTCTCTTCCAAATAAATTGATGGAGTCTTCTTAGCTCTACGTACTAGAGCCAACATAGATGACTGCATCTGTGAATCATGCATAGAGAACCTGCACATACCAAAGAATGACCTTAGCCAACAAGTATCATAGCATGAAAGACTACATGTGACCACACATATGGAACACAAATGAAATATATGATTTTACCATCAAAACCTAGCATGCATACTACATGTAACATGGCATCTATCAATCCCACATAAAGAAACACATTAAAAAGTTCATGAATGTAGCATTACAACACACCATGCATGGAATTGTAGCATACCTTAAGAGTTATACCATGGTATTTACAGTATCCATGTGGAAGCTTATCATGAATGACTACACGTCTAACAACTTCCAAGCCTTGAACAAATGCAAAGCGCTCCATCCACGAAATATAGTGTCCTACAATCAAATGACACTATCTCATACAAGAAAAATGGGAATAGAGGACATATAAGAACAATAGTGCTAGATATTAAACCTTACCTGCCATAGGACATATAACTGCCAGCCAACCACTATCTGATAATGAAGCTACTGCAATGGCAAGCCCATAACACACATGGTCCTCCAATAAGAGGTTCCAAACAGGGATGGGTTCTCTCTCATCAAGTGGAAATCTAGTGGGAAAGTCAACCAATATAAAATCCGTAGCCCACTTAATCTTCTTACCCAGCTGCATGTAGTCTCGATCAGGGCTAACTACATTCATGAAAAACTCATGCAAAATAGTATACTTTTCATTTTTCTTGGACTGTGAAAAGTCCATGCCCATGGTTATGTAATCACCCACCATACAAGCATATAATGGAGTGATACCTCGAGATGATAGACTATCCGATGATTGCGCCTTATGAAATACATAATGTTGTACTAACTTTAATGTGATAGATTGTGAACCTACATGGAAAATTTATATCAAACACAACCAAAGGAAATTTTGAAACACCGATAGCAAGAACAAAAATAAACTAGAACCTTACTTGCATGCTCCATTTGATCCTTATCTTGCCTTGGTGGACTAGATGGCTCCTCATCTAAATGGATAGGAAAGAATAACATTAGTATACTATTCCAAACCCTCATCATAAACAACATTAGAAACTCAACATGTATGTATATTTCTTACCTTTCTTTTGAGCTTGTTCTTGTTTTTGTGCTTGTGTTTTTGTTTTTCTAGAGCTTCCCCCCATTTTATCCTTACTTTCTTCAATGCCCTTAGATGAGGCATATTTCTTGTGAAAGTCTCTCTCACGCACCAAGACTTGTCCCTTGGGGAAGTCTATCCACCAAGGACAATTTGCAAGTTCCCATTGAGAGTGATTGTGCATGCTAGGAGGATATATACAAGCAGATGACCAATTTCCACCCAACTCTTGCACAAATTTGGAATCTCTAAGATCTTTCTCTCTCTCTTGCCAAATGAGCAAGATACCTACAAATCAACAATCACTAATTATTTGGACCTCCTATCTAAATAAAGGTTCACAAAAAAATTGAGACAAATAAAAGTGATTGTCAAGTTCAATGTTGTTATAAGCTTCACAAAACAAATAGAAAAGCACCATCATTAAAACTAAAAGGGACCAACCTGTAGACAACCCTGTGAGCGGCCATGTCCAACTTAGAGAGACCGTCTGCTTTCTTTCCTCCCTTACTCTCAATCTTTGAATCCTTTGATCGTAGAGCTAAGAACAAATGCTTTTTTCCTTCTAATTTTATGTCCTCCATGTATTGTTGCATTGTGTAATCTTTTGGTGTCTCTAAAGGAATGCCCATGGTTGTTACAATCCTCAAGTCATCAAGAACTTTCAAAGCCTGGGTCTCTACTTTCTCAAGAAATATCTCTCTATTAATCCATCTACACAAGTGAAAAACAAAGTATTCACACAACTAAGACTTATGGCACTTCTATAATACATACAAACACTGCAAAATAAGTTTATTTATGAAAGGAACAACTCACCCTCTATACTCCACATCCCCCACAAGCATGAAATACATATCCCTCATTGGTTTGGTAGCCTCCAACAAGGAAAGAATAATGATTTTTTTCTCCAATCTCAAATCAGACTTTGCTATGAATTGCAGCTTCTCCAAAGTTACACAAGTCCAGACCATCAAATCACAAGGCAAATAACTTTTCCAACCAGGCCTCACCCAAGCCTAGATCTATACAATTCAAAACCTATCCAAGCATTGCATGTTAGATGCATAAAATGATTAAAAAATGTAACAACAAGAAGAATTAAACTCTCACCTTTCCCATCCTGTCAGCAATTCTCTTTTGAATCAAGACGCATTGCTTTCCTTCAGCTTCTGTTCTTTGGTCTATAGACATCTTTGTGGATATCTTATCAATTGCTATTTTAAGCTCTGTATTGTACTCAATCTACACAAAAGATTTCCTTTTATAGAAAGAAAAGGAATGAAAGAGAATAAGCACCAAGAGAAGTGTAGCATTAAACCTGAAAGACCAATCTTGCAAGATAGCCTCTTGTCAATGGAAACCAGGGCCTTTTTCCTTTACTCTCATGAGCCTTCCAGTTCTCTATGGATTTCACTTCATTAGGAGACAATGATTTCATAAATATCGTAGGATCACACTCACAAATCTTGTGTGCATTTATAAGTGTGTCTCGGAGGCTAGGTTTGACGATGGCATGCTCATTCATACTACAAGATACATCAAAAGATTAGTTCGTTTGTACAAAATAAAAATAATGAAGGTAAAGAGTTATACAACACAAAATAATGAAAGAAAAAAAGGTATCAAAGTACTTATGAATTCATGCATTGTAGGCTAGCCAATAGAGCAATCTCACTTATTTTTCTAGGATCAATTATTGTGCAAACCACTCTTATGTGTCATTTTTTGTTTGTAGGAAAGATATCCTTTATAACACTCATCCAAGCAGTAGTCCTATGATTTCCCTCCCAAACAAAAAACAACCTTCTTGACATAAATTTAAATTCATGACTTGATAGCAAGTCATTCTCAAACTCTTCATCAACATCTCTCCAAGTGGGAGACCACCTCTCCATCATATCATCTATCACTACTACCTCCTCTCCATCACTTTTGCAAACGGACACTATGAAAGATCCTTTCTCTAGAAGGTAGCCCTCCACTTGGAATGTGCTTTTTAATGAAGACACATCATCATGCAGTCCTCGTACTCATGCATAGGGGATCAATCTACATAATGGAATGCGAGAACAATGATCTGAATCAAGCATCCTGCATTTTCCAATCACATCACCTCCTCCTTCCACTTGCACTTCAGTGTCATCCAATTCAACCTCCTCCAATCTTGGTCCTTCATCTCTTGGAGCAGAGGATGTATCAGTAGGCTCAGAACCTGTTGCACTCCCTGGTTCTTCTATCCCACCTACGGATGATTGGGTAGGGGGATCTATTTTCTTTCCTCTTGCTAACTTTGGAGGCAGAGCCTCTTGAGGCTTTTTACCTTTCCTTCCAGTCATCCTGAAATGAAATACAAAAATAACGCCTTTTCATACACTGGTCACATATGAAATGAGATTGCAAGACAATGAAAATCTAATCCAAGAGCAAATATAGCATAGCAAACTATAGAAAAAATCTATTATTCATGGCACATGCTATTCTTCTCCAAAACATTCTATGAAGATCAAGAGTTCAATGTGAGCACAACTGTTAAATTTTTTAAACACTATCCAGAGACATGTTTACACTATCATTTTGAACACATGCATTTAGGGTCTAGTTTATCTTAGAGACATTCAAACTCCTATACTATTATAGATACATAGAGCTAACAGTCAAACTAATATACTATTATTGATACATAGAGCTAACATTCAAACTCCTATACATAGATGGGTATAAAGGAATATCTAAACATATTTATTTATCTTTATACACGTCTTTATTTATCTTTAAACACATCTGTTTTCACATATTTATGCATATGTATGCATATCCTTTTCTATGTACAAATAAAAAAACACATGTAAATAGTTTTACGCATGCATGTATAAACTTATCTATGTATGAATTTATATCTGCATATATATACATAACCTCTCAAACTCTCAACCCCATATAGCACTCATTTGCTAATGGAAGAGACTGCATCTTCCATGCATATGTTTACATTTAAGTCGTGCAAAGGAATTGCAAGTGGATGATCTTGTTTCAATGCGTGCTAGGCTAAATGCAAATCCATCTTGCAAAAACATTGAGGTCTCAGTTACACAAGACCTTATGATGGATATGTTGCTTGCAAAGGATGTTGGGATATCTCAAGGTGTATGCCTCAGGCACACCTTATGTTTTTATGTGTGAGTGCTAGAGGCACAGTTAGGTGCCCACAAGCACAGTTAGGTGGTGGAAAAGCCACATAGGATGATTGAGTGAATCTAGGAGCAGATTGAGGAGATGATTGTGGAGCTTTGAGGTCATCAGTGATGTCAGTGACCTTGTATGAGGTGCCTACTTAAGGACCTCTTTCTTCTTCATTCTATAAGCAAGTATTCTGATTTTGTGTCAACTCTACTCTTTCCTTTCAGCATTCCAACATGGTATCAGAGCCATTTGATCCTCCTTGAGCCCTTTTCTGCCACATCATCATCATCTTCTTCTTTTTCTTCTTCACCATCTCTCCCTCTTCTCCAAAAATTTTGCTTGAGCTTGTTCTCCTTCAATCCTCAACCATTTCCCACGCCCTTTCTGCTGGAGATCCCTCTGGTTTGGGCGAACTTCGGGCTGGAAGGAATTGATAAAATACGCGCGCTGCTCGTCGCCATTGCAGAAAAGTCGTCGAAATCCTCTACTGCAAGTTCTCTGCACCTGCTTTGTCTTTTCCTAATTCCTTCCAGGGCAAGCTTCTCCATACCTAGAGCTACCTTGTGCTGAAATCTGAGCAGCAATGGCTGCATATTGAAGGAGAAAACAGAGAAAAACCAGTCGACTTTGTTCATGAAGGTGAAGGCGACCTGACGCATATTTTCGCCTCTTCTTCCCAGAGGATCTACTGTGGTATACCAGCTTTCTTTTGCCTCAGAAAGCCCTCTTTCTTTTTCTTTGAAGAGTGCGATATGAGCCCTCCAAGTTCAGCTCTCTAGTTTTGACAGTTTTGACATACTTTTGAAAAGGATGCTACATAAAATGCTACTCTAGCATTTCTGGTCTTTTGAAGTTTTTAATAACTTCACTACAAGTGTTGCTTCAGTTTTGTTTTGACTTGCTAGACTTGGTGGTGATTGGAAAGTGTTTATTTCATTCACTCCTATGAAGCATGCAAAAGTAGCATCATTGTTTGAAAACTAGTCACTACTATTTGCTACATCAAGTGGCTATACTTTGGAAGTATTTCAGTTCTTTTTGCCTTGTAAGAGAGATAGACACTGCCCAATATCTGGGTTAGACCCTCTCATGGCTACTTTATATAATCTTGAGAAGTTCAATGGAAAGGGGTTCCATACATGGCAAATGAAGGTAAAATTTGCATTAATGCGGGAGAACTTATGGGGACTTGTCAAACCTACTCCTACCGCTTCTTCTACGGCCTCAAATGCTGGACAATCTTCAACTCCGACACGACCGGCAAGGGATCCAGCAAGAGAAGAAAAAGCATATGGTATAATTGCTTTAGCTGGGTGGGTGATGATTACATACATCATATATCTGACTTGGAGTCTCCATCGGAAGCATGGCAGAAGCTAGATTTGATTTTTGGTGCAAGCTCTCACATATCTAAACTATCACTTAAAATTTCCTTCTTTGAATTAAAGATGGCAAGTGATACTACTTTAGCTGCTCATGTCAACTATATGCGGAGTCTGATGACTCAGTTAGCTTCTATCAACTCTCCTATCACCCCTGATGATGCTATGGCAGTACTACTTAAGAGTATGCCTGAAAGTTTTGATCACATTGTAAGCACTTTGAAGAATCTTCCCAATCCACACCTTGAAGGCATTATCTCAGCTCTCCAAGAAGAAGAAAGACATATGGAGTTAAGGAAAGGCAATGACACTGCTTATGTTATGAAATTCCAGAAGGGCAAGTATTCTCCTTGCAATCACTGTGGAAAAACAAATCACCTATCAAAGGACTGCTTCAAAGTAAATCCATGCAAGCACTGTGGCAAAAACAACCATAGTGAGAAGTTTTGCAGAGACAAAGCAAAGACAGACAATGCAAATCTACTTACAGTAAATGAGCCTCCACAAGATGAGGCATCTTTTGAAGATTATGCATTTTGAAGATCATCTCTATGTATGCTCCAGATCTCTCTTTTTTTATGTCAAGGTACTCAGCCTGGATAGTCCTCCAAAATGAATGCAAATAAACTATTGTGTTTTTGTGTGTTTTAATCACCTCTGGTCACCATATGATGTAGGCCATGTGTATGTTTTGTTCCATGGTACCTCTTGCAGACATTGTGTGCATGTACATGCAAGGGAGATAATCATTGGAAGGTCTGTTTGTATCCCTTTCTGTTTACCTTACACCCAAGGGAACCCTTGCTAGCATGAGAACCTAGCCATAGATTTATCCTTGACCACCATGAGATGGCATGAGAAACTATGAGACTAGATGTATCCTTGACATAGCCTAAGGCATTTCCTTGAGGGGGGGTTTGTTGGGATATCTCAAGGTGTATGCCTCAGGCACACCTTATGTTTTTATGTGTGAGTGCTAGAGGCACAGTTAGGTGCCCACAAGCACAGTTAGGTGGTGGAAAAGCCACATAGGATGATTGAGTGAATCTAGGAGCAGATTGAGGAGATGATTGTGGAGCTTTGAGGTCATCAGTGATGTCAGTGACCTTGTATGAGGTGCCTACTTAAGGACCTCTTTCTTCTTCATTCTATAAGCAAGTATTCTGATTTTGTGTCAACTCTACTCTTTCCTTTCAGCATTCCAACAAAGGAGGGGGTTGCTATGGAACCTCTAGATTACCAACAATTTGAAGAGGTTTTGGATACAATCACACCAATGACACAAAGGAGAAGGCTTCAGAGAATAGTGCAAAGTGCAAGATGTGATGCTAGAGGAGGAGATGGTGAAATGGATTCAATACTGGGTTTGAAAAAGAGATGCAGATATCCATATGTGCAAAGTATCTTGTTTCCTGGGCAGTTGCAAGATGAACAACAACCACATATTTTCAAAATGTCGACCATTGGTTTAGGATCAGGGGTTGATTTGGTGAATCGAATGCGGCCAGGAGGTAGCCTTGGATCACAATGGGTGCATTTTGACCATGTCCATCGAGTAAAAGGATGGTCAACTATGGGTGCTTATGTGTATGACCCTTACATAAGGGAACTCTTAACAATAGCTATATGTGAATTCAAGGTGGAAGATCCACATGCACAAGTGCAATTCTAGAAGCTTTTGAATAGTCAAATGGAGAAGAATGGTTTTGAACCACTTGAATTTTGAGGATTCATGGCTACCAAAAGATGCATTAAGCCACAATTTCAGCAGGAGCATAAGGTTCTATGTAGGAAATGGAGGGAGGCAATGACAGCTGCTTCTATAGATCAATGCAAGAGAACATTGACCTTGTATTAGTCTCCATTGCATGTGAAAGAGGGTGAGTTGCCAGCACTCCACACATGGTTGGCTTGGTGGGATGTTAGAGTCAACCAATGGGGAGGAACGTTTTTGCAACAAGAGAAAAATTCTAGGTTTGTTTCTACAGTAAATCTTTCAGAGACAAAACAATCTAGCATGAGAGCAGCACATGGGTATGTAAGACACATAACATTGTATGAAGCTTGTGCTGTAGATCTTGCAATGAGTGTCCTTCAGAGTGCTCACTATAATGCCTTTTTGAATGGAAAACACTTGGGTACAAGTCCGAATTTGGATGTTCTACGACAAAGAATACTTGATGGTGGTGGATCTAATAAAGGACATAGAAATAGGCTTGTTGATTTGTCACACACTATCATTGAAGAGGCTGGGTTACACTCTCCAGAGATGGATAGACCGATGACAGAACCGATAAGTATGAGAAGAAAGAGGAGTTCTACATGTTCAACTGTGGTCCATGCACTTGATAGTCATCGCCCTGAATACATCACTGTTACTACAAAGAGAGTGATTGGAAAAAGATGACAACTTGATTTTTTAAATCCTACAAACCAAGTAGTTTGTAGAGAGGCAAACATTCATGATGCCAATTGGGCAATTAGGAGAACTAAAGCACATAGTGTTGTCACATGCTTTGGTTACTTGATAGAAAGTCAGAGACGGTGTGGGGCAATGATCAATGTGCTTGGTAGAAGTGCAAGCAATGGTGTGCCAGCGCCTTGCTTTAAGGGAAGAAGGCAACATTCCAATGGATTAATAGAACAATTTGTTTGGTTTTGCAATAGTACTGTGACCCATACATGGAAGGTGGATAATTCCATTCAAGGTGTTCCTGGAAACTCTCCAGGTGTGTGGAAGGTTGCATGTGGAACATCAATTACTGTGGATGAGAGGGAGACCCTGGTAATATTTGAGACTGATGATGCTATTGGTGTCATGAGCTTCCCATCTCGTATGCAAAAAATCCGTATGCCAAGCCATGTGCGCCCATCTCGTCGTGATGGAAAGCTTGTATCATGGAGAACTAGGTTGAATAAAGAATTCAAAGAAAGTTTAAGCAAGGCAGTTGCAGAGAATGGGGAGGTTGTAAGAGAGAGCACTATTATTCCAAATGAGGTGCATCTTTTCCACATTCATACATCAGGTTCAATTTCCAAGTGGCTAACATACTGTGTCTCAATTTCAGAATTCCCACGTTGTACATGTCTTGATTTCACTCAAAGGGACACAAGTAAAACTCCTTATATGCCTTGCAAGCACATATACTTTGTGTTCATTGTAGTGCTGGGATTGAGTGATACAGTGCATCAGTTTATGCATCAAGCAGCATTGACTAAGATTGAGTTGTTTCAAGCACTAGCTGGAAAAAGAAATCCATCTTCCATAGACTAGATGATGTGAAAGACATTCTGTTGTTCTTTGCTGACCATGAGGATTATAGAGGTAGGGATCCTTCTATGTTTTTGTAATCGAAGTAAGGATATACTTTTGCAAGCATTAGAGGCAAGATATGTCAGGCTTTAAGGTGAATAGTAGAAGATGCAATAGATTTAATGTGCTTTTTTGCTCTACATGCCTTCCATTTTTTGGATCAGATGTTTGGAAAATGTACTATTACAAACATGGAAGGCATGATATGTACATGTAGAGTATGAGCATGTTTTGGCTATATTCTACCTGCTCCTATGTTGTTGTCTCTCCATAAGGATTTCAATGTGAAAGTAAGGAGAGAAAGGTATTTAATATGATGTGTAGGCTACTCCTTTTCTTTGGATGGGTGTATGGAGGAAGATACCAAGTATGGGGAGGAAGGATATGTGTAGCCTGATATTTGTCTTCATGATGCATGTATGGAATATGTAATCATATAAGCATGGCAGGCATGATATGTAATGTAAAACTTGTGTGCAATGTTAGTTCTTTTTCAAATCTCGTATTCAGTACCACTATGTATTTGTTTACCAAATTTATTGTAATGTAAATATATGAGAAGGAAGGAGATGTGCAATTTGAACAATGTGCCCTCTAAGTAGTCTTTGTTTTTGTGAATCATATATTTTATATACTATTGAATCTCTCTCCATAATGAGTCTAATGTGATAGCATGAGAAGGGAGGAGGGAAGAAATATCGTTTTGGGACATGACTCCTCTCTCCAATGAAATTTGATTAATCATATGGCTGCTCGCTTGCCTGTTGTTTAATCACACTCGCTTACTTGGGCTCGCTCGCTTTTCCTTGCTTGCTCTTTGGTAATCCTCGGGTGGTTTGTAGTCTGTACTGCCAACTCCTGGGGGGTGTTTGTAGTACCCATCATGTATGTGTATAACTCTGCAGGAGTGGGAGGGTGCCCCCAAATGTTATATAACTCCCGAAAGATGGCATCCCAAAGATCAGGTGAGGCTGAAGATCCTGGCCACATGATGAACTGAAGAAAAGAAAAGAAGAAAATTACCATCAAGCATGCCCTTGTCATGAGATGCAAAAGAAAAAATAGAGTGACAGCTTGACATTGAGCAAGCATTTACAGACTCCTGCATTCTTTGAATTAGAGTGACAGAAGTCTATATTTGCTTGCTCAATGTCAAGCTATTGAAGCTTCACATCAGAAAAGAGAGGAAAAGAGAGGAAGGAAAGAGGAAAAGAGAGGAGAAGAGAGGAGAAAAAAGAAAGGAGATAAGAGAGAAAAGAGAGGAGGGCCAGAGAGAAAAAGAGAGAAGGAAAGAGATGAGAAAAGAGACAAAAAGAGAAAGAAAGCGAGGAGAGAAGAGAGGAAAATTACCATGAAAAGAGAAGGAAAGAGAGGATAAAAGAGAGAAGGAAAAAGAGAGACAAGGTGAAGGAAAGAGGGGATAAAAGAGAGGAAAATAGAGAGAAGGAAAGAGAGGAGAAAAGAGACGAAAATAGAGGAAAAGAGAGGAGAAGAAAAGAGAGCAAAAGAGACAAGATAAGAGAGGAACATTACCAAGAAAAGAGAATGAAAGAGAGGATAAAAGAGAGAAGGAAAAAGAGAGACAAGATGAAGGAAAGAGGGGATAAAAGAGAGGAAAATAGAGAGAAGGAAAGAGAGGAGAAAAGAGAGGAAAAGAGAGGAGAAAAAAAGAGAGAAAAAGAGAGGAAAGAGAGGAGGGAAATAGAGAAAAAGAGAGAAGGAAAGAGATGAGAAAAGGGACGAAAAGAGAAGGAAAGAGAGGAGATAAGAGAGGAAAAGAGAGGAAAAGAGAGGAGAAAAAAGAAACGAGATAAGAGAGAAAAAGAGAGGAGAAAGAAGGAAAGAGAGGAGAAAGGAGAGAAAAAGAGAACGCAATCCCTTATTTTCTCACGAATGCAATCCCGTTCTTCAATAATGCTTTCCCTTTCCATCATTCATGCAATCCCTTTCTTCAATCATGCAATCCCTTTCCATCATTCATGTAATCCTTTTCTTCATTCATGCAATCACTTATTTCCATCATTCAATATGCAATCCTTTTCTTGGAAGTGGAAGTGGAAGGAGAAGGGAAAGGGGAAGGAAAAGAGAAGAAAAAGAAAAGGGAAAGAGAAGGAAAACACAATAAAGATTGTCAGAGCATGTCTATAGGTGCATCTCACAGCACATCTATAGGCGTGTCTAAGAGTGCGTCTATAGGCGCAGCTGTCTATTTTTCCAAAAGACAGACGCGTCTATAGATGCGTGTATAGATGCACTTCGACAGGCATCTTTTTCTAAGAACTTGAAACGGACATGTGCCCGACCACACTAGTACCAAAAACATCCGTTCGACCTGCATATAACAAAGGACAAATCGCAACTTCCAAAGAAGATCAACCGTCAAGAGACTTACCTTGGATAGAGGTATGGAAGCTTCTTTCTTCTCTTCCTTGTTCACCCTCTACTTCTCTTTCTTCTTCTCCTTGTTCACCCTCTTCTCTTGTGTGCTTGTGGATGATTGCGTAATCCTAGAGATGAGTGTGGGTGCTTTGAGATAAGTGTGGATGCTCAAAGCTATGTCTGTTAATAGGAAAGCAAGCCGTGCGACGTTAAAAGTATGCAAAGAAAAGCAAGCATGCTAAAAGTAGGTTCAAAAATCAACTCGCAGTTTGCATGTCTATTTGCACCTCTAAAAGTGCATCTAATTGTGCATCTATAAATGCATCTAAAGTACGTTTTAGACATGCCTATCGATGTGCTCCATAGTACAGATGTAGTGTTAGACGTGCCTTTAGACGCTCCATAGAGTTTTGACATTTACAACTCATCCAAGAACAAAATTTTTGGGTTGTTTATATGTAGGATGTCTTCATCTTCAACAATTAGCTCCAGTGAGGATGAATCCCTCTGTATCCACCATCACGAAATGTGGTTGGAGAAAAAAATGGAATGTATGTGTGATCGATGTCGAGGAAACATGTATCATGCATGCAGAATTACACTCAATCACATCTGAAAGTATGGAGAATGGGATGCGACCATAAACATGGTAAGTGTTAAAGAGTTAAGGTTTATTGAGATACATATGGGTGTTCATGTGTTTGAGTTATGATCCCATTTTAATTTAATATAGGATGTAGTGCCACATCCGCATATGTTGCCCTATGCTTATCATGAGGAGGTGAAGCGTCGGCGATATGAGGTGGGATCTTTGGGAGGGACCATTACGGATGCATGGAGTGATGGTGATAGTAGCCCTCCACCATTACCTCATGAGGCCGTGGAGGAGGAGGTGTTTGATGATATGGTGTGGGATTTATACATCCATCAATCCTCAGGCAAGGCCAATGGGGGAGAGGTGCCCGAGCTCCATGTGTAGGTCAAAGAGGCCCTCAACATCCAGGAAGAGGCCCTCCACATCAAGGGCAAAGACGCCCTCCTCTAGTGAGGTGGTACAAATTCAAGCCAGGGATAGTGGCACTTTGCGAGCTTAGAAAGTTTCAGAATTCCATTGATCTGCTCATCCCGATGGCCAGCTTCGCAAGGTTAGTACGCAAGGTCATGCAGGACCTCAACCTTAGTCCAATGTCCCGGTTTTATAGGTGTGGAGTTGTGGAGGCTCCTTGGCATATTTCTAGAGATGCCTTGCTTGCCCTGCAGCATGTAGTTGAGGCCTACCTAGTAGATCTCATGGATGACACCCAGGTTGTTGCCATCCATAGGAAAAGGGTCATGGTGACTGCTACAGACAGGCAATTTATTGTTTGTCTTAGGAAGCCCAAGGGCACTTAGGGATTTTGTATGCTCCACCTTGTACTCTACCTACAGGCATCTATCTTGTACTCTGCCTATGGGCATCTACCTTGTACTCTGCCTACGGGCATCAATATAATAAAATGTCTTTTTTAGAATTGTCTTTGTATGTGCAATCTCAAATTTATTTTCAGTGTATTTGCAATCTATTAATTTACTTACATGCACTCTCAATTTACTTACAAAAGACTTACTAATGACGTATGCAAAAGCAAAACTAAATAATAAAAATCTAATCTTAATAGAACATGCAAATGGAAATAATACTCAATTTTACTTAACATAGAAAAGGAAACAATGTTCTGTAAACGGGAAGAGAAAATAATTTGAAAATGGTATTCATAATTTACATTGAGTAGTATCACAAAGATCATCAAAGCTTGAATGCCTAAGCTACTCTAGTCTACGCTTCTTCCTGCTTGGCTCAGATCCATTTTTTGCTTGCTGAAGTAGAGAGGGCTGCACAATTTCATTCTTTATAGCGTGGGGATCTATAATGCCAGCTATCCTTGCAATAGCTATAATACTATGAAGCCGACCCGGATAGTGTGTCTAAGAACAAAAATAAAGCTACAGTATGCCTAATCAAAACAACACTGAGGGGCAGTAGGATAGATGGGCCTCATCTTCACCATTCGACTGAGGACGCTGAACTTCATGATGTTCATCTTTCCATCTAGCGATAATTGCCAATGGAACACCAAAATGTGTTGAGCCAGTCTATTGATGTAGTGGCTGATTGACGCCATCCCCCCACCAGAAGACCCTCTGGTTCCACCCTTGCATTCAGTATACTCATCAACCCATAAAATATCCCAGAACCAACATATTACATCAAAACACAAAGATTATATAAATTAATAAAATATTATTTTTCAAGAATTAATAAGAATAAGGGTTTTTTCTTAGATGAAAAATCATATCTTTAAGAAATTTGATTTGGGAGGCCACTAGGACCCTAGCAACCATGCCCATCAATTTTATGCCAAAAAAACCCCTGCAAGTCCAAAATCCGACATCATGTGACCAGAGCCTCGTTTCTAGGCTTTGGCATAAAATTGATGGGCATGGTTGCTAGGGTCCCAGTGGCCTCCCAAATCAGATTTCTTAAAGATATGATTTTTCATCTATGAAAAAACCATAACCCTAATTTTTTACACAAATGGAGTGGGAGGGGCAAGTGGGAGGGGCAAGTGTCAGGGGCAAGTGGTAGGCTCGGGGGGGTCACTATGTATAAACCCTCTCTATCACGTGCGTTCAAGGCCTATATTTAAAGTCCCTTATCTATAAAAAATTTCATGAATAAAATGTACCCCTTTTCTATACAAATCTGTAAATTTTTTCCAAAACTATTTTAAATTATCCCTTATGTATATTTATTTCTATAAATTTTAGAAATTAAAAAAATCCTTCTGTTGAACTCATGTGATAGGGTTACATATGATGAGTGACCCCCCCGAGGTGGTAGGGCAAGTGGCAAGGGCAAGTGGCAAGGCAAGTGATAGTGGCAGGATGTCCTGGGTTTAAAATCATAACATTTGGTTGGGTTTTGTGCCCTAAACCCTTAATCTTATTTTTCATTCCATAAATCAAATTTGGGAGGCCACTGACACCCTAGCAACCATGTGCATCATTTTCAAGCCAAAAACCCCCTGAAAAAAACAAAACTCTGGTCACATGATGTCGGATTTAGGATTTTCAAGGACATCATGCGACCAGAGTCCTGTTTCTTTGAGGGGGTTTTTTGGCTTGAAAATGATGCACATGGTCGCTAGGGTGTCAGTCGCCTCCAAAATTTGATTAGAACTAAAAAAATTTTTTCCTAAATTACAAAACAATAAGTCTCATTGTTTCCAAAAATGTAGGGGCAAGTTGTAGTGGCAAATGGAAGTGGCAGGATGTCTTGGGTTTAAAATTATAAAATTTGGTTGGGTTTTCTACTCCAAACCCTAAACCCTATTTTTTATTCCCTACCAGTTGAAGAAAAAGCAATGATTTTTGTTCCTAAAATGGAACCTAAAATTATACTGATGATTTCGAATCACATGATGAAGCTGGCAAAGCTACATACCTTTTCTGCCTCATCCCGAAGTGTGTCAGCTTATAGTGTCCAACTGGACTCCCTTTTATGGTTGGTCTTAAGCTTCATGTTGGCTTGAGGTGCCAGCTTCTTCATCTCTCTCCTCGAACAATTCCCTCTGCAAATTCATGAACTGCTCATCGGACCTGTCATACTCTGGTGTGGCATCCTCGATTGCTTTTTGTGTTAGTTGGATTGCCTCTAGATCAGTGACGCTGGAGTAATCAATGCATGGAATCTCATGGATTGATGGATTGATTGGAGCATCAAAGTCAATGACATCATCAAGAGTGTCATTTGAGAGCCGACATAGCAGCTCATCCTCTCAGAGACTGGTTTCTTCCATCACTTCCAATATGGTAAGGTATTCCTCACCCTCAATCCTAATTGGATCAACCGAAGAAAGGTGTGGCTTGGTTGCTGCCTCATTTGGATTATAGGTAGAGGATGGATATGCACGAGTCGGATATGAAAATAAGATGACCTCGCTTTCCACTTGCTCCTCAGCTAGGCTAATAGTATGCTCCTTAGGCTCCAAGTCTAGGTTTAGGTCATCTCCTCCACCACTTGTGGATGCAGGACCCTTGGGCTGCTCGCCAACATCCTCATCAAACTTGCTAGTCACATATAGAACGGTAAGGGCTACATCTCTCTTGATAAAATGAATTGGGGAAGATGATAGGGAGATTATCCATGGCCCTAACTAGGCTCTTCTGAAAGTTAGCACTCTGGTCAAAGGAGCTCAAAATATCCAATGAAACCCATTGGTGAGGGGAGTTAGCAATCATGACAGATTGCCCATGGATAAATCTATCAAAAAAATTGAAGTGAGGGAGGGATGAAATCCACTGGTCAAAAGCCTCTCTGAGGGGAAGCCATGAGTGTAGGAGGATGCTCGGGAAGACGAAAGAGGAGGCTGTGGAATGCAAAGTTACTCAAGAGTGGGAAACTGAAAATGTGAAAATAACCTTAGAAGTGTACTTTGTAAATGGGCATTGCCCTTAAAAATGCTCTTAATTACAATATTTTTATATTTATTGTTTTTTCTTTGGAAAGTCCCTCTCTCTCTCTCTCTCTCTCTCTCTCTCTCTCTCTCTCTCTGTCGTTGTCTCTCTCTCTCTCTTGTTGCCCTTAGCTATCTCCCTCTCTCTCTCTCTCTTTGTCTCTCTCTCTCTCTCTCTCTCTCTCTCTCTCTCTCTCTCATAGACCCACAAGGTCTTCTGAGGATGTTAATATATCTTTCTTTCTTTCCCTTCGTTTGTGTCCCTCATTGCTCTCTCTCTCTCTCTCTCTTGCTCCCCTCTTCTCCCTTCCTCTCTCTCTGTCTCTCTATCTCTTTCCCTCCCTTTATGTCCTTATTTGCTCTCTCTCTCTCTCTCACACACACACACTCACAACAAGACAAAGCACCTACAGACGCGCACACAAACATGCTTCCTTAACAAAAAAAACTTACGGGCATGTCTATTTATGCATCTATCGATGCAGACCTGCATCTATATAACAGAGAGACACGCCTATAGACGTGCAAATAGATGCCCTGCTAGAAATTTAAAAAAAAAAAAATAGATGCGTATAGAGACGTGCAAATAGATGCTCTACTAGAAATTTTAGAGATGCGTATATAAACGCATTTATAGACGCGCTTATAGATGCTCTACAGAATCTTTTTTTTAAATAAAAGCAAAATTTTGTGTGGTTGAACAGAATGTTGTGTATGTTGTGTATGCTATGTAGTTACAAGAATCCCATTTCCACATTGTTTAATTCAATTCTTACATCCAACGGCATTTTAAATAGCATGATTGCAAGCACATCTATAGCCGACGATTACAATTACAAATAAAACATTACAACTCCAAAACATTTAGTTCACAAGGCATTCATTGATAGAACGTTGCACAAGGAAATTGAAAGCCAAACAAATAAAAGAAGTGTATATTAATTCATAGCTCAAAAAGTGCTTGTATGTACATATAGCACGAAGCCAAGCCACGTCCTATGGCTTCAAGTACAAAATATAAGAGGAGTGTATATACAAGAGAGGCACGAAGCCAAGCTAGTGGCTTCAAGTACAAAAAAGAGTAGCTAGTACTACTTCTACGACTAATCTAAGTTTTTTGCATCCTCGCTCCCTTCTTTGCCCCCTTCTTCGCTCCCTTCTTCCTCATCTTCTCCCTCCTGATCAGCTACAAGGTCCTGTAAACAAGGAGCAACATGTATCAATGTATGACAAATCAAATCTTTACTTACAATATTGACATTATTTAATTACTTTCAAATACCTAGGGGGGCGCTCTAGTAGCCGGGATATACTACTCCTTAGTAATCAACCTGTCATCAGCGAAGTGCCTCCATGTATCTCCTTTGCGATGGTGGTGGTGGTAGGCTATCTCGATAGGAGTAGGGTACCTGCCCACAATATCAAGCTACAAGATGACACAATTTGTGGAGGGGTTAGTACAAAGAAACAACCTCCTAATACACTACATAAAGAATATAATTTGAGATCGATACTTACAAATTGAGCCTCCCATGATTCAACACCACCTGCTCCAAAATTCATGCTTCCATATTGCTCCATTTGGATCCTTCGTGCCTTCACGTGTTGCAGACTTGGGTCCACCTTCGCTGCCTTCATTTCTTTCTTCCACTCACGCTTGTGAATGGTCTGGTGATGGACTCTTGGTGGTTGACCTCCCTCGATCCTGGCAATCTCGGCTAGTGCCTCCCTCTTAAGCGAAGATCTTTTATTGCTAAGTATCATAACAATCTTTGACTTGACCCATTTATCTGTGAACTCACAATTAGGGGGATTGGGATACCTAGAGCGAACAGTAGCAAGGTCTCATCAGCCAACTTTTTTGGAAGGTCTTTGTAGTGAATAAAGCAATCTCTGTAGTTGTTAGCAATTATAGAGCGCATAAAGGCCATGATGTCCTTCCCTCGTGCATCCATCAAGATGCCTCCTGTCTGAGTGATGTCATAGTAAATCATACCATCACCCTCTGGCATGTTTGCATCATCTGAAGCATCCCCGTCCCCACCACTACCCCCCCAAAATCAGGCTTACATGCATCCCCCACTACTCTCCGTGCTACTACGCTTACTGCCTGTCGTGTTGAGATAGTCCACTAGCCGCTAGTAGCTAGAGAAGCGACTCTCTATTGCACGGGAGTACCCTAGCCACTCATAGCTCGAGAAGGAACTCTCGATGGCACGGGAGTACGCCGATGGCTCTACAAGGCAGAAGGACCTCCTGACCATGGGGGGGAGAAGGGGCTCAGCTCTGTAGCCCACTGGGCTATCTCGACTCTGCTGGGGTAATCTCAGCTGGTGTGGGATTGGGGTGGTTTGTAGTCTATACTGCTGACTCCAGGGGGTGTCTGTAGTACCTGTCATGTATGTGTATAACTCCGCAGGAGTGGGAGGGTGCCCCAAAATGTTATATAACTCCCAAAAGATGGCATCCCAAAGATCAGGTGAGGTTGAAGATCCTGGCCACATGATGAACTGAAGACAAGAAAAGAAGAAAATTACCATTGAGCATGCCCTTGTCATGAGATGCAAAAGAAAAAATAGAGTGACAGCCTGACATTGAGCAAGCATTTACAGACTCTTGAATTCTTTGAATTAGAGTGACAGAAGTCTGTATTTGCTTGCTCAATGTCATGCTATTGAAGCTTCACATCAGAAAAGAGAGGAAAAGAGAGCAATGAAAGAGGAAAAGAGAGGAGAAGAGAGGAGAAAAAAGAAAGGAGATAAGAGAGAAAAGAGAGGAGGGCCAGAGAGAAAAAGAGAGAAGGAAAGAGATGAGAAAAGAGACAAAAAGAGAAAGAAAGAGAGGAGATAAGAGAGGAAAATTACCATGAAAAGAGAAGGAAAGAGAGGATAAAAGAGAGAAGGAAAAAGAGAGACAAGGTGAAGGAAAGAGGGGATAAGAGAGAGGAAAATAGAGAGGAGAAAAGAGAGGAAAATAGAGAAAAATAGAGGAGAAGAAAAGAGAGCGAAAGAGATGAGATAAGAGAGGAATATTACCACGAAAAGAGAATGAAAGAGAGGATAAAAGAGAGAAGGAAAAAGAGAGACAAGATGAAGGAAAGAGGGGATAAAAGAGAGGAAAATAGAGAGAAGGAAAGAGAGGAGAAAAGAGAGGAAAATAGAGGAAAAGAGAGGAGAAAAAAAGAGAGAAAAAGAGAGGAAAGAGAGGAGGGAAATAGAGAAAAAGAGAGAAGGAATTAGATGAGAAAAGGGACGAAAAGAGAAGGAAAGAGAGGAGATAAGAGAGGGAAAGAGAGGAAAAGAGAGGAGAAAAAAGAAACGAGATAAGAGAGAAAAAGAGAGGAGAAAAGAGAAGGAAAGAGAGGAGAAAGAAGAGAAAAAGAGAACACAATCCCTTAATTTCTCACAAATGCAATCCCTTTCTTCAATCATGCTTTCCCTTTCTTCAATCATGCAATCCCTTTCCATCATTCATGCAATCCTTTTCTTCATTCATGCAATCACTTAATATTTTCATCATTCAATATGAAATCTTTTTCTTGGAAGTGGAAGTGGAAGGAGAAGGGAAAGGGGAAGGAAAAGAGAAGAAAAAGAAAGGGGAAAGAGAAGGAAAACACAATAAAGACTGTTGGAGCACATCTATAGGTGCGTCTCACACCACATCTATAGGCGTGTCTAATAGTGCATCTATAGGCACAGCTGTCTATTTTTCCAAAAGACAAACCCATCTATAGATGCATTGTTAGATGGTGTATAGATGCACTTCGACAAACACCTTTTTCTAAGAACTTGAAAAGGACATGTGCCTGACCACACTAGTATTAAAAACATCCGTTCGACTTGCATCCAACAAAGGAAGAATCCAAAGAGAGCAACTTCCAAAGAAGATCAACCGTCAAGAGACTTACTTTGGATAGAGATATGGAAGCTTCTTGTCCTTCTTCAAAGTTGCTTCTCTTTCTTCTCTTCCTTGTTCACCCTGTACTTCTCTTTCTTCTTCTCCTTGTTCACCCTCTTCTCTTGTGTGCTTGGGGATGATTGTGTAAGCCTAGAGATGAGTGTGGGTGCTTTGAGATAAGTGTGGATGCTCAAAGCTATGTCTGTTCATAGGAAAGCAAGCCACATGACGTTAAAAGTATGCAAAGAAAAGCAAGCGTGCTAAAAGTAGGTTCGAAAATCAGCTCACAATCTGTGCATATATTTGCACGTCTAAAAGTGCGTCTAATTGTGCATCTATAAATGCATCTAAAGTACATTTTAGATGCACCTATTGATGCACTCCACAGTATAGATGCAGTGTTATATGCGCTTTTAGACGCTGCACAGAGTTTTGACATTTACAACTCATCCAAGAACAAATTTTTTGGGTTGTTTATATGTAGGATGTCTTCATCTTCAACAATTAGCTCTAGTGAGGATGAATCCCTCTGTATCCACCATCATGAAATGTGGTTGGAGCAAAAAATCGAATGTATGTGTGATTGATGTCGAGGAAACATGTATCGTGCATGCAGAATTACACTCAATCGCATCTCAAAGTATGGAGAATGGGATGCAACCATAAACATGGTAAGTGTTAAAGAGTTAAGGTTGATTGAGATACATCTGGGTGTTCATGTGTTTGAGTTATGATCCCATTTTAATTTGATACAGGATGTAGTGCCACATCCGCATATGTTGCCCTATGCTCATCATGAGGAGGCGAAGCGTCGGCGATATGAAGTGGGATCTTCAAGAGGGACCGTTACGGATGCATGGAGTGATGGTGATAGTAGCCCTCTACTATTACCTCATGAGGCCGTGGAGAAGGAGGTGTTTGATGATATGGTGTGGGATTTATACGTCCATCAATCCTCAAGTAGGGATGATAGCATGGAGCAGGACGATTTTCTTATCATAGCATCGACTCCACTGTTTGAGGGGTGCACATTCTCTATTCTACGTGCCTCCCTTGAGTTACTAAACTTGCAGACCATCTATGGATAGAGCAATGCAAGTTTGAATGCATTACTCAAGTAAACTTTAAAGTCTATTTTGCAAACATGGTGAATTATGCTAGTGGGTCAATTACTTGAATGCTTTTCTCATTTATGGTCTTCACGTGTAGGCTATTGTGTAAAGTGCTTCCAAGGGAGAATAAATTACCGACCTCAAGAGATATGGCAAGGCAACAAGTGACCTCTCTTGGAGGATTAGATTACAAGCGCATCCATGCATGCATCAATGATTGCATTCTGTTTCGTGGACCACATAAGGATGCAAGAGGGTTTCCTACTTGTGGAGAGGCAAGATATAGAGCAGATCTCAAAACTTTGGATGTGCCTCGTAAGGTTCTGCGACATTTTTCCATAGTCCCTCGCATCCAACATATGTTCAAGTGCAAATCCATTGCAGAGCTCATGTCATGGCATTCCTCCCATTGATCAACCAATGGCAAGTGGAGAATTCCTGCAGACACTCCTGCATGGAAGCATATGGAAGACACATGGCCAAGCTTCAAGGAAGAACCTAGGAGCTTGAGACTTGGATTGGGTATGGATGGTGGGAACCCATTTGGTCTCAAAAGCACCTCTTACAGTGTATGGCTAGTGATATTGGTGAATTATAATCTTCCACCCTCTATGGTGATTAAGAAAGGACATTTTATGTTATCCCTTCTAATTCTAGGGAAACATAAAATAAAAAATCCTTATGTTTATTTGGAGACTTTGATTGATGAGCTAGAGATACTTTGGAGAGGCATCGAGGTGCATGATGTGAGCAGGTTGTTGAGATATTGAGCTCCACTCGTGATATGCTAGGGTGACCGTTGTGCATTTATGTCACCGACTTGTTAGCTCTAGATGCGGTTGGTACACCGCCCACGAATAATAGCTGGATGACACCTATCCTTATCTACTCTAGTTCGTGGCGCAGTTAGTATGCCACCTTAGTTAGTTGAGTTTGTTTTGAGACCCACATATAGGGTTCTTCTATTTCTTTGTACTAGAGTTCTTTTGGCTTTCACAACTAAGAAGAGGAAAACTATTTTCAGTCTCCACCTTTGTGTGTATTCCCCCATTGTGTATGTGAGAAAGCTGCAAGTGAGACTCCTTCCCTCTCTCCCACTATCTTCACATAGTATCAGAGCCTAGTTTGTGGTAAGGAGCTCAAGAAAGCAAACGAAGTTTGCAGTGTCCTAGTAAGAGGACCAGTGTTGCTTATCTTTTTCGAGTTTGGGAGCAAATCTCTGCAGGTAGCACAGCCGGAAGTGCAAGAGTGCACTGTCTCAAATTGAGACGCCCTTCGTGGTGTGGCGAGAGGGTAGTATATGTTGCGGTATTGGGCGAAGCCCTCGGTGACTTTATTTTTCTGATTCGAGGCCATTTTGGGGCCTGTTTTGAAGGTGGAAGTTCTTCGCAGGCACTCAAAAAAAGGCCCTGTTTTTGCTGTGCGACCACCGCTCTGCTGGTCAGTGAAAAGTTACCGCAGAAATTGCATCGTATGCCTGTGTGCAGAGATATTGGGAGTTGCATAATCATGCTTGTTTCCTGTTGATGCAAAATCATCACTAGGAAGTGATTGTGTGGTCAAATACCACTTTCGTCAGTTTTGTAGATCTGCTCGTGTGAGGCAAAAGCTGTGTTTTTTGTAGTGACAGAATATTTTTCAGTGTTTTGTAATGGCGTCTGATTCTCTTTCACAGATTGTCACTGAAAAGCTTGAGAAGAATAACTTCTAGGCATGGAAGTTTAGAATGACGAATTTCCTTATGGGAAAAGGCTATTGGGAGTTCATTACAGGAAATGAAGAAGAACCAGTTTTCCTAATGTTCCCAATCAATTAGAAATGCAGGCATTTAAAGGATGGCATGAGAGAGCCAGAAAAGTTATGTACTGGTTGTCTATCAGTATTTCGGATTCTATGATTGTGTATATTCAAGATGCAAGTACGCCAAAGGAGGCATGGGATACTTTAGCAAAAATGTACAGCACAAATACGCAAGCCAGGAAAATGCAGCTCAAGCAGGAGTTGCACAATGTGCAGAGAGAAAATATGAGCATCAATGACTACCACATGAAGGTGGAGAAAATTGCAGATGCACTTGCTTCCATTGGGTCGCCAGTGGAAGATGATGATCTAGTTTCTATGACCTTGAATGGTCTAGGAAAGGATTATGCACAGTTTCAGACATCCATTGCCGTCCGTGAAAAATTTCCTGATTTTGAAGAGTTGTTTGCTCTTCTAATTTTTGAAGAGCAGAGAAATGGGGGTGCATCTTCTTCAGGAGGAACTTCAAAAGAAACTGTCTTCTACTCAAATACTGGAAGAGGTAAAGGCAGAGGTAGAGGAGGCCAATCTGGAGGCCGTGGTAGAAATCAGAATATGCAGCAAACTCAAGAAAACCAGTCCTATGGAGGAGGACGTGGTAACTCTAGAGGCAGGGGGAGCCAAAGAGGCCATGGTGGATGGCAGAGAGGCCAAAATGCAAACAGCAACATTGAATGCTACTACTGTGGTAAAATGGGTAATATGGCTAAGGACTACTACAAAAAGCAGAATGACATTATGAATGGAAAATTGCAGCAAGGCAATTATGCATCTTCTAGTAGACAGGGTGATGACAGAAATGAGCATCTATTTATGGTGCAGCACATGACCAATTTTGTGACAAGTGCAGAAGAACGAAATGATGTGTGGTATGTTGACTCAGGTGCATCAAACCACATGACAGGTCATGCAAAATGGATGCAGAATGCAAGGAAAATGGAAAAACCAGGATTTGTGGAGACTGGTGATGATATTGCACATCCTATTGTGCAGATTGGTAAAATTCCTTTGTCTATGTAGGATGGGAAAAAGAAATACCTGTTTGATGTATTTCATGTCCCGAACATCACCAAGAACCTAGTTTCTATTGGTCAAATGGTTGAGCAGGGCTTGCAGGTCAGATTTAATCCTCATGGATGCTTTGTTGAGGATATGAAAAATAACGGTCGCTTGATAGCAAAAGGAAAGAAGAAGGGCAGGATGTTTACGTTGGATGTGGACATGCCTGAATTGAGTGCAGCAATGTTTGCACATGGGACCGGTGTAGTTGCAGATATTGATATCTGGCATAAACGCATTGGTCATGTTAATATACAACGACTTCAATCAATGCAAGCCCAAAATATTGTTGCAGGATTGCCTAAATTTAAGGTTGCAGAAATGCATAAGGCTTGTGAAGCCTGTCAATTTGGAAAACAGGCAAGGAAACCATTTCCTAGGCATGTTCAAGAGAGTAAAAAGCCATTGGAATTAATCCACTCTAATGTGTGGACTACTAAAGCTGCATCTATTGGAGGCTGTCACTATTTTGTCACTTTTATTGATGACTACAGCAGAAAAGTTTGGGTGTATTTTATGAAAAAGAAAAGTGAAGTGTTTGGGCACTTCAAAGCTTTTAAAGCTATGGTTGAAAAAGAAACAGTCCAGCAAATAAAATGCCTAAGGTTAGATGGAGGGGGAGAGTACCTCTCAAATGAGTTTGCAAGGTTCTTGCAGGAGCATGGCATAAAGCAAGAATATTCATGCAGTCATACCCCACAGCAAAATGGACTTGCAGAAAGGAAAAACAGGCATATTGGAGAAGTATCTTGGGCCATGCTAAATGAAAAAGATCTACAAGATTATTATTGGGCTGAAGCAGTTGCTACAGTAGTTTACATAATGAATAGGACTCCCACTACAGCAATACATGGCATGACGCCAGAGGAGATGTATACTGGTAGGAAACCAGATATTTCTCATTTGAAAATTTTTTGTTGCATTGCCTATGTTCATGTGCCAGATGAGTTGAGGTCCAAGTTGGATCCAAAAGCTGAGAAGTGCATCTTTATTGGTTATTCTCTACAGCAGAAAGGGTATAGATGCTATAACCCTTCTATTCGTAAGTTTACAGTGAGCAGAGATGTTGTTTTTGATGAGATGAGCAGCTGGTATAAACCAGTAAATGTGATGATTGATGTAGATGCACAAAATGGTAATGCTGCACAGAATTCACAGTAGTAATCACAAAATATCAGTGGACCTGTAGTGTCCTCTAGCAGTGGTTCACATACTTCGCCATGGACAGGCAGATTGAGATCAGGAGAATCTCCTCAAAGCAATGCAGATAGTGGTATGTAGGTATCACAAAAAGGAAAAGAGAAGGTAGATCAGCCCATGTTTGATGTGAATGCAGGTCACTCTTACGTGGATGGTGAATCCAGTGGCTCAGAACAGAGCATTGATGATGAGTTGGGTATTCCTTCTGTTGTTACACCTGGAGTAAGGAAGACCAAGGATATTTTGAGAGCACCTGGAAGTGAGCCTATTTTGCACAGGTCTACCAGAGCTAGGTATCCTATGGATAGGCTGAAATATGATGGATTTACAGCCATTCACTATGCCTATATGGTCAAAGTGATACAGGAACCAAAACCCACTTCTTTTGAGCAAGCCATGGGAAATGAAAAAAGGGAGAAAGCCATGGATGAAGAAATGGATGCCTTGGAAGCAAATGCTACATGGGAATTGGTGCCTTTGCCTAAAGACAAGAATGCAACTAGCTGTAAGTGGGTTTATAAGATCAAGCACAATGCAGATGGTTCTGTGAACAGATACAAGGAAAGATTAGTTGTCAAGGGGTATGCACAAACATATGGCATTGATTATGAAGAAACATTCAGTCCGGTTGCAAGGATGGCAACTGTAAGAGCAGTCATTGCTATGGCTGCATCAAAGGGATGGTCTTTACATCAGATGGATGTAAAGAATGCCTTCTTGCATGGTGATTTGGAAGAAGAGGTCTTTATGGAGCAGCCACCAGGTTATTTTCATGCTCTTCATCCTGAGTTTGTTTGCAGATTGAAGAAAGCCTTGTATGGCTTGAAGCAAGCACCTAGAGCATGGTCTGACAAGATAGGATAGTATCTTGTCACTATTGGCTTTTAGATTTCCAAGGAAGATATCTCACTCTATGTGAGAAAAATAGAGAAAGGTATTATGCTGCTTGTCATTTATGTTGATGATTTGATCATCACAGGTGATAGTGATGAAGATATCCTTCATGTGAAAATGCTATTGAAGTAGAAGTTTGAGATGAAGGATTTGGAAGAGCGGTGTTATTTCTTGGGCATTGAGGTGATTAGATCACCAAGTGGGATACAGCTCTTGCAAAGGCAGTATGGATTGGACATGCTGTCCAAATATGGGATGACAGGCTGTAAGCCTATTTCAGTTCCTTTGGAGCAGAATGTGAAGCTGAACAAAGATGCAGGTGAGCTTCTGAAAGACCCTACTATGTACAGACACATAGTAGGAAGTTTGATTTGTATGACTATTACCAAGCCAGATTTAAGCTATGCTGTTGGATTGGTAAGTCAGTTTATGCAGGCTCCAAGGAAACCGCATTTGGATGCGGCTAGACACATACTCAGGTATGTGAAGTCCACATTGCAGTATGGACTATTTTATGAGGCTGGGGTTCAGATACAGTTGCATGGATACATTGATGTTGATTGGGTTGGTAGTATTTCTGATAGACGATCTACCAGTGGATATGTGTTCTCTTTTGGGAGTGTTGCAGTCACCTAGAGCAGCAAGAAACAACCTACAGTTGCCTTGTCAAGCACAGAGGCTAAGTACACGCGTGCAGCAATGGCTGCATGTGAGGTAGCTTGGTTGCATAAGCTACTTTATGATATGCATCAGTCTACAGGTGGGCCAGTTGTCATTTATTGTGACAACATCAGCAGTATACACTTGGCAAATAACCCAGTCTATCATGCTAGAACAAAACACATTGAGGTGCATTATCACTATGTGCAGGAGAAGGTTTTACTAGGTCTTATTGATCTAGTTTATGTCAGCACAGAGGATTAGGTAGCTGACATATTCACGAAGGCATTGGGTGCAAAGAAGCTGTGCAAGTTCAGAGACTTGCTTGGTGTGCAGGAATTGGGATTGAGCTCGAGGGGGAGTGTTGAGATATCGAGCTCCACTCACAATATGCTAGGGTGACTGTTGTGCATTTATGTCACCGACTTGTTAGCTGCAGATGAGGTTGGTACACCGCCCACGAATAATAGCTAGATGACAGCTATCCTTATCTACTCTAGTTCATGGCTAAGTTAGTATGCCACCTTAGTTAGTTGAGTTTGGTTTGAGACCCACATATAGGTTTCTTCTATTTCTTTGTACTAGAGTTCTTTTGGCTTTCACAACTAAGAAGAGGAAAACTGTTTTCAGCCTCCACCTTTGTGTGTATTCCCCCATCGTGTATGTGAGAAAGCCGCAAGTGAGACTCCTTCCCTCTCTCCCACTATCTTCACACAGGCCTCCCTCATCTCATGAGACTTCAACTACAAAGTAGTCTTAATGTGGACAATGCATGACTTCCCAGGCTATGGCAAGTGTTCAGGTAAGCATTGCACTTTTAATTATGAGTAGGCAATCAATGTGGCACCCTAAACCCACTAGCTTGAACTCTTAATTGCATCTATTATTCAGGTCTCACTACATCGAGTTACCATGCATGTCTTATTTGTGGCCCTTCGCTAGTTTCCTCACGGGCAGATGCATTGAATAAGCTCATCTATGAGAATCAACATCGATTTCTCCCACCTAATCATCCTAGATATGTCACCCCTTGGAATGAAGTCCCCCCATAGTCACTCACTGTGGGAGATTGGATGAGAATTTGGGATGGATCCACGACTCCTCCACCACTTGGCATGAGCCAGTAAGGGTTTGTAACTATTGTGTGCTATATTGGTTGGAAATAAAGATTTCCCGCTAACACCAGCTTTTGTTTAGATACTCCATCTTTATCGTTTACCATATTGGTCCCACCTCAAGATTAATCACCTTCTTGATCCCATGCATATCTTCAAGAATGTGGCATCTACCATTCGGGAGCATTTGAATGGGACACGAGATTCTGCAGGCATAAGGGAGGATCTACGCACCATAGGGAGGATGCATGAAGCTTGGCCACAAGAGAGGCCAAATGGGCGTGTTTTTTTTCCTCATGCACTGTGGAGGTTATCAAAGCTAGAGATGGTGGCAGTGAAGCGAGCTATCACTACAGTTCCTACTCCCTTTGGATGCATGAGGTGTTTGAAGGGGGCCTTCACAAAGAGCAAGAAAAGAGGTGTACTGCAATTATATGGCTTGAAATCTCATGATTGGCACAAGATGCTCCAAGTAAGTATCTTATGTGCATATAATCTTTTTCATTCCAAATTTGTGAGTGAATTAGAAGCAACGTCTAATCAACCATTCCTCGTGTGTTTAGTTCATACTACCTACTAGCATTTCTCGCAGTGCATCGAAGGACGTGAAGGATTGTAGTTACAAGATGGGCGAGCTTGTGAGTACTTTACAGGATACAAAATGTGAATATTGTATTTACAAGATGGGCGAGCTTGTGAGGTACTTTATAGGATGCAAGGTGTTCATATTGCTAATATTGTCTTTTTACCTCATGCACCATGGAGGTTATCAAAGCTAGAGATGGTGGCAGTGAAGCGAGCTATCACTACAATTTGTACTCCCACTGGATGCATGAGGTGTTTGAAGGGGGGCTTCACAAAGAGCAAGAAAAGAGGTGTAGAGCAATGATATGGCTTGAAATCTCATGATTGGCACAAGATGCTCCAAGTAAGTATTTTATGTGCATAATATCTTTTTCCTTCCAAATTTGAGTGAATTAGAAGCAACTAATCAACCATTCCTTGTGTGTTTAGTTCATACTACCTACTAGCATTTCTCATAGTGCATTGAAAGATGTGAAGGATTGTATTTACAAGATGGGTGAGCTTGTGAGGTACTTTACAGGATACAAAATGTGAAGCGTATCAATGCTCCATGCAAGGTGTTAATATCGCTAATATGACATACTTTTTCCTTTCTAGGTATGTGAGCTCAAAAGAAGTAGATCCCACCACACTTGAGAATGCTTGACTTATGTCAGCGAAGGTGGTTTGTTTAGTGAAAGAGACATTTCCACGTTCTATCCTCACAAGCCAACTACATCTCATAGTGCATTTGGTGGATGAGATTGCTATATGCAGTACTGTACATGCACGATGGTTGTTCTTCCTCGAGCGCTTCATGAAGACCTTGAAGGGTTTCATGAGACAAAATGCAAAACCCGAAGGTAGCATGGCTAAGGGTTGGTTGGTACAAGAGTCACTTGTATATATTTCTATGTTTCTTGTTGATGTGGATAGCTCTCTCCCACGACTATGGAGAGAGGATGAAGACTAAGAATGAACTCTATTGTGCCTCAAGGGAAAGGACGCAGAAAAGTAATAGACATGGACTTGCTTAATAATATCAACCTCTATTGCATGCTTAATAGTGATGTGATGAAAAGATGGGTGACAAGATATGAGGATGCAAAGGCAAGAAGACAAGGAGAAAGGGCCCTCTTTCGTACACACCACGGATCTCGTGTGCCACACCCTTAGCATCTAAGAGCACTTCCAAAGGATATTCATGTGGATTGGCTACTTGATGAAATGGAGAGAGCAGAGAGAGATGAGGGGATGCATATCACAATGGAAGAATGGGAGTATGCTAGGGGATGCATGAGCAAGGTCGGTATATAGAATGTTATGCATAAGTTAGGAGCTTTCAACAATTTAGATTGCTTATTTAATTGATTTTATCTTGGTGGTGTACTATGTTCAATGTTATATGGTGTGAGGGCAAGAATTTTTGAACACAACGGATTGATGATAAGAGAAACACACAAGATTGTGGCATCATTGCTAGCTTTGAGGGAGCCAATGGATCCATGGATTATTATTGTGGCATAATCCAAGATATTACTAAGCTTGACTTTCCATGCTTCTTTGCGTATGTTTTGGATGTAAAGTGGTTTAAGGACGTGGTGGAAAGAGGCCCTAATGCAACAATCAAATGCCATGCAAGTGGCTTTGTAACTATTGACTCCACAAAGTTTTGGCAAAGTAAGAAGGACACACTAGTACTACCGCAACAATGTGAACATGTATTGTACACACATATAAAAATACTCACTTTTAAATATTTGATACCTTCGATGCAAGGAAAATAACATGATTGTATTTGTGTTTGAATTAGGTTGTCTATCAACCAATGGCGGATAATAATAGGTGGTGGCATGTCATACCTATTACGCCACGTTCCAAAGTGATGTATAGTACATTTGCTAATATGGAGCGTATGGAGGATGATCATGGCCATGGAGGTGATGATGACCATGATACAAGAGAGGAGGATGATCATGAGATAGGAGATATGGATATTGAGGCCATTACCCATGAGGATGAGCCTAACATTGGTGATGTTGATTTCAATGAGCACATGAGTAGCACAAGTAGTAGTGGGTTGAATGTATTTATAGATCTCAACACTGGTTTGGATTTTGAAGTAGATAGTTTGGCAAGGGATGAGATTGAACCGTAGCCCATCATTCATATTGGCAAAACTATTTCACATATTGTCTCATTCTCCTCACCTCACTTTATTTTAGTATATGTGAGTTTGCCAAAAAGCATTGATGTTTTTGTTAAAATTACGTGCTTTGGTAATCATGGGCAATGTTAGGAAAGCAATGATGTACATTTATCAGCCTGCACCAAAATTTCACTCTCTGTATTCTCTGTTTTGCATCTAAATCCGCATCTAAGTCACAGTGCAGACGTGCTAATAGACGTGCAAATAGATGCACTAATAGACATGCTATTAGATGTGCCTGTATTTTTGCTATTCTAGCAGTGCTTATAGACGCGCCTGCTATTATGCGCGTCTATCAAGCACGTCTATAGTTGCTTTGTGTTGTTGTCTCTCTCTCTTTCTCTCTCTCTCTCTCTCTCTGTGTCTCTATCACACCTGATGATCATCTTGTTGCCATGTTGCCCTTAGTTATCTATGTCATGGACATTGATTTTACATATACAATTTTTGTATTTTGTTAGCGGCTCCACCCTTTGGATCAGTTGTATCTGGGTTTTTTTTCAATCTCATAGTCTCTCAAAGACCTTAATTAACTTTCTTATTTTTTTTCCTCAACTTAGAGGTACAAATGAATAAATGTAATCTTAACTCTTTCTCTCTTCCCATTCTCTACCTCTCTCTCTCTCTATCCCACTCTCCATCTCCCTCTTTCTGTCCCCGTCTCCATTGTCATGGACATTGATTTTATGTATACACTTTTTGTATTTTGTTAGTGGATCCACCCTTTTGATCAATTGTATTTGGGTTTTTTTTCAACCTCATAGTCTCTCAAAGAGCTTAATTAGCTTTTCTATTTTTCTCTTTCTCAACTTAGAGGTGTAGATGCATAAATGCAATCTTAATTCTCTCTGTCTCCCTTTGTGTCCCCCCCCTCCCTCTATCTCTTTCCCTTCCTTTGTGTCCATGACTGCTCTTTGTCTCATGGCTAGGTGCATTATTTGTGTCGCTTATTGTACTCTCAACTTCTCTCTCTCTCTCTCTCTCTCTCTCTCTCTCTCTCTTGCACGCTCTAATTGCTATCTATCTCTCTCACACACTCTCTCTTGCACAATATAGATATACCAATACCCACAATAATTTAAAATTACAAATATTTATCGCTTTATTATTCATAGACCATAGAGAGCCAGCAATCTACAGGTGCAGACTTAAATTAAAAAAATTTTAACGATAAATGAAACAACACTTTGTATTATATATGATTTCTATTCATACATGTAACAATGCCTCATTGCCAACCGCATTGTTGAAGCACTAAGGATCCAAGAAACTGGATATGATATGAAATACTTGCCATCATGTCTCAACTATCTCTAGAGTATGGGGGGGGCAACAATTCTTACAAAGGATACTTGTCTCATCTCTATATCTAACTTTGTGATTATCAAGTCTAAAATAATAGTCTTGGGGAGGGCTTGTTGTTGCCAATTGCAATTTTTCCCTGATAAGTCGCATGGTCCACTCCTCTTCCAATTCCAACATTAGATCAGGATGTCCTTGCTGATAAATTGATACCTCGACAATAGGACCATGAGTCCCATCATGCAGATCATCATCCATTGCTTCCCATTGAAGGTTCTTTCATCTAAACCTTCTATATATGTGAAAGTCATGCAGAGATTTTGCCTTCCAATGAAATACCTGCAAAATTTGGGATCTATTAATACATAGTATCTTGATCATTTTTTATACAAACAAGAATTGTAAGATTTGCTCACCGAAATGTCACATCTGAAGTGTTCAATCAACATTGTACTAAATTGTCGGCATGACATGTTCTTGTTGTCCATCCATTGTCAAATAGCTCAGATAGCAAGCCCATTTCTAAGCTCTTGCAAGTGTAAGTAATCTTTGTTTTCCTTAATTGCCTACAACTTGCAAAGAAATCAACAAAGTATGGAAATGGAAGAAACTAGCTCAACCTAGCATTTCTTCCACTAGTAGTTGGCTTCATAGCATTTCTCACATCATTAAACATTCTATTTCTATATGATTCACTTATCTCCATGCTTGGAAGCGGCCATTCTGGACTATCAAAAGAGGGCAAGGGAAGAGATTCTAATCTACCATACTGTCCTTCTTCATTTGGCACAATGAACATTGAGTCATAGAAGAATATCCCATCCTTTTTTAATTCTAATGGTGTGCGACCTTCATACTAAAGACTCCCGATCTCAACATGGAGGACATGCAACACCCCAGTTACACATGCTGCAGGCTCCCACTCTTTGTAAGTAGATGGATATAAGTATGTAAAGCAAAGACAAGGCATAAGATAGTAGTGTCAACATCCCCAAATAAATGCAAATACTCTAAAAAGCAAATGAAGTACTTGTACACTTTGAAAAACTTACAATTGGGCCTACGATATGAAAGTCCTGCATTCGGATGCACATATATGTTTGCATGGGTAAAGACATGCTGAATACATACTTGTGTTATTGTGTTACTACTAGGAGAAATTTCAAAATCTAACATCCTTCCCTTCTAATGTTTGGAAATGTCCATTGCATCCTTCTGACCCACTTTGTAGAACCCACAATTAGTGGGTTGCATTGTGATCCAAGAATATTTCATGTAGAATTGAGGAATCCATTCCCCATGCTCATCCTTAACATTCTTCAATACAGCAGACTGTAAATTACTTCTGTATCTATCATTTTCTACTTCCAGATTAAAATTAGCTCTTTCTACTTCCAAAGAGCCTCCAAATTTATGTCTTCTATTCTCTCTTTCTCTATCCCTCTGTTTGTCTTTCTTTGCAACTCTCTCTCTCTCTCTCTCTCTCTCTCTCTCTCTCTCTCTCTCATTTCTTCCTCTTCAAATCATGTATTAAAAGAAAACAACACAATTACCAAAACAAACTACAAATTAACTGCTTCTTCAAAGTTGCATCATAAAATCTCATTATTTTCATTGTCTTGCATTGTTCTAAAGGTTTTCTCACTTGAATCTCCATGCAAGTTGCTTTGATAGACCCTAATTTGAGTTGAAAACTAAAAACATTCTAAAACTACATGAATAAATAGTACCTGATTCTTGAAGCAAGGTTCTTTAAAAGAAAAATGTGATCAAACTTGTCTCTTCCAGTGGTCCCAAATGTGTTCCACGAATGATGAAGTTGATGGTTCTTGCTTCACAACAAATTATATGCTCCCAAACATCTCGAAATCTATTTCAAACAATGTTTTCTAGAAAACTATTGATAGCAAGAGTGGAAAAGACTCATTTCTCATGGAATTTCTTACAAAACAAACAAAATTTTCAAAGTTTTCAAACCATGTAATAAAGCAAAACAACGCAACTACACAAAATGAACTACATGTAAGAAAATAATACAACATTTGTGCTCAACAGATAATAGGATCTCGTACGCAAGAGAGAAAACAAGATAATATGGAGAATCAAAAATTTGATTACTGTAGAACTGATACAATTGATGGCGCTGGCTCCCAACCATGCGCTCCTGTGAAAGAAGCTTCGATGGCGTGCTGGAAATAGTAGAAGACGAAGGCTGGATGCTAAGGAATTAGGGGTGCTGTAGCCAGTGATGAAATGGCTTCACGCGCTTGCTCTTATATAGCCACCAATCATAGTCGGTTAGGCTCAATTGGGTGACTGACCCAGTCAGCCCAAAATGGTCTTGGTCCTGAAATAGGCCACCGACCATACAATAGAACCGATGCGCAAAACAGAGCAACTAACCTACGGTGTTCGGCCCACAGCCATCTGGGATCATCTGAGGCTCCAAACGGGCCCCGCAACCCAAGAGTGGACTGCCCCAAGAAATGCTCCATCTACCCTCAGTGCGGTCAGTCAAGGGATGCCTTCCCGCACTTGCATGTAGCCTAGTTGGCAATGTTCCAACTCTATCTGAAGCCGTCTAGCCATCAGGCCACACATGGCCCTCATCTGGTGTCCAAACCAAGACCTACCGGATAACCGAGCTACTAAAATGCCTTATCCTCATATGGGGGGCTTACAAGTAGAGTTAGCTAGTTCCCGCATAGTTACATGAGAGTGGAGCATTGATATCTAACACCCCCCCTCAATGTCCACCCGCAAGTGAACTTACTTTTTCGGCCCAATGCCAAGTCGATGAAGATGCCTCTCCAGCAAGTCTCTTCCAAGAGCCTTCGTGAAGATGTCCGCAGCATTCTCTGTAGTCAGACAGTACACCAAGTCCACCTCTCCATCCATGATCAGCTCGCGTACAAAGTGATATTGAATCTCAATGTGTTTTGTGCGAGCGTGGAACATCGGGTTCTTTGCAATTGCCATGCAACTCTGATTATCACATAATAACTACGTAGGCTTGTTCTGCACTACACCCATGTCCCCCAAAATTCCTCCTCAACCACACTGCTTCGCAAGAAGCAAAGCATGCAGATTTGTACTTAGCCTCGGTAGAAGAAAGAGCAACTGTGGGTTGCTTCTTGATGACCCATGACACAACTCCAGATCCAAGTGGGAAACAGTACCCTGTCACTGATCTCCTGCTGTCCACGTCTCCTGCCCAATCCGAGTCACAAAATCCAGTCAAGATGTTGCCCTTGGTATAGGTGATGCCATAATCAAGTGTGCCTTGATGTATTTCAGCACCCACATCCTTGCCCTCCAATGGTTCTCCCAGGGCTTATTGGAAAACTTACTTAGTACACCAGTCGCAAAATTGATGTCCGGCCGTGTGTTGCACAGGTAAATCAAGTTGCCCAAAGGCCTCCTGTACTTTGCTTCGTCCACCAGTGGTGATAAATCCTCGTTTGAGAGCTTCACATCAACCTCCATAGGGGTACCAACTGTTTTGCACTCAGCCATGCCAAATGCCTTCAGTATCTCACTAGCATACTTCAGCTGTGAAATGAAGATCTGTTTCGGCTCCTTCCAAACTTCAATCCCAAAACAAAAATGCATCAGTCCGAGGTTTGTCATTTCAAACTCTCTTCCTAGCAAATGCTTCATCTGCGAGATCTTCTCTTCATGGTTCCCTGTTATGACAAGGTCATCCACATAAAGGACCACGATCATACACCTACCTCCTTCTCTGAAGATATACAAATTTGCATCAGATGGGCTCCTCCTAGACCTGTTTTGCAGAAAGTAGGCATCAATTTGCTGGTACCATGCTCGTGGGGCCTGTTTCAGCTCGTAAAGTGCCTTCTTCAGTTTGCAGACTTTACCTTCTGAACCAGGGATCTCAAAACCTGGTGGTTGTTCCACGTATAACTCCTCCTTGAGATCTCCATTCAGAAAGGTGGATTTCACATCCATCTGAAACTTGGGCCAACTTTCCTAGGTAGCTAAAGCCAAAACACTACGAATTGTGGTTAGTCGAGCTGTGGGAGAAAAAGTATCTTGATAATCAAAACCATGTACCTGTGCAAATCCTTTTGCCATGAGCTGAGCCTTGTACTTATCCAACGTGCCGTCGAACTTGTACTTGGTCTTGTACACCCACTTGGTCCTGATTACCTTGCATTTTGGTGGTCGATCCACAAGGTCCCAAGTGTTGTTCTTCATTATGGAGCCATACTCCAATTGCATAGCCTCCATCCACCTATCATCGCCCTATGCCTCTTCGACACGGGTTCATCACACAGATCACTTCTGTCATTAAAGCATAGTTGACCAAGTGTTCTTGTGTCCTTCTTTGCTCCTCTAATCTCTTGGACCGATGGTGTTCGGATGGTTCCTCCTCAATGGCTGGAGGTTTTCTGCCATCCAAAAGCTACTTTACCCACTTCGGGAATGGCCGTTGCCATTGTGGTTCTACAGGTTCTTTGTCATCTTCTTTGTCTTGAATCCTCCCAAGCACCATTGGGGGAGTTTGGTCTACTATTGGTGGCAGTACTGGATGGATATCCTGGTCCTGGTTGTCTGGGAAGGAAGCATCCTCCTCCAATTGATGCGGCTGTTCTGAGAAGACCACATCGCGACTTACAAATACCTTCTTGGTAATAGGGTTATACAGATGATAACCCTTCGCCTCTTCATTGTAGCCCAAGAAAATACACTTCCGGCTCTTCGGTTCCCATTTGGTCCTAGTAGCATCAGGGACATGCACAAAACAGTCACATCCAAAAACTCTGAAATGTGCAGCTAAAGGTTTCTTACTAGAAAAGGCTTGCAGTGGAGCCATCCCATTCACAGCCTTCGTGTAGCTACGATTGAGGATGTAAACTGCAGTGTTACATGCTTCAACCCAAAAAGTATGGCAAATCTTTCCCTTTCATCATACTCCGGCCCATTTCACAGATGACGTGCATCTTGCATTTTGCTACTCCATTTTGCTGTGATGTATGTGGCGGGGGTTTCTGCCTCTTGATTTCGTGACTTTTGGAGTAACTTTCGAATTCAGTCGATGTGAACTCTCCACCTCTATCTGATCTCAGCTTCTTCACCTTCCTCCCCGATTCTTTCTTGACCATTACCTGCCATTCCTTGAACCTACTGAAAGCCTCATCTTTCATCTTCAGGAAGTATATCCATATCCTTCTATTGTAGTCATCGATCAGCATCATGAACTAGAAGGAACCACCCAAATCTTCCGTCTCCATCTTTCCGCAAAGGTTTGTGTGAACGAGCTCTAGAGGAGCCTTTGCCCTGCTGGCCTCTTTAGGAAAGGGCTGCTGATGCTGCTTGCCCATCATGCAAGCTTCACATACATCGGGCAGATCTGAAATTTCTGGTAGGTCTGCAATCATTCCACTTTTATGCATCTCCTTGAAAGAACTAAGGTTTAGATGACCAAACCTCTCATGCCACAGCTTAGTGTTCTTCACATCCACTCGAGCACTGAAGGCTGAGAGTTCATAAATGTTGTTGCGCCGTGTACCTTTACCAATGACCTTTCCTTGAAGATCCAGGATATGTGCACCATTCTTATCGAATTGAACTTTGAGGTCCCAATCCATGATCGCAGAAACAGACAACAAGTTCCTCTTTATATCTGGCACATAAAGAACATCGGACAACTATTTTACAACTCCATCTGACTTGAGAGCAATCATATCTTTTCCTTTTGCTGGACATTTTGCATCATTGCCAACTGCTACCATGATGTCATCCCCTACCGGCTGTAGAGAGGTATACCAATCCTTCCGACTGGTCATGTGGCACGATGCACCACTATCAATGATCCAAGGTTCATCCGCAGGTACATGAACTACCTCCATGCAAATCTCCTCAATTGCTATGAATAGCTCTATTGGTATTGCCTGCATGCTATTGCTGGACTCTTTCTTTACTCCGTTCTTCTCATTTGCAATCTTCTTGCGGCACTCATTCTGCTTGTGCCCTACCTTGTTGCAATAGAAGCACTTGATCTTCTTCTTTCTCTTTTTATCATTAGAAGAAGATGGGTTACCAGAGTCCTTACCCTTACCTTTCTTTGATCCAATCCAGAAATCTGAATCTTCTCCAGTCCTCATCTTTTGACGCATCTCCTTCTCCAGAAGCATCACGCTGAAATCCTCAAAGTTGAGGGGCGGATTTCTGCGTATTTAGCACCATAATAAGACCATCGTACTTTGGTGGGAAAATCCGTATGCATCTTCGTGCTAGATTCTCGCTGGTGATGGTGATGCCAATCGTAGTCATCTGATCGCGCAGATTCTTCACCCTGGTGATGAACTTCTCTGCCGCTTTAGACTTAGACAACTTCTCGCTTGCGAGTTGAGTCTCCAGATTTTGAATCCACATCTGATTCATGGTCTCGTACTGATTTTTCAAGACCTTCCATGCCTCCTCCGTAGTGGTGACATGTTGAATTAACGCCATGACGGAATCACTAACACTATAGACAATAGAACACAGTGCATATGCATTTCTTTTTGTCCACGCAAGAATCTCATCCGCAGTTGGTACTATCTGTTATCGTGCATTGGCTGGGTCTCAGGACCGCGATCTCAGGATCGGCCTCTGTCCACCCCAATAGCAGTGTCCCAAAGCTCATATGCGCTTAGGATGGTCTTCATCTTGAACTTCCAGAGAGGATAGTTAGAGCCATCCAACTTTCCTCTTTCACCGAACGGTGGGATTCGCAGTCTTGCAGGCTGGGCCATCTCTCACAATCTGCTCACAAACAGAAATACACTACCAAATCTTCTTGCTAGAGTCCAGGCTCTGATACCATGTAAGAAAATAATAATACATCTGTGCTCAACAGATAATAGGATCTCGTATGCAAGAGAGAAAACAAGATAGTATGGAGAATCAAAAATTTGATTACTATAGAGCTGATACAATAGATGGCGCTGCCTCCCAACCGTGCGCTCCTATGAAAGAAGCTTCAATGGCATGCCGGAAACAATAGAAGACGGAGGCTAGATGCTAAGGAATCAGGGTTGTTGTAGCCAGTGATGAAATGGGCTTTATGGGCTTGCTCTTATATAGCCACCAGTCTAGTCGGTTAGGCTCAATTGGGTGGCCGAGCCAGTCCACCCAAAATGGTCGGTCGGCAGTCTCAAAATAGGCCACCGACCATATTTTAACCATGTATTCCCATCTTAGACTATCATAGCTTTATCTTCTTGGTTGAGCAATACACACCTCTACTTGAATTTCTTGGCGGAATCCATGGCCCTCGAATGGACTTAGAAGTAACACAGTGGCAAGGTCTCTACAAGCTCTGAAAGATGCCAAATTTTAATGAAATTTAATATAGCGCTGCTTTTGAAATCCCCTCCTAATCCTCCTCCCTCTTCCTCGCCATCTCCTTCTCCCCCATCCTCCATGATCCCCTCTTGCTAAAGCAACACCCTCATTCCCGTATGTAGTATCCCTCTCTCTCTCTCACTCTCTCTCCCCCTTATGTGTGTGTTTGAGAGCTTCACCTCGGCCCATGCTTCACTTCGCTGTGTGTGTGTGAGATCTTCACATGAGTATTGCATGCATAGTGTATCTCATCCTGTAGACAATCATTGGCTGCTCATTGGGTGTGGATCTGAGTCGATTCCCTCTATTTTTGATGGATTATCGTTGCAGGATACTTCCATCACCTTGACCGTGATACAGTTGCTACTCCTGTGGTGCTTCGAATATCTCAAATCCAGAATTTCCTTCCTCACCTTTCTACAATTTGATTTTGAGGATTCCATCACTCTGAGGCTTTCTATGACCAGTTTCCTTCCATACATCCCATTATCTCTTTCTGTGTCTACCTTCAATCCATATGAAACTATCAGCCTTCATATCTTCGTCCGTGCTCCTCTGCTCGTATTACAAGCTACATTTGTTTCATGCACTTTTTGACTAGGTATTCATTGATATATTGCTCGTCTTACTCATTTGTCATCCTTCGTCCAATGTAATGAGGTCGTTTTGCCTTGTATGCAGCTAGCTAAGGTGGTGTTAAGCATATCACCTTGTTGTAGCCTCGTGCTCCACTAGCACGATTGAGAAAGCAAAAGGCGTTTGTTGCAACCTTGCTTTGTCCTCCAGGGTTGCTTCAAGCAAAGGCTTGTGGACTTTTGCTCCAGCCCACCAACAATATAGTGGAGGTTTGCGGACTTTTGCTCCAGCCCACTAGTAAAATAGTGAAGCGGAGGCTTGCAGGCTTTTGCTCCAACCCACAAGCAAAAAGTCGAGGCTTGCAGGTAAGATCTGCAGACTCCCAGAAATGTAGTTAAAACACATCCATACCATTTAGCAATCCCATTTGGTCTCCTGAGCAGGCCTGCAGTAGATAAAGGTGATTGGGCAGGGAAATGGGTGGCAGCAAGAGGGGAGCTGGACTGACTTTTGCTCTAGCCCAGCAGCTCTAATGGAGATCCCACAGTGATGAAAGAGGGGAATTCGGACTTAGCGAGTAGGTTTCATGTGAGAAACTTTTAAATCTGTGCCAATCTTGAGGCCTTTGTGCCGTGATTTAACAAAGCTGCAAGGGACTTTGAGATTTTTGAATTATTTCTATAGGAATAGAGAGCCTATTGGACGTGCTTTGCTTACCTTTAGGATAGCCTTATATTCATGCTGTTTTGGCCATAATTGCATGTTGCGGAGTGTTAACTGAAACAATTTTTGTTGCAAGAAATGGAGCCATGGTGAAGACTCCCGTGCTTGATACAGCTAAACTTGTGGGATAGCTCCCATATTTTATTTAAATTTAGAATTTAAATTTAGAATTTGTATTAAGAGTTCTATGTCTATTGAAAGAGAAATTGAGTGCAGTTTTATAGCTTGCCTTCTACTGAGAGGAGTTTGATTAATTGTCCATGGATTTGTGCAGGTCACCGAGGAGACTCTCTGTTAGCTTTGTGCTTGGTTATCAATCCAAAATCAAAACTATAACTGAGCTAAAGATATGATAGCTTTGCTTTCTCTACTGAATAACCTACCCTTTGGCACATTTTCCCTCTCAACATTGTTATTGATCAGTTGATAAAAAAAATTTGGGGGGTTTTTCCTTCTTTGCGTACGTTTGATGTAATGTCATCTTTTCATATAATATGTCAATGTCATAACTTTTTTATTCTTGATATTACATGACTATTACATATCGACGTAGTGTCGTATTTGGCCTTTCAGCATAATACATAAATCATCTTATTTATCATGTAATATTTGAGTCAATTACTTGGGCCATGCATTTGCATGGTGCTTATCTTTCCACATTGGATCGTATTACTCGATTATATGTGCGGTTAGGTAAGTAAGTTTGCATTTTGACATTTGGCTGTAATATTCAACCTTTGTTGTTACAAGGACTCCTCATTTTTTTGAAACTAGCTCGACACTTGGTCGTATCATTTGACTGTATGTGTCGTCTAATGGGACAAGAATGTGCTTATGACTTGATGGATATGCTACATAGTGCAGGTAGTATGAATAGGCTTGCACACTTTGAATGCAAAGAGGATAGTGCTCTATTTACAAGGGCACATAAGAAGCAAGAACATGTATGGAGAGAATTGAATCTCAAAGAGAACATGCGAGAAGCTAATCTAAGAGACTATGAGTGTGTGTCAACTGATGATAATTTAATCATCGAAGCATTGAAGAAGGGACTGAAAAGTGCTCAAGAAAGGTGTGAAAGTTTGCATATGAAGCCAAAAGGTGAGTGGTGGATGGAACCTTGGTCAAATGGATTTGTAGATGCATATTCACAAGAATTTGATTCTCAGGGGGGTCACTATGTATAAACCCTCTATATCACGTGCATTCAAGGCCTATATTTAAAATCCCTTATCTGTAAATTTTTTCATTAATAAAATGTACCCCTTTTCTATACAAATCTGTAAATTTTTTTCAAAACTATTTTAAATAGTCCCTTATGTATATTTATTTCTGTAAATTTTAGAAATAAAAAATATCCTTCTGTTGAACTCACGTGACAAGGTTACATATGATGAGTGACCCCCCCGAGATTCGATTTTGAAGAAGAAGACCAATGTCAAGCAGATCATGTGTCAAAAATAGATGATAATGACAATGATGCCTCCATAAGTGAAATCAGACATGTGGTGGATTCTCTCCTAGATGAACAAGAAGCAGTGAGCCCAGTTGTTACCATTGATGGTAAAACTCTCTTCAAGTCCACATTGGTAAGCCAACTTAATAGAAATCCCACACTCTCTAAAGATAGACTCACAAAGGTTCACCAAGGAGTATACTACTCTAAGGAAGATATACCTCTTGCTACATCAAATGAGAACCTATTTAGAATAGGTTTCGATTGTGCCATATCCTTTCAAGAAGAACACAAAACAAGAAAAAGAAAAAGGAAATGCAATCCAAGATCTTTGCAAAAAAAGAAAACACAAGCTATATGGTACCTTGGACGAGTTCAAAAATGAGGAGAAAGGTTGGTGGGGGGTATGTGGAATATAAGAGAGGGTTCAATCTTTCAGATAGACCTTTTGGAGTAGAAGTCTAGCTTGGGTGGTATCAAAAGGCAAAAGGTTCAAGATGCTTCACATATGACCTTACAAACCATGACATGATAAATATTGAGAGTGTAATTGCATTGGCAAACCTCACCTATGAGTGTAATAGCAATAAGTATACTCTAGATGAGAATGATTGGAATGTATTCAATGACTTTGTAAAGGGGCATTAAATGCACTTGGTAGGGGCTTCTTCTTTGTAATCCTTCTAATATGAGAAAATCTTTATTACTATTATTACTATGCACTGAGTTTAACTATGCATTGAGTTTAGTTTGATTTGTCTTGATGGATTTTTTAAATTACTATTTTGTAGGACCTTGAATCACACAAGTGGATGATTTGCAACCGCCTGGGTACTTTTGTTTATATGAATGCCATAAAGCAAGTCTGAAAATGCTATTTTGGGATCGGGTACAACAAGATAATGTATGAATGTAGCCTCTATGGTTTTAATACCATGGTTTGATATGACTTACCATGGTTTGATATGACTTAGTAAGGGTTTTCATGGAAGAAAAAAAGTGGAAAGGTCTTCTATAAATGTGACAAAGTAGAATGATATTTCCATCTTTTGCTTCTCTAACAATCAAGACATGGAAAAAGTGGCAAGGCCAATCATGAATGTGGCCGAAAGCATGGAGTTTTAGTTTTCTTTTCTCTACTCCTCTAACAATAAAGACATGGAAGAAATTACTAAGTCTCAAATATACATTGTTTAAACAAGTTTCTAATCTTTCACATAAGAAAGCTCTAAATGTTTGTATTTGGCAAGAAATAAATATTACATATGATCATCTAATGCTTTGTAAAATTGGATAATCTATCATCCCTTCTCCTAGCTGAAACACCCATACATATGGGTTTGTAAAAAATTGAAAGATATAAAGCATTTATAAAAGCTCCCAATCTTTCATGTAGTATTTTTATAAAGCTTGTTTCTTGAGCTCTTTATGTGTTTCAAGTGACTTTGCACAATTCTTTGCTCTTGGTGTATGGCACACATGATTTGTCTTGTTTGATATTTGTTCCTCTCAATTTTGCACATATGTCTTTATTCTTTGTTTCTCTTGCCTTATGGCATCATCAAGACACAAATCCAGCTTAAACTTATGCATTGCCCATTATTGCAGTCGGTACCTCATTTTTTGTGTGTAGATTCTAATAATGCAAGTGATGTAGACATCTTGCATTTAAATATCTCATCCTACCTAAAGGGACTCCAAAAGTAGTACTGTATGACTCACATAAGGACTTTAAAAATTCCTCTAGGAAAATAAATATACTTACAGAAGGGGATTTATAAAATTTCCCAAATTTTACAGAGGGGATACTAGGAAATACTAGAAATAGGTTAGATAGGGATTTAGAAAAGAAGCCTTGAACACACGTGATATAGACATATTACACTAAGTGACCCCTCGAGCGCAGCAGCGCAGGAGAGAGAGAGACAGAGAGAGAGGGGAGTGGGAGAGAGAGGGAGAAAGAGAGAGAGGAGAGAAAGATAGAGGGGCAAGAGAGAGAGAGAGAGAAAGAGAGAGAGAGAGAGAGGAGAGAGTGGGAGAGAGAGTAGGAGAGCGAGAGAGAAGAGAGAGAGGCGCAGCACGCGAGTGAGAGAGAGAGAGAAAAAGAGAGGAGAAAGTGGGAGAGAGAGTGTGAGAGAGAAGAGAGAGAGAGAGAGAGAGAGAGAGAGAGAGAGAGAGAGAGAGAGAGAGAGAGAGAGAGAGAGAGAGAGAGAAGAGAGAGAGGAGAGAAAGAAAGAGAGAGAGAGAGAGAGAGAGAGAGAGAGAGGAATGAAGCGAGAGAGTATGCGACGCGATAGAGAGGAAATGGAGAGGAGGGGAGAGAGAGAGAGAGAGGGGGGAAATGAAGAGGAGGGGAGAGAGTAAATAAAGATGAGAGGAAATGGAGAGGAGAGGGGAGAGGAAATAAAAAGGAGAGGAAAGAGAGAGATAGAGAGAGAAGATAAAAAGAGAGGGAGAGGAGAGACGAGAGAGAGAGAAGCATACTAGCATGAGAGAGAGAGAGAGAAGAAGAGGAAGAGAGGAGACGAGAGAGATTGACGAGAAATGAAAAGAGAGAGAAGCGTACTAGCATGAGAGAGAGAGAGAGAGAGAGAGAGAGAGAGAAGAAGAGGAAGAGAGAAGATGAGAGAGATTAACGAGGGATGAAAATTTAGAGAGGGAGGGAGCAAGAGAAAGTACGAGAGAGTAAGAATCAAAGACTGTGACTCTCAGAGATATAAAATCTTACTAATGAGGAGGAGAAATGAGTGGGCGACGATCAAGGAGGGATAAAAGAGAGATGTTTTGATGGAAGAATTTGGGAGCTATGATCAATGAGGGATATTAGAGGAGAGATAATGAAGGAGAATGTAAACGTGTGGAAACTTGCAAACAAAACTATCTACTTTAGTGTGTGATTTAGTCGAAACTTAAACGAACAAAACTATAAACCTTGGTGTTTGAAAAGAGAAACGTGTGGAAACTTGAATTTCAAATTTCCCACCTTTTTTTAAACTATGAATCCTTGTGTTTGAAAAGACAAACGTGTGGAAACTTGAAAATTGTGTGAAAAGACAACCTTGTGTTTGAAAAGACAAACGTGTGGAAACTTGAAAAGTGTGAAAAGACAAACGTGTGCAAAAAGGAAAACTTGAATTTTAAAATTTTCTTTTTTTTTAATTTAAAATGAGTTTCACTTTCATTTTTAATTTACTAGTTTAATTTCTCAATTAAATTTTTTGAAATATAGTAGAAAAAAATGCATTTTGTGTTGGAATATAGAAAGTATAATTTTAATTTTATCACATTTTTAAAAATTTTAAAAGTAGTTTAACTTACATTCATATATTATTAGTTTAATTTATTTCTTTTTAGGGAGAATTAATATATTCTTCTAGGTAAATATTAATTTTTTTGTTTTAAGTCTTCTTTTCTTAATTTTAAGTTTAAATTTTTATATTTTTTCATAAACTTTAAGTTACATTAAATTTATTTATATTTCAAATTTTGTGATTTTAAACTAATAAGAATTTACTTTGTCAAAATTTAAACTTCTTATGATTGTGAATTTTAAATTCTTATTAGTTTTAAGTTAAATTAATTTGAATTAAAAAAGAGTTTGGGGGTTTGGGTTTAAGGTTTGGGGACTGGAGGTTTAGGGTTTGGGAGTTAGGGCTTAGGTTTTGGGGTTAGGGGTTTACGATTTAGGGTTTGGGTTTGGGGTTAGTGTTTAGGGTGTTAGTATTTGCGGGTTAGGGTTTAGGGTTTAGGGTTTAGGTTTTAGGATTCAGGGTTTAGGGATTAGGGTTTAGGGTTTGGGGCTTAGGGTTTAGGGTTTGTGGGTTAGGGTTTAGGGTTTGGGAGTTTGGGTTTAGGATTTAGGGTTTGGGGGTTTGGGTTTGGGTTTAGGTTTAGGGTTTTGAGGTTTGGGTTTAGGGTTTTGGGTTTTGGGTTTTGGGTTTTGGGGTTAGGTTTTAGGATTTTAGGGTTTGGGGGTTAGGGTTTAGGGTTTAGGAGTTTAGGGTTTAGGGTTTAGGGTTTGGGGATTTGGGTTTAGAGTCTAGGGTTTGGGGGTTTGGGTTTAGGGTTTAGGGTTTGGGGGTTTGGGTTTAAGGTTCAGGGTTTGGGGTTAGGTTTTAAGATTTAAGGATTTGGGTTTTGGGTTTGGGGTTTAGGGTTTAGTGTTTAGGGTTTAGGGTTTGGAGTCAATTTAAATTTGTAGTTTTTATTATTTAAATTTAAATTTTTTAAGATTTTAACTTCTTATTAATGTGAATGTTAAATTCTTATGAGTTGTAAGTAAATTAGTTTTTGTAAATAAAAATTTTATCTTTTTTAAACTCACAACCTGAGTATATTAAAAAGAATAATGAAAAATAGATTATTTCTTGCTTTTAACTCGCAACCTATGCATTTAAAAAGAACAATGGAAAATAAATTATTTCTTGCTTTTCTTTGCTTCGACGGTTGGTGTAGTCTAGATTAACATAGATTAGTTTGTCCTTCGAGGAGAGAACTCCAAAAAAACCAATCAAAGCCATGCTCGAAATTTCCCAACTAGTTCCTAATCGGAGTTAGTCCATTCGTTCACATTCAATTCACACTCACAACAACCCTACCATTTAAGCAACGATCAAGGTATCAGTGGATAGGACAGATTACAGTTGAATCAGTTAAGGGACTGGACAGAGCAGATTATATTTGTACTAGTTGTGGGAGTTGACAGAGCATTTTGCACTTATATCTGACAGACTTCGATTCGATTGTACTTTATTTCATTTTACACTATCCACGAGTTCAATGTAAATCCTGTTTTTTTTTCACATTTATGCATGTATCTAAGCCTTGTAAAGCCTTTTAGGCTATTCCCAAAGCATGAAATTGACACCGATACGATTGGGAAGAATGAAAACTTGATGTGTATCAATGGGGCTCATTGTACTTTTGATTTATCAAAGTAATTGTAGTTTGTCAAAGTACCTAAATTTTTTGTTGTGCTTTAATATAGGATGGATCTTGAGGCTACAACATTTGTCAATGGTATGACACTGAAATACAATGCAAGAATTCATGCCCCAAAGGACTTCACAAACTGGACCATTGTTGACACAACAAAGAAAGCATGGTTCTTGGTATTGAGTAAAGGAAATCTCATTCTAGTGATGACAAAGAGAGAGTTGGAGAAAGATGAGTGGGCATCAGATGTATCTTTCTCAAAGAGCAATTTGATTCAAGGGAGCACCTTACTAGGAATAAAAATTAAAAAAGATAGCAGTACAATGATGATTTACACAAAGTCAAGAATGAGCAACTGATTTTTTCTTCTTTCAAAGAAAGATGCAATGCACTTTGTGATGCCGCTGCCAAAAGCACCTAGATTTCCTGAATTGGTTCCTGCATTAGAGATCCTCCAACATATGTGGGAGGAATTTCCCATTGAGGAAGCAAGAAAAATGCAGTCAAAGATTATCCTTGAATACTTTCAGGGTGTCATTGAACAAGGTTCAACTTCATTGGTTGGAGGGACCTAAGGTGCAAGAATCCACACATGAGAAAGGAAGTGATGAGACACGCCATGTACACCTAGTTCATGGTAATACAAATGAGAGAGGAACTGGAGTGTATGAGACAGAACACATTGTAGCATTGGATGAGGGTCTTGTAACATGGATGCTTACAAGGGATCTACATTTGAGACAGGAACTGAATTGGCTGAGACACGACATGCATCAGATGATACAGGACATGCACATGCATCTCAGATAGCAATTGAATTGACTGAGACACGACATGCATCAGATAAGACAAGACATGCACATGCATCTCTTGTTCATGGTATTACTCACTTAGATGGTGTAACTCATGAAGTTGATGGAATAACAGAACAAGTGCAGCCCTTAAGTATACTTGAAGTTGAGGCAATAGAAGAAGAAGTAGAGCGATCTAAAGCGGTTCACATAGAGTCCCTAAAAAATAAACCCCGACGTCAAATGCAAAAGGCAATACTTCACGAGCTATAGTTCCAAGTCCTATAACTTGAAAAAGATGTTCATATACAAAGAAAGGGCAAAGAAGAAAAGAGGAAGAACACGAAGAGGATGTGGAGGGTCTTGAAATGAGTTAGATTTAGAAGCAAAAATGTTGTCAATGAAGAACCTAAATCTTCGCTTGAATGAGGCTATGACAGATGAGGATCCAGGATATATATGGGGCCAGAAGACTCAAGTTATACATGCTTCAATGATGGTCAAAGCAAATGTCTTCACCAATAGTAGGACCTTAGATATTGTCTATGCTGAAAAGATTTTTTAGGCTTTGATTGATGGGAAAAAACCAGTTGTTTCTACTTTGGTACTCCGTCCAAGGGTATTTTGGCCAGTTAGAGGAGATTCTAGTCAATCCATCAATTTCTCTCAGCCTATAGATTTTGAGATGCAATTCACTAATTTTCTCGGAAAACAAGTTCCCTCACTTCAAGAAGGACAGAGTTCAGTGAATGATCCAGAATGACATATAAAGGATGCCAAGAGAAATTTCTTAGCTCATTGCACATTTCAAGCAATAGATGGTTAGCACTATGCCTATGCTTGTAATGAGCATTCTAGAGAGGCATACAACAAAGGAGAAATTACTTATCAAACCTTCGCGAGTGTGCCTCAATTTCACTACTATTCTGCATGCATTTGTATCTTCAAGAATGAGAAAAAATATTTGATTGAGTCAGAAAGACTTAATCATGACATTCATGCACTACAAAAGATCAGCTCCACTTCAGAGATGTTGCTCAAAGCTAGGACCATATGGAGAACTTTTCATTCTCCTGTGACCACTCTCAAAAGAACTGCAACTAACGTGGAAGCGGATAATCTTGTTGACTTCTACACATGCTTGAGTGCCATTGTACCAAGGGGAAAGCAGGAAAGAACTAAGGTGATTACAAGTTTTAAGACAGTAAGGGACATGTATCAAGACTACACAAGCATACTTTTCAATAGTGATGAAGTTTTTCATCAGATCAAAGACATGTGTCTTGCATGTGAGAAGAGATATGTCACATATGAGGCTCCATCATTGATTAAAGACAAAGAAGATTGAGAAAAAAGAGATGATGGCTCGGATGTGGAGGCCTCTAAGAAACTTGCCAGACAAATACGCAAGTCTTGCTACAGAGAAATTAATGTCCAAAGAATGGTTTTTTGGCAAAAAGGATAAAGATCATTGCATGGAAGATTGCATCATCCAACAGGTCAAGCGTGATGTAATAAAGAGTGCAATTGAATATTTGCTGGCATTAAAAAAATATTCCAATTAGCCAATGTAAAATTGATCATAGCATTGTGAGGTAGATGGCATTAGCTTTACCGTTGCCTAAACAGAAGGCTTGGGCGCATAAATGGGTGAAGGTAGAAAATGATGGATCTTAAATTACTCCTTCTATCGCAAGTGACATTCCAGAAAATGTGTATGCATATGCACAAAAAGTAATCAATAAGCACACTCTTAGAAAAGCAAAAACTTTGAACAAGGGATTTTTTTTCATACATGAAATCATTTCAGAGTCTGGAAAGAGTGTTGAGTGCAAGGGAGTTTCATTGAATGATTTTTTGTCCGACGACACTGCTTGGGAGAGGCCTCAGCTTTTCTTTTTCTATGAAATATCACCGGACGACATTCGTCAACTCCTTGATAGAATATTACATACTACCATTGGTAGAGTGGGACTATGTAACATAGTCATATTTGCTGATAAAGATGACAAGGAAAAAATGTCTGCTACCCTAGAAAAACAATATGGCAATGAGCTTAAGATTTACAATGGTATATACTCAAGAAAGAGGGACAAGAGAGAATGCAGTCTCAAGATACAGAGTCTTGAAACCTTTTTCTTATGCATCAAGAGCCCTTAAAATGATCACTCCTTACAGAACAACATAAGAGGGAATACAAATAGATTGCAACTACTGCTGGAAGAGCATGAAGCTCCAAGTCTCCTCCATCGCAATGCAAATCACTATGAAAGGCCAGCAAAAAGTGTTGATCTTTTAATTAGTATGATGGAATTTTTGATGCCGTCCGGATGGGAAGTCACATTGTGTTGAATGGGACATTTGTTTGAAGCTCTTAGCAGAAAAGGACACCATGTAAATATTATTGAAGCCCTGCTTGCTTGGAATACCTTGATACCATGGCTTCTCTCACAATAAAGTATGATACAAAAGGTCCGATCTCACATGAAGAGGATGCTGACATAGAGATGGCCATGTATGATGAGAGCAAGAAAGATGATGAAAATGCTGAAAGCTGTGGATATGATAGTGAGGACACCAGCGATAGTAAGGAAGCTGACGGAGATGGATATGACACTGGCCTTGCCTCAGAAGGTTACATAAAAAGACCACGAAGATATCTAGAGGTATGAAAACTTATCTTAAATTTTCTTTATTCATTTAAAAGCCTTTTTTGAATTATAATCAATTTAAAATTTTGAACCTCATAATTATTTTATCCTTTTATAAGAGGAGGAAAAGGAGGAGGATGAGGAGGAGATAGCTGCAGTAGAGAATATAGGAAGCTCATCTCAAGAAAACAAAGCTACTCTGGCTATCCATCGGATGACTCTAGAAAATAATCATACCTTGCAGCAAATGGAGAAGTCATTTGCTCCACCTGGATGGGGGCATTTTCCAGATTAGGAGTTTCTTTATAGGTCATTGCTTTTCTTGACCTACATGAGGATGCCTTAGTATTTGATGTTTCTTCGGGGGGCAGGCTTTCCATAACCACAAACGATATCTTGTTGGAGGTACCGTTTCAGCTAGTCAGGATAGTGGGCTTCATGGAGCATGGCTCTCTTTCACAGTGGTACTTGGATCCTGACCCGCTTCTCCTCGCCCTTGGCTCATGGAGGCTGTGGCTCTGTGGAGGTGTCCCAATTAAGTTTTTGTAGTGGGACCCTGGGGAATGGGAATGGATAGATGAAGGGCACCAAGAGAAGGGCATCCCCTTCTTTCGTTACATGGTCAGTAATGCCAAGAAATTCCAGCTCAACTCTAGGGGTTGGAAGCCTACCAGAGCTCCTCATTGGGAGAACTTTCAGCAGATTTCTACTGACTTGCAGAGAATTTTTTGGCAGAGGCTCTGGAAATGCCACCGGAATAGGAAAATCACTCTCTTCTTTTGGCTTTTTATTCATGGTGGGATAGCAGTGAACCATTGGAGATCCAAGTTCAGAGCTGACCCTTCTTGCCCTCGCTGCCTTTCTGCTTTGGAGACAATACAGCACTGCCTATGGGATTGCAGACAGGTGAGAATCATATGGAAGGGGATTGCAAGACTTTTCAGCACTTTTGTTCGCCTACCTTTCTCTATGACCTGGGGATTAGTGGCTTGGCTTACTCTTTCAGGGCCCCAGGTATTTTTTGAGAGACTTGACTCCTCTTGGGCTCTTCGCATCCAATGACACCTTGTGGAGTCGTGCTCTCTAGAGGATGTTACGGCCACTCTTTTCAGGGCTGCTCACTCCTCGGTTGACTCTCCATGGGAGATCCTAGCTAGCATTGCAGCATGGCACATTTGGAGAGCCAGGTGCACTGAGGCTTTGGAGGGTTCTCAGGTTCACCCTTCTCAGATCTTGGCCAGTACTTGGACAGATACGATACACACTCTGATGGCCATTTGGGCAACCATGTAAGGATCATCTCGAGCAGCCTCCTCCAGGAGAGTTACTTTTCTCAAAGATTGGAGAGACTCTCCCTTCTTTGCTGAGACTTCTATAGGGTTGAGATGGCATTTTCAGCCTCAGCCTTGGTTTCTTTCTACCTCATTCCTCTAAGGTGTTTTTATTACATGCTTAGCATGGTGTATTTCCGCATAGCTCTAGCGGGTTTCTTTCTTACTTAATAGAAGTCTCTTTTTTGGAAAAAAAAATGGAGAAGTCATTTCAAGTTAGGTTTCAAGTTCAAGAACAACCTCTTCCTTTTCTATTCGATGAAGAGGATGTTTCAATCCTTTTGAACTTCAAGAAAGAGGTTAATGACAAGGTCATAATAGCCATCCTCAGGTTTGACACAAACTTTTTCTTGACTTTATGCTTTTGTATTTCCATTGGATCAAATGAACTAATATTCTTTTCTTTTTATTGCAGTATGGTTTTGGAACACCTTTCCCTATATATACAGAGATGTGCATTATGGTCGATCCTCTTGTTTCTAATGTACTTAGCAATAAGCAGAAGACCATAGATGATGTTTTTAAGTGGTTGCAACCTGTTGATTTGACTACGGTGCGAGTTATCTTTACTGCATATCACGAGGAGTGAGTATCAATCCCTACTTAGCTTATCTCTTACATTGTGGAGGATTCTATCAAATAATAATTATTCTTAATTGATAATGCAGCTCGCATTGGAGCTTGGTGACTATGGACATCTTAGCCAAGCAATGTTTCTTTGTCAATTCAATAGCATCTATCCATGGTAGTGTGTCAGAGTAAGTATAACCTACTTGTGTCACAATTAACGTCAATGAGATGCATCCTATGCAATGCGCACATTCATTTATGTTATCTATTTTGATGTGTAGATTGGTTCAAAAGTTGGTAGGTGCTATAGATGCACTTATGCAAATGGAAGGTGACTTAGAAGATCAAATAGAGTATGTAACATGCCCTGCACCAAAGTAGAATGATGACCACAAATGTGGGTGGAGAGTCGGATATAACTGCTTTTTGCTCCTTACTCAAATTTTTAATGTGAGCGGTGGTGAAACCTCATTATCGACATATATAGACTTGCATCTATATGCATTTATGTCATCTATCATTAAGGCATTTATTGATAACATGGTGGAGCATCCATAGGAAACATTGGTTGCTATGCCCATAAGTTGTCCTAATGTAACCGCTGTATTGGATAAAATGGGGAGCTCTTTTGAGGTTAGGATTATCATTAGCAAGCGACCTCATGTTTTGACATTTGGTACCGAGGAAGTTACAATCCTCTCCGATCCTTTGAAAGAGGCTAATGACAAAGTCATGATGGCCATCCTTAGGTTTGATATTTGACTCTATGCCAACATGAACTTATGTAGAGAGAGAATGTAATACAACTTTGTGTTACAACTTTGTGATGCAACTTTGTGATACAACTTTGTGTTACAACTTTGTGTTACAACTTCTACATATGACTTCTACATGTAGAAAGAGAATGTGTTACAACTTTGTGTTACACCTTCTACACGTTCAACTTTGTGTTACAACTTTGTGATACAAGTTTGTGTTACAATTCCTACATGCAGAGAGAGAAGCTCTCCAACTTGTATAAATAACCCATAATGGAATGAAGCCCACACTCTTTGGGGCATTGTGTTGAGTCTACTTTGGTATTTGAAGCATTTGTCTCAAGTGTCCATGCTTCCTTGCACTCCAAGTCCAAAAGCATGTCCTAACCTTGCAACTCCAGCTCCCCTCTCCTCCGACCTTGCAACCCATCCTCTCCCTCTCGTCCTCCCTCCTCCTCCTTCCTCCTCCTCCGCCCTCCTCCCTCCTCCTCCTCCTCTCTTCTCCTCCTCCTCCTCTCTCCTCCTCCTCCTCCTCCCTCCTCTCTCTTCTTTCCCCCATGCTCTTACACCCTCTTCCTCTCCCACTCCTATGCTCCCCCTAAACCCTTTGTTTCTCAACCCCTAAAACTCCATGATCTATGAGGGAGACGAGTTCTCCACCATGTACTCTATCCTGAACCCTGGAACCTCCTTCTAAACCTTGGAACTCCTTCTAAACCCTGGAACCTCCTTCTAACCTTGGAACCTCCTTCTGAACCTTGGATCCTCCTTCTAACCCTGGACTCCTAAACCCTGGAACCTCCTTCTAAACCCTAGAATTCCTTCTAAACCCTAGAACCTCCTTTTGAACCCTGGAACCTCCTTCTGAACCCTGGAACCTCCTTCTGAACCCTAGAACCTCCTTCTAACCCTTAAACTCCTCCTAAACCCTACAACCCCCAATGAATGCAAAAGCCTTCATTACCTCAATCATGATGATACACGTTCCTTTTACACATGCATGCACTTTGTTTGCTTACCACACTTAAGCCTACGTCTCTCACCAGAACACGACTCGAGGTCCTAAGCTACACATATACTACAATCAACAACTCTAATATATCTATAGGTGACAAAAAGCCTCAGAACCCTGCAAACATAGAAAACCCAGCTCTTCCTATGAAAGCAGTAGGAAAGAGAAAACATTTTGTAAGAAAACAATACAACGTCTGTGCTCAACAGATAATAGGATCTCGTACACAAGAGAGAAAATAGATAGTATGGAGAATAAAAAATTTGATTATTGTAAAATTGATACAATAGATGGCACTGCCTCCCAACCATGCGATCCTGTGAAAGATGGTGAGCTGGAAACAGTAGAAGATGGAGGCTAGATCGTAAGGAATCAGGGTTGCTATAGCCAGTGATGAAATGGGCTTCACGGGCTTGCTCTTATATAGCCACCAGTTGTAGTTGGTTAGACCCAATTGGATGACCGACCCAGTTCGCCCAAAATGACTAACTGGGGGTCGGTCCCAAAATAGGCCACAGACCACATGATAGAACTGGTGCGCAAAATAGAGCAACTTACCTACGGTCTCCCTTCGGCGGCCCATAGCCATCTGGGATCATCTGGGGCTCCGAGAGTGGATTGCCCCGAGAAATGCTCCGTCTACCCTCAGTGCGGTCAGTCATGGGATGCCTTCTCACACTTGCATGTAGCCTTGTTGGTAGTGTCCCAACTCCGTCCAGCCATTAGGCCACACATGGCCCCCATCTGGTGTCCCAACTAGAACCTACCAGATAACCGAGCTACTCAAATGCCTTCTCCTCACATGGGGGGGCTTACAAGTAGAGTTAGCTGGTTCCCGCATAGTTACATGAGAGTGGAGCATTGATATCTAACACCCCCCCTCAATGTCCACCCGCAAGTGAACTTACTTTTTCGGTCCAATGCCAAGTCGATGAAGATGCCTCTCCAGCAAGTCTCTTCCAAGAGCCTTCATGAAGATGTCCACAGCATTCTCTGTAGTCGGACAGTACACCAAGTCGACCTCTCCATCCATGATGAGCTCGTGTACAAAGTGATATTGAATCTCAATGTGTTTTATGCGAGCGTGGAACACAGGGTTCTTTGCAATTGCCATGCAACTCTGATTGTCACATGATAACTGCGCAAGCTTGTGTTGCACTGCACCCATGTCCCCCAAAATCCTCCTCAACCATACTGCCTCACAAGAAGCAAAGCATGCTGATTTGTACTCAGCCTTGGTAGAAGAAAGAGCAACTGTGGGTTGCTTCTTGTTGACCCATGACAACTCTCCAGATCCAAGTGAAAATATATTTCTGACTCTTTGGTTCCCATTTGGTCCTGTTAGCATTAGGGACATGCACAAAACAGTCACATCGAAAAACTCTGAAATGTGCAGCTGAAGGTTTCTTACTAGAAAAGGCCTGCAGTGGAGTCATCCCATTCATAGCCTTCGTGTAGCTACGATTTAGAATGTAAACTGCCATGTTACATTCTTCAGCCCAGAAAGTCTTTGGCAAATCTTTTCCTTTCATCATACTCCTACCCATTTCGCAGATGATGCGCATCTTGCGCTCTGCTACTCCATTTTGCTGTGATGTATGTGACGGGGGTTTCTACCTCTTGATCCCCTGACTTTTGCAGTAACTTTCGAATTTAGTTGATGTGAACTTTTCACCTCTGTCTAATCTCATTTCTTCACCTTCCTCCTCGTTTCTTTCTCGACCATTACATGCCATTCCTTGAACTTACTAAAAGCCTCGTCTTTAGTCTTCAGGAAGTATATCCATATCCTTCTACTGTAGTTGTCAATTAGCATCATGAAGTAGTAGGAATCACCCAAAGATTCCGTCTCCATCTTTCCGTAGAGTTCCTTGTGAACGAGCTCTAGAAGAGCCTTTGCCCTGGCCTCTTTAGGAAAGGGCTGCTGATGCTGCTTGCCCATCATGCAAGCTTTACATACATCGGGCAAATCTGTAATTTCTGGTAGGTCTGCAATCATTTCACTTTTATGCAATTCCTTTAAAGAACTAAGGTTTAGATGACCAAACCTCTCATGCCACAGCTTAGTGTTCTTCACATCCGCTCGAGCACTAAAAGCTGAGAGTTCATAGATGTTGTTGCGCTGTGTACCTTTACCAATGACCTTCCCTTGAAGATCCAAAATCTGTGCGCCATTTTTATCGAAGTGAACTTTGAGGTCTCGATCCATGATCGCAAAAACAAACAACAAGTTTCTCTTCATATTTGGCACATAAAGAACATCGGACAACTATTTTACAACTCCATTTGACTTGAGAGCAATCGTACCTTTTCCTTTTGCTGGACATTTTACATCATTGCCGACTACTACCAGGATGTCATTCCCTACTGGCTATAGAGAGGTATACCAATCCTTCCGACTGGTCATGTGGCGCGATGCACCACTGTCAATAATCCAAGGTTCATCCATAGGTACATGAACTGCCTTCGTGCAAATCTCCTCAATTACTATGAACAACTCTACTGGTACTGCCTGTGCGCTATTGTTGGACTCTTTCTTTACTCCGTTCTTCTCATCTGCAATCTTCTTTCGGCACTCATTCTGCTTGTGCCCTACCTTGTTGCAATAGAAGCACTTGATCTTCTTCTTTCTCTTTTTATCATCAAAAGAAGATGGGTTACGTTCTTCCTCTCTAGTATCAGAGCACATGTGGCAAAATCCTCTGCTGCGAAGCTTCACAGTTTAAGATGGAATATGGCTGTCCTTCCCCCTCTTCTGGCTTTGTCGTCCAAGGCTGGTTGCGGCCACCAGTGAAGACCACCTCAAAGAAGGTTTCACCATATCTTGAAAAGTCAAGATCTGACACATCAATATCTTTGGCAACAAGCAGCTTATTACTTCCGACATGGAGGTTAGCATTGTAGGGGACTTTACAGGTCCACTAATATTTTGTGATTACTACTGTAGATTCTGTGCAGCATTACCATTTTGTGCATCTACATCATCAATCACATTTACTGGTTTATACCAGCTGCTCATCTCATCAAAAACAACATCTCTGCTCACTGTAAACTTACGAGTAGAAGGGTTATAGCATCTATACCCTTTCATAAGCATGAGCATATGTCTCTTTTTCCCTCTTTCCTTTTCCTCTTCTTCTCTCTTTCCCCCCCCTTTCCCCTCTTCCAATCTCTCTTCCTTTCCCTCTTCTTCCTCTCTTCCCCTCTTTTCCCCCCTCTTTCCCCTCTTTCATGCTCATGCTCTTATGCTCATGCATAAGCATAAGCATAAGCATGAGCATAAGAGAAGGAGACATATGCTCATGCATAAGCATAAGCATGAGCATATGTCTCCTTCTCTTATGCTTATACATAAGAGGAGACATATGCTCATGCATAAGCATAAGCATAAGAGAAGGAGACATATGCTCATGCTCATGCTTATGCATAAGCATAAGAGAAGGAGACATATGCTCATGCATAAGCATGAGCATATGTCTCTTTTTCCCTCTTTCCTTTCCCTCTTCTTCTCTCTTTCCCCCCCTCTTTGCCCTCTTCCGATCTCTCTTCCTTTCCCTCTTTTTCCTCTCTTCCTCTCTTTTCCCCTCTCTTTCCCCTCTTTCATGCTCATGCTCTTATGCTCATGCATAAGCATAAGCATAAGCATGAGCATATGTCTCTTTCTCTTATGCTCATGCATAAGCATAAGCATGAGCATATGTCTCCTTCTCTTATGCTTATGCTTATGCTTATGCATGAGCATATGTCTCCTCTTATGCATAAGCATAAGAGAAGGAGACATATGCTCATGCTTATTCTTATGCATGAGCATAAGAGAAGGAGACATATGCTCATGCATAAGCATGAGCATATGTCTCCTTCTCCTTCTCCTTCTCCTTCTCCTCTTTTCCTCTTTTCCCTCATTGAATCTCTTTTCCTCTTTTCCTCCCTCTTTTCCCCCCTCTTTCCCCTCTTTCATGCTCATGCTCTTATGCTCATGTATAAGCATAAGAATAAGCATGAGCATATGTCTCCTTCTCTTATGCTCATGCATAAGCATAAGCATGAGCATATGTCTCATTCTCTTATGCTTATGCATGAGCATATGTCTCTTTTTCCCTCTTTCCTTGCCCTCTTCTTCTCTCTTTCCCCCCCTCTTTCCCCTCTTCCGATCTCTTTTCCTTTCCCTCTTCTTCCTCTTTTCCTCCCTGTTTTCCCCCCTCTTTCCTTTCTTTCATGCTCATGTTCTTATGCTCATGCATAAGCATAAGCATATGTCTCTTTCTCTTATGCTTATGCATAAGCATAAGCATGAGCATATGTCTCCCTCTTTCAATCTCTTTTTCACTTTCCCTCCCTCTTTTTCCTCTTTTCCTTCTCTCATGAGCATGTCTCATTTTCCTCTTTCGATCATAAGCATATGTATTTGCCTATGCCTATGCTTATATTTGTTTTTTGTTTTTTGTTTTTGTGTTTGTGTCTATGTTAGACATGGGATCACGTCGCGCATCCGACAAGTATGGACAGCCTCGCAAGAGGAGACATCACGATCTCTATGCTCCAGAGGACTTTGATTCCTCTCAGGCGACACTTGAGGGGACTACCCCTGGTCTGACTCCTCTCGGACGTAGCACTGCAACTACCCCTAGTCTGACTCCTCTCGGACCTAGCACTGCGACTACCAGGTCCGACTCCTCTCAGATGTAGCACTGTGACTACCCCTCGGGGAACTCCTTTGCTAGTAGCACATGGCTTTGTTGGGAGTCACGACGAGTTTGTAGCACAGATGATCGATGAGGAGGCATCGAGATTCTTCTCTCTACTATCTCAGAAGACCTCAACCATTCCCTCTCCTACACCGACGGCTACTGCCTAGCTGTCCCCTCGTGCCCCTTCGACCGAGGGGTCATCACCTACACATGCCTATCGTAAGGGAAGGAAGAATAGGAGGGGCCACTTATGCTATGCTGACTCGGGAGATGTAGAAGAGTCAGCACACTCACATCCCTACAGGTCTCCACTTGGTCTCGAGACACAGTATCAGTCAGGTCCCTTGCCCTCTCCTCCTCCCACTACTACTCCTTGCTCTAGAAGCACTCGTACAGCTTCCACTCGCTTTGACTCTGCCACTACCATTAGTCCTCCTTACCCAGTCAAGGACCTCTCCTACTAAATCATGGTTGTTGGAGAGATAATAGAAGATAGCAAGGGCAAAGCAGTGATGGCCACCATGAGGCGGTTGATGAGCCATCACTTCAAGAGCGGCATTGCTACCGATTAGCGGTATCAAGATGACCAAAAGAAGCAGGCGGTCATCGATGAATTAAAACAAAAATACCCTAACCTGCCAAATTGCGAGTTTAATGAGAATTATATGCGAGAGTGCACGGGTTTGGTCTTGAAGCATCGTAGATAAACCTTGCATACTTCCATCGCAAAGGGGATGGCTAAACCCAGTTGGGCAGACAAAGTTGATTGGAAGTTCTTCAAGAAGTAGGATAGGGACCATCCCGAAATGTTTAAGGGCTAGAGGAGGGCTGCGAGGAGATGGTTGGACATGTCAGATATGCTTTGCATGGTCGATCATGCATTATACACCATTTTCCCCCTAATGATATGCACATCCGTAAAAAAACACGCCCTTAGGTGTGTTATCTCACCAAGTATGGGTGTGCCTCTTTGAAAACAGGTCAATACCACTGAGATTGAGGAATAGGAAAAGTATTGTGCCCATCGGATATGCTTTGTGTGGTCGATCGAGCATTAAATACCATTTTTGCCTTAGTGTCATGCACATCTGTAAAAAAATGTTATCCGATCAAGTACTTATGGGATGGGCATGCCACTTTGCATGTAAGTAAATTCCACCTAGTTTAAGTTGTTTGCAAAGTATTGTACCCATCGGATTTGCTTTGCATTGTCAATCAAGCATAAAACACCGTTTTTGCCTTAGTGTCATGCACAACCATTAAAAAAACACGGTCCTAGGTGTGTTATTCAAACAAGTACTTCTCAGATGGGGGCTCCACTTTGCATGCAAGTCTGTTTTAACTAGGTTGAGGTGCGTGCAAAGTATTGTGACCATCAGATATGCTTTGCATGGTCGATCACGCATTATACACTGTTTTTCCCTAGTGATATGCACATTCGTAAAAAAACACACCCTTAGGTGTGTTATCCAACCAAGTACTTATATGATGGGTGTGCCTCTTTGAAAACAGGTCAATACCACTGAGATTGAGTGAGTGCACGGGAATTTAAAAAAATTGAAGAAGATGAAGGTCGATCCACTGCAGTTATGCTAGAAGCTCTTGCTAGCAAACCACGACGTGAAATGCAAAAGGCTAGTACTACAAGAGCCACGGTTCCAAGCAGTAAAAAAAGGCATCGTCCCATTGTAGATAGGAAAAGTATTGTGCCCATCGGATATGCTTTGTGTGGTTGATCGAGCATTAAATACCATTTTTGCCTTAGTGTCATGCACATCCGTGAAAAAACACGCTGCTAGTTATGTTATCCGATCAAGTACTTATGGGATGGGCATGCCACTTTGCATGTAAGTAAATTCCAGCTAGTTTAAGTTGTTTGCAAAGTATTATACCCATCGGATTTGCTTTGCATTGTCGATCAAGCATAAAACACCGTTTTTGCCTTAGTGTCATGCACAACCATTAAAAAAACACGGTCGTTAGGTGTGTTATCCAGCCAAGTACTTATCTGATGGGTGTGCCTCTTTGAGAACATGTCAATATCACCTAGGTTGAGGCATAGGAAAAGTATTCTATCCATCGGATATTTTTGCATTGTCGATGGAGCATTAAATACCATTTTTGCTCTAGTGTCGTGCACATATGGAAAAAAACACACTGCTAGGTATGTTATCCGATCAAGTACTTATGGGATGGGTGCGCCACTTTGCATGTAAGTGAAATCCACCTAGTTGAAGATGTGTGCAAAGTATTTTGCCCATCGGATATGCTTTGCATTGCCCATCAAGCATAAAATGCCATTTTTGCCTTAGTGTTATGCACATCCGTAAAAAAACACGCTACTAGGTATGTTATTCGATCAAGTACTTATGGGATGGGTGCTCCACTTTGCACGCAAGTCTGTTTCAACTAGTTTGAGATGCGTGCAAAGTATTGTGGCCATCGGATATGCTTTGCATGGCCGATCACGCATTATCCACCGTTTTTCTCGTAGGTATCTGACCAAGTACTTATCCGATGGGTGTGCCTCTTTGAGAACATTTCAATACCACCTAGTTTGAGGCATAGGAAAATTATTGTGCCCATATCCTTTGCATGGTCGATCGAGCATTAAATAGCATTTTTGCTCTAGTGTCATGCACATCCGTAAAAAAACACGCTGCTAGGTATGCTATCCAATCAAGTACTTATGGGATGGCCGCCCCACTTTGTATATAAGTCAATTCCACATAGTGGAAGGTGTGTGCAAAGTATTGTGCCCATCGGATATGCTTTGCACTGTCGATCAAGCATAAAACACCGTTTTTGCCTTAGTGTCATGCACAACCATAAAAACATACGGATTGTGACCATCTGATATGCTTTGCATGGTCGATCACGCATTATACACCGTTTTTCCCCTAGTGATATGCACATCCGTACAAAAACAGGCCCTTAGGTGTGTTATCCAACCAAGTACTTATCTGATGGGTGTGCCTCTTTGAGAACATGTCAATACCACCTAGGTTGAGGCATAGGAAAAGTATTGTGCCCATCGGATGTCCTTTACATGGTCGATCGAGCATTAAATACTATTTTTGCTCTACTGTCATGCACATCCGTAAAAAAACAAGATGCTAGGTATGTTATCCAATCAAGTACTTATGGGATGGGTGCCCCACTTTGCATGTAAGTCAATTCCACCTAGTTCAATGTGTGTGCAAAGTATTGTGCCCATCGGATATGCTTTGCATTATCAATCAAGCATAAAATACCGTTTTTGCCTTAGTGTCATGCACAACCATAAAAAAACACGGTCCTAGGTGTGTTATTCAAACAAGTACTTCTCAGATGGGGGCTCCACTTTGCATGCAAGTCTGTTTCAACAAGGTTGAGGTGGGTGCAAATTATTGTGACCATCGGATATGCTTTGCATGGTTGATCATGCATTATACACCGTTTTTCCCCTAGTGATATGCACATCCATAAAAAAACAGGACCTTAGGTGTGTTATCCAACCAAGTACTTATCTGATGGGTGTGCCTCTTTGATAACATGTCAATACCACCTAGGTTGACGCATAGGAAAAGTATTGTGCCCATCGGATATCCTTTGCATGGTCAATCGAGCATTAAATACTATTTTTGCTCTAGTGTCATGCACATCTGTAAAAAAACAAGATGCTAGGTATGTTATCCGATCAAGTACTTATGGGATGGGTGCCCCACTTTGCATGTAAGTCAATTCCACCTAGTTAAAGGTGTGTGCAAAGTATTGTGCCCATAGGATATGCTTTGCATTGTCGATCAAGAATAAAATACCGTTTTTGCCTTAGTGTCATGCACAACCTTAAAAAAACACGGTCCTAGGTGTGTTATTCAAACAAGTACTTCTCAGATGGGGGCTCCACTTTGCATGCAAGTCCGTTTCAACAAGGTTGAGGTGCGTGCAAAGTATTGTGACCATCAGATATGTTTTGCATGGTCGATCACGCATTATACACCGTTTTTCCCCTAGTGATATGCACATCCATAAAAAAACAGGACCTTAGGTGTGTTATCCAACCAAGTACTTATTTGATGGGTGTGCCTATTTGAGAACATGTCAATACCACCTAGGTTGACGCATAGGAAAAGTATTGTGCCCATCGGATATCCTTTGCATGGTCGATCGAGCATTAAATACTATTTTTGCTCGTGTCATGCACATCCGTAAAAAAACACGATTCTAGGTATGTTATCCGATTAAGTACTTATGGGATGTGGACATCACTTTTCATGTAAGTCAATTCCACCTAATTGAAGGTGTGTGCAAAGTATTGTGCCCATCGGATATGCTTTGCATTGTCGATCAAGCATAAAACACCATTTTTGCCTTATTGTCATGCACAACCATAAAAAAACACGGTCCTAGGTGTGTTATTCAAACAAGTACTTCTCAAATGGGCGCTCCACTTTGAATGCAAGTGCGTTTCAACTAGTTTGAGGTGCGTGCAAAGTATTATGACCATCGGATATGCTTCGCATGGTCGATCACACATTATACACCATTTCTCCCCTAGTGATATGCACATCCGTAAAAAACACGCCCTTAGGTGTGTTATCCAACCAAGTACTTATCTGATCGGTGTGCCTCTTTGAAAACATGTCAATACCATGTAGGTTGAGGCATAGGAAAATTATTGTGCCCATCGGATATCCTTTGCATTATCGATCGAGCATTAAATACCATTTTTGCTCTAGTGTCATGCACATCCATAAAAAAACACGCTGCTACGTATGTTAAATTACTTATGGGATGGACGCGCCACTTTGCATGTAGTTTATTCCACCTAGTTCAAGGTGTGTGCAAAGTATTGTGCCCACGGATATGCTTTGCATTGTCGATCAAGCATAAAAGACCATTTTTGCCTTAGTGTCATGCACAATCATAAAAAAACATGGTCCTAGGTGTGTTATTCAAACAAGTACTTCTCAGATAGGGGCTCCACTTTGCACACAAGTCTATTTCAACTAGATTGAGGTGCGTGCAAAGTATTGTGACCACCGGATATGCTTTGCATGGTCAATCATGCATTATCCACCGTTTTTCCCGTAGTGGTATGCACATCCACAAAAAAACACACCCTTAGGTATGTTATTTGACCAAGTACTTATCGGATGGGTGTGCCTCTTTGAGAACATTTCAATACCACCTAGATTGAGGTGTAGGAAAAGTGTTGTGCCCATTGGATATCCTTTGCATTGTCGATCGAGCATTAAATACCATTTTTGCTCTAGTGACATGCACATCCATAAAAAAACACGCTGCTAGGTATGTTATCGGATCAAGCACTTATGGGATGAACGCGCCACTTTGCATGTAAGTCAATTCCACCTATTTGAAGGTGTGTGCAAAGTACTATGCCCATTGGATATGCTTTGCATTTTTGATCAAGCATAAAACACCGTTTTTGCCTTAGTGTCATGCACAACCATAAAAAAACACGGTCCTAGGTGTGTTATTTAAACAAGTACTTATCGGATGGGGGATCCACTTTGCATGCAAGTCTGTTTCAGCTAGGTTGAGGTGCGTGCAAAGTATTGTCACCATCGGATATGCTTTGCATGGTCGATCACGCATTATGCAATGTTTTTCTCGTAGTGATATGCACATCCGCAAAAAAACACGCCCTTAGGTATGTTATCTGACCAAGTACTTATCGGTTGGGTGTGCCTCTTTGAGAACATTTCAATACCACCTAGTTTAAGGTGTAGGAAAATTATTGTGCCCATCGGATATGCTATGCATGGTCGATCGAGCATTAAATAACATTTTTGCCTTAGTGTCATGCACATCCGTAAAAAAACACGCTGCTAGATGTGTTATCCGATCAAGTACTTATGCGATGGGAATGCCACTTTGCATGTAAGTCAATTCCACCTAGTTGAAGGTGTGTGCAAAGTATTGTGCCTATCGGATATGCTTACATTGTCGATCAAGCATAAAACACCGTTTTTGCCTTAGTGTCATGCACAACCATAAAAAAACACAGTCCTAGGTGTGTTATTCAAACAAGTACTTATCGGATGGAAGCTCCACTTTGTATGCAAGTCCTTTTCAACTATATTGAGATGCATGCAAAGTATTGTCACCATCGGATATGCTTTGCATGGTCGATTATGCATTATACAACGTTTTTCCTGTAGTGATATGCACATCTGCAAAAAAACACGCCCTTAGGTATGTTATCTGACCAAGTACTTATCGGATGGGTGTGCCCCTTTGAGAAAATTTCAATACCACCTAGGTTAAGGCGTAGGAAAAGTATTGTGCCCATCGGATATCCTTTGCATGGTCGATCGAGCATTGAATACCATTTTTGCCTTAGTGTCATGCACATCCGTAAAAAAACACGCTGCTAGGTGTGTTATCCGATCAAGTACTTATGCGATGGGAATGCCACTTTCAATTCCACCTAGTTAAAAGTGTGTGCAAATTATTGTGCCCATCGGATATGCTTTGCATTGTTGATCAAGGATAAAACACCGTTTTTGCCTTAGTGTCATGCACAACCATAAAAAAACACGGTCCTAGGTGTGTTAATCAAACAAGTACTTATCGGATGGGGGCTCCACTTTGCACAAAAGTCCGTTTCAACTAGGTTGAGATGCCTGTAAAGTATTGTCACCATTGGATATGCTCTGCATAGTTGATTACGCATTATACAACATTTTTCTGATAGTGATATGCACATCTGTAAAAAAACACGCCCTTAGGTATGTTATCTGACCAAGTACTTATCGGATGGGTGTGCCTCTTTGAGAAAATTTCAATATCACCTAGGTTAAGATGTAGGAAAAGTATTGTGCCCATCGGATATGCTTTGCAAGGTCGATCGAGCATTAAATACAATTTTTGCCTTAGTGTCATGTGCATCCGTAAAAAAACACGCATCTAGGTGTGTTATCTGATCAAGTACTTATGCGATGGGAATGCCACTTTGCACGTAAGTCAATTCCACCTAGTTGAAGGTGTGTGCAAAGTATTGTGCCCATCGGATATGCTTTGCATTGTCGATCAAGGATAAGACACCGTTTTTGCCTTAGTATCATGCACAACCATAAAAAAACACAGTCCTAGGTGTGTTATTCAAACAAGTACTTATCGGATGGGGGCTCCACTTTGCACTCAAGTCCGTTTAAACTAGGTTGAGGTGTGTGAAAAGTATTGTCACCATCAGATATGCTTTGCATGGTCGATCACGCATTATACAACGTTTTTCCGGTAGTGATATGCACATCCGCAAAAAAACACGCCCTTAGGAATGTTATCTGACCAAGTACTTATTGGATGGGTCTGCCTCTTTGAGAACATTTCAATACCACCTAGGTTAAGGCATAGGAAAAGTATTGTGCCCATCGGATATGCTTTGCATGGTCGATCGAGCATTAAATACCATTTTTGCCTTAGTGTCATGCACATCCGTAAAAAAATGTGCTGCCATGTGTGTTATGCGATCAAATACTTATGCGATGGGAATGCCACTTTGCATGTAAGTCAATTCAACCTAGTTGAAGGTGTGTGCAAAGTATTGTGCCCATCGTATATGCTTGCATTGTCGATCAAGCATAAAACACCGTTTTTGCCTTAGTGTCATGCATAACCATAAAAAAACACGGTCCTAGGTGTGTTATTCAAACAAGTACTTATCGGATGGGGGATCCACTTTGCATGCAAGTCCGTTTCAACTAGGTTGAGGTGCATGCAAAGTATTTTCACCATCGGATATGCTTTGCATGGTCGATCACACATTATGCAATGTTTTTCCCGTAGTGATATGCACATCCGCAAAAAACGCTGCTAGATGTGTTATCTGATCAAGTACTTATGCGATGGGAATGCCACTTTGCATGTAGGTTAGTGCCACCTAGTTGAAGGTGTGTGCAAAGTATTGTGCCTATCGGATATGCTCGCATTGTCGATCAAGCATAAAACACCGTTTTTGCCTTAGTGTCATGCACAACCATAAAAAAACACAATCCTAGGTGTGTTATTCAAACAAGTACTTATCGGATGGAGGCTCCACTTTGTATGCAAGTCCCTTTCAACTATATTGAGGTGCATGCACAGTATTGTCACCATTGGAGATGCTTTGCATGGTCGATTATGCATTATACAATGTTTTTCCTGTAGTGATATGCACATCTGAAAGAAAACACGCCCTTAGGTATGTTATCAGACCAAGTACTTATCGGATGGGTGTTCCCCTTTGAGAACATTTCAATAACACCTAGGTTAAGGCGTAGGAAAAGTATTATGCCCATCGGATATCCTTTGCATGGTCGATTGAGCATTGAATACCATTTTTGCCTTAGTGTCATGCACATCCGTAAAAAAACACACTGCTAGGTGTGTTATCGGATCAAGTACTTATGCGATGGGAATGCCACTTTGTATGTAAGTCAATTACACCTAGTTGAAGGTGTGTGCAAAGTATTGTGCCCATCAGATATGCTTTGCATTGTCGATCAAGGATAAAAGTTCGTTTTTGCCTTAGTGTCATGCACAACCATAAAAAAACACGGTCCTAGGTGTGTTAATCAAATAAGTACTTATCGGATGGGGGCTCCACTTTGCACAAAAGTCTGTTTCAACTAGGTTGAGATGCTGTAAAGTATTGTCACCATCGGATACACTCTGCATGGTCGATTATGCATTATTCAACATTTTTCCGGCAGTGATATGGACATCCGTAAAAAAACACGCCCTTAGGTATGTTATCTGACCAAGTACTTATCGGATGGGTGTGCCTCTTTGAGACCATTTCAATACCACCTAGATTAAGGTGTAGGAAAAGTATTGTGCCCATCGGATATGCTTTGCATGGTTGATCGAGCATTAAATACCATTTTTGCCTTAGTGTCATGTGCATCCGTAAAAAAACACGTTGCTAGGTGTGTTATCTGATCAAGTACTTATGCGATGGGAATACCACTTTTCATGTAAGTCAATTCCACCTAGTTGAAGGTGTGTGCAAAGTATTGTGCCCATCAGATATGCTTTGCATTGTCGATCAAGGATAAAACACCGTTTTTGCCTTAGTATCATGCACAACCATAAAAAAACATGGTCCTAGGTGTGTTATTCAAACAAGTACTTATCGGATGGGGGCTCCACTTTGCACGCAAGTCTGTTTAAACTAGGTTGAGGTGCATGCAAAGTATTGTCACCATCGGATATGCTTTGCATGGTCGAGCACGCATTATACAATGTTTTTCCGGTAGTGATATGCACATCCGCAAAAAAACACGCCCTTAGGAATGTTATCTGACCAAGTACTTATCGGATGGGTCTGACTCTTTGAGAACATTTCAATACCTCCTAGGTTAAGGCGTAGGAAAAGTATTGTGCCCATCAGATATGCTTTGCATGGTCGATCGAGCATTAAATACCATTTTTGCCTTAGTGTCATGTACATCCGTCAAAAAACGCGCTGCCAGGTGTGTTATGCGATCAAGTACTTATGTGATGGGAATTCCACTTTGCATGTAAGTCAATTCCAGCTAGTTGAAGGTGTGTGCAAAGTATTGTGCCCATCGGATATGCTTGCATTGTCGATCAAGCATAAAACACCGTTTTTGCCTTAGTGTCATGCACAATCATAAAAAGACACGGTCCTGGGTGTGTTATTCAAACAAGTACTTATCGGATGGGGGATCCACTTTGCATGCAAGTCCATTTCAACTAGGTTGAGGTGCGTGCGAAGTATTGTCACCATTGGATATGCTTTGCATCGTCGATCACACATTATGCAATGTTTTTCCCATAGTGATATGCACATCTGCAAAAAAACGCGCCCTTAGGTATGTTATCTGACCAAGTACTTATCGGTTGGGTGTGCCTCTTTGAGAACATTTCAATATTACCTAGTTTAAGGCATAGGAAAAGTATTGTGCCCATCAAATATGCTTTGCATGGTTGATCGAGCATTAAATATTATTTTTGCCTTAGTGTCATGTACATCCGTAAAAAAACATGCTGCTAGGTGTGTTATCCGATCAAGTACTTATGCGATGGGAATGCCACTTTTCATGTAATTCAATTCCACCTAGTTGAAGGTGTGTGCAAAGTATTGTGCCCATCAGATATGCTTTGCATTGTGGATCAAGCATAAAACACCGTTTTCGCCTTAGTGTAATGCACAACCATAAAAAAACATGGTCCTAGGTGTGTAATTCAAACAAGTACTTATCAGATGGGGGCTCCACTTTGCACGCAAGTATCTTTCAACTAGGTTGAGGTGCGTGCAAAGTATTGTGACCATTGGATATGCTTTGCATTGTCGATCACGCATTATACACCATTTTTCCCCTAATGATATGCACATCCACAAAAAAACACGACCTTAGGTGTGTTATCTAACCATGTACTTATCGGATGGGTGTGCTTGTTTGAAAACATGTCAATACCACCTAGATTGAGGTGTAGGAAAAGTATTGTGCCTATCGTATATGCTTTGCATGGTCGATCGAGCATTAAGTACCATTTTTGCCTTGGTGTCATGCACATCTGTAAAAAAACACGCTGCTAGGTATGTTATTCGATGAAGTACTTATGGGATGGGCATGCCACTTTGCATGTAAGTCAATTCCACCTAGTTTAAGGTATGTGCAAAGTATTGTGCCCATCGGATATGCTTTGCATTGTCGATGAAGCATAAAACACCATTTTTGCTCTGGTGTAATGCACAACCATTAAAAAACACGATCCTAGGTGTGTTATTCAAACAAGTATGGGGGCTCCACTTTGCATGCAAGTATCTTTAAACTAGGTTGAGGTGCGTGCAAAGTATTGTAACCATTGGATTTGCTTTGCATGGTCGATCACGCATTGTACACCGTTTTTCCCCTAGTGATATGCACATCCGTAAAAAAACACGCCCTTAGGTGTGTTATCCAACCAAGTACTTATCTGATGGGTGTGCCTTTTTTCAAACAAGTCAATACCACCTAGGTTGAGGTGCAAGTAAATTATTGTGCCGATCGGATATGCATTGCATGGTTGATTGAGCATTAAATACCGTTTTTGCCTTAGTTTCAAGCACATTTGTAAAAAAACACGGTCCTAGGTGTGTTATCGGATCAAGTACTTATCTAACCAACATGACACTTTTCATGCAACTCAATAACACCTAGGTTGAGGTGGGTGCAAAGTATTGTGCCCATCAGATGTACTTTGCATGGTATATCACGTATTAAACTCCGTTTGTGCCTCAATGTCATGCACAACCATAAAAAAACATGCTTTTAGGTGTGTTATCTGACCAACTGCTTATCAGATGGGTGTACCACTTTGCATGCAATGCAATACCACAATTGTTGAGACTCATGCAAAGTATTGTGCCCATCGGATATGATTTGCATTGTCGAACAAGCATTAAACACCGTTTTGGCCTTAGTGTCGCACAACCGTCAAAAAACGCGGTCCTAGACGTGTTATTCGACTAAGTACTTATGGGATGGGCACACCACTTTGTATGTAAGTCAATAATACCTAGGTTGAGATGTGTGCAAAGTATTGTGACGATCGGATATGCGTTGCATTGTCGATCAAGCATAAAACAACGTTTTTGCCTTAGTGTCATGGACAACAACCAATAAAAAACATGGCCCTAGGTGTGATATTCTAAAAAGTACTTGTCGGATGGGGGAGCCACTTTGGAAGAAATTCAATTTCAACTAGGTTGATGTGCATGCATAGTATTGTGTCTATCGGTTATGCTTTGCATGGGGGATCACACATTATACACCGTTTTCCCCCTAGTGTTATGCACATCCGTCAAAGAACACGCTCTTAGGTGTATTATCATACCAAGTACTTATTGAATGGGTGTTCCACTTTGCATGGAACACCATACCACTGTTTTTGAGGCACGTGCAAAGTATTGTGCCCATCGGATATGCTTTGCATGGTAGATTGAGTATTAAATATCGTTTTTGCCTTGGTGTCATGGAGAACCATCAAAAAACACGATCCTAGGTGTATTTTTCAAACAAGTACTTATCGGATGGGGATGCCACGTTGCACACAAGTCAAAACTGTCTAGGTTGAGGAACGTGCAAAGTCTTGTGTCCATTGGATATGCTTTGCATAGTCGATCGCACATTATACACCATTCTGTTCCTAGTGTTATGCACAATCGTCATAAAATATGTTTGCAGGTGTGTTATCTGAACAAGTACTTATGGGATGGGTGCACCACTTTGTATGCAAGGGGAAATATGGGATTTTGGGAAATGGGAGGGGTATGGGATGTGGTGGAAATGTGGGATGGGAGTGGTGGCAATGGGGGAGGAAGAAGAAATGGATGGGGGGAGGGCCAATGGAAGATTGGGATGAGGGATGGGGGTCCAATGGGAGAGGGGGAGTAATGGGAGCCAATGGGAGAGGGGAGGAATGAAAAGCCAATAGGAGAGGGGAGGAATGGAAAGCCAATAGGAGAGGAGGAGGAAAACCTAATTTTTCTTATAGATAGTCTTCCTTCTTCATTCATTCTCCCCTCATTTCATTCATTGAAGCAAGAAAGCAAGAAAGCAAGGAAGGAAGAGCAAGAAAGCAAGACAGAGCAAACTTACAAACTTTTTCCAAGTACTTGTAAAATTTTTTGATTAGAGAGAAGGAGAGAAGCCTTGGAGGCCGCGGCCTCGGGGCGGCCTCCAGGAGGAAGAGGGAAGTGGAGGGGGATGAGAGGGAGGAAAGGAGGGAGGGAGGAGCGACAGAAGAGGGGAGGGAGGGCGGAAGAGGGAGGGAGGGAGGGAGAGAGGGAGGGAGGGAGGAAGAGGGAGGGAAGAGCGGAGGTAGGGAGGGGGGGAGGCGAGGTAGGGGGCGGCGAGCGGGGGTAGGGGGAGGCTAAAGGGAGCGGGGGTAGGGAGGGGGCGGAGGCGGGGTAGGGGGCGGCGAGCGGGGGTAGGGGGAGGCTGGAGGGAGGAGCGGGGTAGGGGGTAGTTGGGTAGGGGGGAGAGGGAGGATCGGGGGTAAGGAGGGGAGGAGGCAAGGTAGGGGGCAGCATAGGGAGCGGGGGTAGGGGGAGGCGGGGAGGCGGGGTAGGGAGTGGGGGTAGGGGGAGGTAGGAGGGGGGAGCGGGGCATAGGGGGAGGCGAGAGGCGGGAGGGGGGGCGAGACGCAGGAGGGGGTCTTGGCAACCGCACCGTGGCCGCCAGGGGGAGGCGAGAGGGAGGGGAGGGGGGGTAGAGGGTCCTAGCAGCCACGGCCGCGAGGGGGAGGGGAGAGGGAGGGGAGGGAGGGGAGGGAGAGAGAGAGGAGGGAGGGGAGCGAGCAAGGGGGTGGCGGGGTAGGGGGGAGAGGGGCGGCGAGGTAGGGGGAGGCGAGAGGCGGGAGGGGGGGAGGCGAGAGGGAGGGGTAGGGGATCCTGGCGGCCATGACCGCCAGGGGGAGGCGAGAGGGAGTAGGGGGCGGCGGGGTGGGTAGGGGGCGGCGGGAGATGGGAGGGGGGTGGCAGGGGTAGGGGGGAGCAGGTGGGGGGGCAGCGGGAGGGTGAGGGGGCAGCAGGAGGGTGAGAGAGGGGGTCGTGGCGGCCACGGCCCTTAGGGAGGGGAGTGAGAGAGAGAGAGAGAGAGAGAGAGAGAGAGAGAGAGAGAGAGAGAGAGAGAGAGAGAGAGAGAGAGAGAGGTCCTCACGGCCACGGCTTCCAGGGTGAGAGAGAGGAGGGAGGGGAGGGAGGGAGAGAAAGCGAGGGGGTCCTGGCAGCGGCGGCTGCTAGGGTGAGAGAGAGAGAGGAGGGAGGGGAGGGAGAGAGAGAGAGTGAGAGAGAGAGAGAGAGGGGGGGTCCTGTCGGCCACGGCCGCCAGGGTGAGAGGAAGGGGAGGGAGGGGAGGTAGAGAGAGAGAGGAGGGAGGGGAGGGAGAGAGAGAGAGAGAGAGAGAGAGAGAGAGAGAGAGAGGGGGGGGGGGGGGTTCCTGGGGGTAAGAGGGAGGGGAGGGAGGGGAGAGAGGGGGGGTGAGAGGGAAGGGAGGGAGGGGAGAGAGGGGAGGGAGAGAGAGAGAGAAGGGAGGGGAGGGAGAGAGAGAGCGAGAGAGAGAGAAGAGAGAGAGGGGGGGTCCTGGTGGCCGTAGCCCCTAGGGTGAGAGGGAGGGG